>NC_043760.1:19142742-19455242 GCF_902148845.1 Salarias fasciatus
TTTAGCCAAAATAAAGCAAAACGGTGAATGTTTTTAAAAGGGGGAATTCATTTAATCAAAAATAATTTCCTGATTATATTAACATTTGGTCACAAGAAAGACTGTGGTGTTCTTTAAAGAATGACGAGGCGCAGCACACGTTTAACCATTTAATGTCAGCGACCACCCAGCACGCACACACAGCCACTTAATAGAGGTTCCACCTCCTAACACGTGCACACCAAAGACAACCCCCCCCCCCCCCCCCCCCCCCCCCCCCCCCCCCCCCCCCCCCCCCCCCCCCCCCCCGCATGGCAAACCAGTCAGATTAACAACATAAAGCTCATCATGCTAATACACCACATCACCTCCCCCCTTAAATTTAACATAGTGAGGTAATTGTACGAAGTGCTCATCGCAGAATCTTCTCAATACTGCACACTAACTTGGATAACAAAAACGCAAATTAGCATTTTTGGAATCGCACACATCCAATATCACACGTCAACTCTGTAACGCTCGGGGACTCTAGTTTTCCGCCCAGAGCGTCTCAAAACCACCGTTTCTGGATCTGGTGGCTCAGGCTGGCCCAGATGATAGGCTGGTGGTGCAGACGGTGCAGACTCTGGTTCACCCAAACCACTCTCCACCTCCGCTGACTGAGCCGCCTCTTCTGGCTCCAGATCTGACGTCTCCTGAGCGTAGCGAGGCCTCAGCTGGTCTCCGTGACGCCTGTACACCTGGTCAGATGCTTCTCCTTTTACCTTGTATGACACCGGCCCAATCTGTTGTGTTACTACTGCTGGGATCCATTTGGGGTTTTCTCCAGCAGTATTACGCAGATACACGGGCTCATCTTTGCCAAACTGCCTCTCGGCAGCTCGACTATCGTGCTCTTTCTTCTGCTGATACTGCCTCCTCCTCACCCTTTCAGCCACGTTTGGTTTCAGGAAGTCCAGCCGCGTACGCACATGTCTCTTCAGATGCAAATCAGCTGGTGACTCTCCAGTCGCACAGTTGGGAGAAGTACGATACCGCAGCAGGAAGTGAGAGATTTTGTCCTCAATACTCAAATCTTGTCCAGCAAGCTTCTTCATACCCGCTTTGAATGTGGCAACATATCTCTCAGCCAGGCCATTTGTTGCCGGATGTTTTGGAGCTCCAGTTGTGTGAAGGATACCATTACGTTTCATGAACTGCTGGAACTCCTCTGATGTGAAGGTTGTTGCGTTATCTGTGACGATTTGCTCCGGTATCCCATAAGATGCAAAAAGTCTCTTCAGCCTTGAAATGGTTGCAGAGGAAGTTATCTGAGACATTTTGAAAACTTCTAGCCATTTCGAGAATGCATCCACAACCACCATGAACATGTGACCCATGAATGGACCCGCAAAGTCAATGTGGAGTCTTTTCCAAACCTCTCCAGGAAAACTCCAGGGGTGCAGAGGAACTGGGCCCGGTGTGCGCTGCTCCAGCTGACATGCTTCACACTGCTTGCAGGTCATCTCAACGTCCCGGTCAACGTTTGGCCACCAGACATATTGCCATGCAATCATTTTCATTTTTACAATGCCTGGGTGCCCAGCTTGGATCTCTTGTAGCACTGCCTTTCTCAGTTTCAACGGTACCACAACTCTCGTCCCCCACAGAATACAACCCTGCTCCACAGACAGCTCCTCTCGCTTTTTGTAATACACTTTCTGCTCCTCCGGCATTTCTTTTGGCCACCCTTCCATGATGTATCTGTGCAGCTTTGAAAACTCTACATCTCTGTGCGTTGCTCGGGCAATCTGTTTTGCGCTTAATGGCGCCTCCTCCAGGCGTTGACATACCAATGCATTCAGACAGGCCCCCATTCCTCCTGTCCCTGTGTCAGTGATCTCAGGCAGAGGGACGCGAGACAGTCCATCTGCGTTACCATGCTCTTTTGACTGACGGTAGGTTATGCAATAATCATATGCAGACAGTACGACGGCCCATCTCTGAATATGCGCTGCGGCCATTGTTGGTAGTCCTTTATGCTCTCCAAACAGTGTGAGCAGAGGCTTGTGGTCAGTGATCAAGTTGAACTTCCGCCCCCACAAATATTGATGGAATTTCTTCACTCCATACACCAGACTCAATGCCTCGCGTTCTATCTGTGAGTAATTCTTCTCTGCTGGCGAGAGTGTTCGGGAAGCAAAGGCAATTGGATGCTCTTTCCCATCAGGTGTTGTGTGCTGAATAACAGCTCCAATTCCATAAGCAGAAGCATCACAGGCAAGTGTAAGGGGCAGGTGTGGATCATAGTGAATTAACACTTTGTCACCTGTTAACAGTTCCTTACATCTATCAAACGCATCCTGCTCCACTTTACTCCATTTCCATTTCACCTGGTCTTTTAGTAATCTGTAGAGTGGTGCTTAAATGGTACTTTGTTGTGGCACAAAGCGCCCATAGTAATTGACTAGACCAAGGAATGCTCTAAGCTCTTTGATGTTTGCAGGCGTCGGTGCGTCATGCACGGCTCTGACCTTGTCTTTGGAAGGGTACACTCCTTTTCCATCCAGCACGTGACCCAGGTACTCGATTCGTGTTCTGCCAAAGTCACACTTTGACTTCCTCACTCTCAGTCCATTCTCTTGCAGCCGTTGCAGAACTCTGCCCAGGTTCGTCAGGTGCTCAGCTTCATTCCTTCCCATGACAAGCAGATCATCCAGATAAACCACGACGTTCAGGCCTTTCATTAGGTTCTCCATAATCCTTTGGAAAATACTGACAGCAGAATTAATACCAAAGCAAAGCCGATTATACACAAACAGTCCTTTATGGGTATTCACTGTAGTGTACTTCTTAGATTCCTCATCGAGGATAACTTGTTGGTAAGCGGCTGCCAGGTCTATTTTAGAGAATATTTTTCCTCCACACAATGCTGCCAACACTTCTTCAATGCGTGGTAATGGATACGTTTCAGTGTTTGTAGCTTGATTCACTGTCACCTTGTAGTCGCCGCACAAACGAAGTCCACCATCCCGCTTAGGTACTGGGACCACCGGAGCAGCCCACTCGCTGTGCTTCACTGGGCTAATCACGCCCTCCTTTTCCAGGCGCTCCAGCTCCTTTTCCACTTTCTCTTTCATGGTGAATGGCAGTACGCGGGCTTTGTGGAACTTTGGGACTGCATCAGGTTTTACAGAAATTGTTGCTTTAACGTCTTTTAATGTCCCCAATTCATCTTTGAAAACATCTCCATATTTAGTCAACACATCCTGTATTGACTTGGGGCGTGCTGCCGGAAGTGCTGGCATTTCAGTGACTTTTTTGATCGCTTTCCAGTTTAGCTTGATCTTATCCAGCCAACCTCAGCCACACAGTGAAGGGCCTTCTCCAGCCACTACTATCAGAGGTAAGTTAGCAGTCTGATTTCAATAAGTAACTTCAGCCATGAACTGACCCTCTACTGGAATAATTTCCCCTGAGTAGCCCTTCAGTGCTACGCTGCTGCCCTCCAGTGGTACATGTGAGAATAGCCTCTCAAACAAACTTCCTGAGATGACACTGACTCCAGCCCCAGTATCAATCTCCATCGGTACTTTTTCCCCATTTATATAAAAAGTGGCCCTGTACGGACGTCGGCCAGCCCCTCTTGCATTGAAAACCGTGAAAATAGGCACTTCATCTTCCAAGTCATCAGCTTGCATGTAACACGCCACTTTCTTTTCCTTCCATTCACTGCTTTTTTTTCCCTTCAGGTGCTTCTCACGCGGCGCTCCCGCAGTTCTGCATGCTTTCTGAATGTGCCCCACTTTGCCACATTTATGACACTTTTTCATTTTGTAGTAGCAGTCATTGGCGCCATGATTCCTCCCTTTACATCTGTAGCAGCCCTCCTGTTTCGAAGGCGAGTGGCGTCTCTGTTGCCCCTTTACCATGTGAACAGGCGCGGGTGACGTCCTCCCCTTTCCGCAATTGCTGTGCATCGTGGTGGGCTGTCTCCATGTTGACGGCGAGCTCCACAGCCCAAGCAAAAGTCAGTCTGTCCTCCGAAAGCAATTTCCGTTGACAAGCTTCAGAACCGACCCATTTCGCAAAATGTCCACAATCTGCTCGAAGGTCTTGTCCTTGGGCTTGTCAGGTTGAACCAGGTTGCGAAGGAGGCCATAGGTCGTTGCACCGAGCGAGCTCAACAAGACGGGAACCTTTTTTCCATCATCCACGTCATGTGCCTCAAACAGCATTTTCATGCGCTCCACATAGGCAGACCACGACTCCACCTCCGGCTTGAATTCCTCGGGTCTTTGGGAAAAGTACGCCATAGCCCAGAAGAAAAAAAAAAAAAATTTAACCAAAATAAAGCAAAACAGTGAATGTTTTTAAAAGGGGGAATTCATTTAATCAAAATAATTTCCTGATTATATTAACATTTGGTCACAAGAAAGACAAACTGTCTTGGCAGAGTTTATCCATTGTTCATCTGAGAAAAGGCCTAAACGTAGCATTGTATCAGATGAATCAAATTAGATGGCTGCTACTGACAACACAGTAAGACATCCATTGGTTAAAAGAAATAATACTCTGAGCAGTTTATCTAGAAACATACTTTGTACTCCTAAGTATTTTTCTGACACCAGCATTTTTACGTGCAATTGAGTATTAATCAGTGCAGCAGTATTTGTACTTCATGACTAAATTTTCAGAACTCTTTCCACCTCTGGAAATTTGTCAAAATATATTTCTATTTTTTCATCTTCAGTAGTTGAGCAGCGGCCAGAAGATTCACCTGTCAACCGTTTTCCTGGATAATGCTGCAATGCATGTGATTCAGGCCTGTGTGAGAAAACTGATTTGCCCAAGACTGCCAGCTGTGTGCAGGGTCAGAGGTCACTGCTTGAGCCATTGACAGGTTTGAGGAAAACCCTTGGGATGATTATTCAGGGTTAAAGAAATCAGACAACCTGTCTAATTTTTTGAAAAATGTTAACCTGCATGGTGTCTGTTTTAAAATGACTTGAAAGAGCAATTTTTATTCTTTTTTTTTTTTTTTTTTTTTTTTTTGACAAGTGGGGCTGAGACTGCAGCGTCATTTCCAAACTGAAATCTGATTGGCTGCCGCCGATGTAGGCGGGTCCTGATCGCAGACGGTCCTGATTAGTGATTGACAGATAGAGGGAGACGCTAAAGCTAAGGCTAACAGTCGGAAATCAACATGAATGAAGGTCGTCAAAGTTTATCTTAAAAAAGAACCGCCGTACGCCTTTCTTTAAAGTGAGTCCACAGCTTTGGTGAGTGAAAGCATATTAAGACAGGCCGCATATAAGAACTTTTTGAATTTGTATAAATCTATGTACACCTACCCAGCACAGAGCATGCGCAGAACAGCTGGGTGTCTCCATGACTGTTGACATCACTGTCATGTCATCAGAAGTTCAAATCTCCCTGAGGTTCTCTGAGACCACGGGAGAACAGGGTCATTCTGTCCGTCTCGCGAGTCCAGCGAGTCGAGCAGCGTCATTTTGGTGTGTTTCCGTGTCTTTTGAAGACTTTTCTCTGATTATTATGAGCCACTCATTTCTCCAGAACATGAGTTCAACCCAGCCTGGTCAGGCCTACAGGCCACTGGTAAGACAAGAGCATTCAGTTCTTACAAACACAATTATTACATGTGAATAATTACTTGGAAATACAACTCAGAACTGCTTTATCTTTGAAAAAACTAGACCAGCACTCTTTTTCTGAGTGTCACATTTCTTCCAGACTACAGAATGCATATTTATCTCTCTGTTTTCCCTCTGCAGAAACGGTTGGATGAGGACATCCAGCTTCACCCACAGGGTCTGGGGTTATGGGCACAGGGATGCCGTGGATGGATTCCAGCCAGCAACTCTGGTAAGATATTTCTCGATTTCTCTCTTTTGTTGAATCAGAACACATGCTTTAATTAGGGCTGTCAGGTTTAATCGCATTAATTGAAATTAATTAGTTTCTGACTTTTTTTGTGATGTGCTGCTGCATCTGAATGGTGATAATGAGGCTTTTCCTTGATCGATCTCTTGCAGAATCAAGAGTATCCCAGGCCACCGGCCCCAAACCAGACCCAGGGGATGAAACCATCCAGCTGCGCCCACAGGGTCTGGGGTTATGGGCACAGGGATGTTGTGGATGGACTTTGGCTGGCGACTCTGGTAAGGTCTCCTCTTGAGCTAAGGAAACTCATCATGGAAGGAAAACCTTTTTTTTCTCTCCAATTGTATGTAAAATTGACTTCTTCCTTGATTTCTCTTTTTTGAATCAGAACACGTGCAGAGACGAAGAGAGGCCAGAGCAAAAGCAGCGATGGGGCAAAACAGAGTGGAGCCAGGTGAGCTGACGGTGTTTGATTCCAAACCTGCACGACGCAAACACACGTTTCAATTTGATTGTTTCCTCAAAATCAGAGCAGATCAGAGCAGCTTGATTTGCTGATTGTTATTTTAAACAGTGTGGAAAAAACCCTCAAACTCACTACTGTGCCTCTACATTTTCTGTTGACAGGGAAAGTGGTTCAGCTGTTGGAGCCGGTAGAGACAGAAGAGCTGGTGGAGACACAAGAGCCGGTGGAGCCGGCAGAGACAGTAGAGCTGGTGGAGACGGTAGAGCCGGTGGAGCCGGTAGAGCCGGTGGACACAGTAGAGCCGGTAGAGACAGTAGAGCCGGTGGAGACAGAAGAGCCGGTGGAGACGGTAGAGCCGGTGGAGACAGTAGAGCCGGTGGAGCCGGTAGAGCCGGTGGAGACGGCAGAGCCGGTGGAGACAGTAGAGCCGGTGGAGCCGGTAGAGCCGGTGGAGACGGCAGAGCCGGTGGAGACAGTAGAGACAGTAGAGCCAGTGGAGCCGGTAGAGACAGTAGAGCCAATGGAGCCGGTAGAGACACAAGAGCCGGTGGAGCCGGCAGAGACAGTAGAGCTGGTGGAGACGGTAGAGCCGGTGGAGACAGCAGAGCCGGTGGAGACAGTAGAGCCGGTGGAGCCGGTAGAGCCGGTGGACACAGTAGAGCCGGTGGAGCCGGTGGAGACGGCAGAGCCGGTGGAGACAGTAGAGCCGGTGGAGCCGGTAGAGCCGGTGGAGACGGCAGAGCCGGTGGAGACAGTAGAGACAGTAGAGCCGGTGGAGCCGGTAGAGACAGTAGAGCCGATGGAGCCGGTAGAGACAGTAGAGCCGGTGGAGACAGAAGTGCCGGTGGAGACAGTAGAGACTGTGGAGCCGGTGGAGCCGATTAAAAAGTCGAGCCGGTGGAGCTGGTGGAGGAAACTGTTCAGCTGTTGCAGCGGGAAGAGCCGGAAGAGCAGGAAGAAGTGATTTCTGTCCAATTCGCTCAGCTGGACAGAGGGCTGCATTCCAGGCACAATTAGGTTAAACCAAAAGAAAAAAAAGGGCTAATTTCTAGGCACAATTCAATTAAACCCAAAAAAAGACGTGTGTGTGTGTGTGTGTGTGTGTGTGTGTGTGTGTGTGTGTGTGTGTGTGTGTGTGTGTGTGTGTGTGCTCGTGTGCATTGAGGAAATGTGCAAATAAAGAATAAAAAAAAGAACATCATAAATTGACCAAGACTGCAGGATATTTTGTCCAGAGTTGTTGCTCATATTCTATGTATACAGTAGAGTTGTACAGTCTGACAGACAAACCAAAGGCTTCCTGCACCCGTTCATTAATTACAGTGAGAATGTGTGCGTAGCTACAGTCCATCAGAGCAAATATCAGATGTGTAACTGCTGATAGAAAAGCAACAAAGAAAAGTTGTTTCATATCAAAAATAACAACAGAATTATTACTAAATGAAGTTTAATGCATATTGTTATGAGTTATGCATTTTTTAACTTCGTTTAACCAGGTAAGTTAATTGAGAACTGCTTCTCATTTCCAATAAAGACCCGAAGGCCCAAAGTGCAAGGTACTTTCATGGTCATGTTTCTTGTTTTAGTTTGTGTACATTCATGACAGTTTGAGGAAAATATGAGTGATCAGTCACTGCAAATCATGACTATGTTGTGCTACAAATAGGCTGTTTCAGTTGCTCATGTGTGACTCTTGTCCCTTGTGTCCTTTTTGAAACCAAATACAGGAACAGGGATCCCCAGTGTTCTGGCCTCAGCTGGCTGTCCGGTCCCGGTTCAAGAATCAAGAACAACTTACGTTCTTAACCAACATCTGGAATATGACAAAAATATCTGTGAAAATGAACCTGCGTGTGACCTGTCCTAGTTTTTGCACCCATGCGCCTTACTATTTCCTGGGGCGAAACTCCCAGGTGGCATTGTCTGCACATTATACTAAAAATCCCCTGCCCTGCCACAACTGTAACTTATGTTCTCAACACAGCTGATTGTGATGAGTGGTTCCTGATCAGGTTTCCGCTCATCTTGGTGATGGAACCTTCATGGGACTCAGGTGTGTTGAAGCAGGGAGATGTTGGGACCGTAACGCCCCCTCATACACAGCCACAGGTTTCACGACGTTCACTGAACAGGAGCAGAGACGGTTTCCGTACTTTTATTTGTATAATAAATAAACTTGTAATACCTCAGGATCACATTTCACAACCACACACAGGGTATGATAGAGCGACTTTGGATATTTGGAAGCGGATGACACGAGGACCGGTGTGAACTGTGATGCGGTGGATCTTTAACCCGGTGGTTTCTCTTTTACATCGACGGCAGAACACCTCCAGCATGAAACATCGGAGACGAGAAGTCAGGCGGTGGAACAAAAATTGGCCAGCAGTCGTCCTACTAGAGTGTGTCACTTACATTTTTCAACAGAAGATAAAAAGTTAAGAAACATGCAGCTGCCGGACGCAGCAGGGTCCAAAAAATGAGCTTTCGCCTGTAATCAAGGACTGTGAAGGACTGTCAGTCACACTTTACTTCAAATTTTAGAAGTCAGCACAGTTTCAAAGCAAAATTTGATGAAATTCTGACCAAAAATTTGGAAGAAGCTGCCATTCATAAGGCAAGATAGTCAGAGTCTCAGAGATCAGCTAATTTTCCTATGAGGAAGTTCCCTAGGAAATGTTCATTTAAGTTTTTCTCATGTTATGTGGGTGAAATGATAGAAAACTACCATAAGGGGATTATCTGTGCAATTCCTTGCTGTGATTTTATGTGTAATTATAATAAAATGTAATAAAATGTTATACAGTAACAAAGCTCAAGTTTTTTTATTTCCTCAGGCAACAAAAGTAAAAATTTGATTCGATAACTTCTCATTCTGATGACAATTCATGACAATTTCAAGTAAGGTGTGAGAAAAACTAAAAAAAACCTGCTATTTCATGTTTGTCAATGTCATCACTCACACACACACACACACACACACACACACACTCACACCACATCTTATATTTCATGTTGCAATACAACATTTATACACGCTCAGTTTTGACTGTGATGGACGTGTGGACAGTCTCCTCTGGGTTCAATCAGCCGTTCACTGCATCTGTTGTTTCAAAGTGGAGGATTCCTGGGAGCCAGCAGAACCGCGGAGACTCCCAACGAGATGTCCAGGACTGATCTCAGCTGGATGTGTTTTACAGTCACCTGCTTTCAGGGGAATATATCAACTCTTAACATTTGAAAATACAGTAGAGGGAAAAATAATATCTAACAAGCTAAAACTTAACAAGAAAAGGAGGGACTGATTTTTAAAAAGTGGAAGCGATTCGTCACTTTAAATTTGAGATTCAACCTTTAATTTTGACTAAACTTTGAGTGCAAAGCTTTCAGATTCCCCTCAGCAGATTTAATTGCTCATTTGTTGCCTAACAGATCAATTTGAGATAAAGATATTTTATTACGTCGCTTTAGTATTTGTCCTTCGAATACCTTGTGTCGCTTTACTTCTAGTTTTTGTTTTTTAGATGCAACGGTTTCAGATTGGGAAAAAGACATGGAAGCGTAAAAGCGCAAATGCTGATTCTGTAATTTGAATAAAAAAGCGTCCAACATGTCACAGCTAAGTGTCCACTTCTATGCCTAGATTGCACTATCCGGAACTAAGACTGCGGATATCCACAACTCCATTCTGACTCGGCGTAATGAATTTTGGATATCCGGAATTTTCATTAAAGTTATCTATAATATAGTTTTGACTATCTGAAAGGACTGATAGAGATATCTAAATTTCAGTTTCGCTTAGTCAAAATTGAGATTTAGATATCTCTAATGACGTCACTGAAACGTCATGAAACGCATCACATATCCTAAATGACAATTACAGATATCCGTAATTCAGTTTCCACTAGGCGAAATGTAAGTTAAAGATATCTTAAACGTCACTATGACGTGTCGGAATGACGTTGCTCTATTTTAGATATCCAGAAATGTGTAACTTCCCAACCCCGCCAGAAAAAACAGGAAGCTTATGGCAAATGAAGCTTTTCCATGGCGGCAGTATTAAACAATGTTGTACAAAAATGCCACGGAGTAGAACGAGTCCTCAGTCAGGGCATTTGCGGGGAGAGAAAGAGCATCGTGCTGTCCAAAACTGTCAAAGTAATGCAGAACGAATTGAACATTTGCTGTCGCCGGACACAAAAAATGCGCTTGTAGCCTGGTTAGATGAGCTACGAACGCTCATTTACACAAATGTACCGGCCGTGGGAAATCGAGGTTTCTCTGTGAGGTGCATTTGTGGCATTCAGGGTGCTTTCACACCAACAGCATTTGGTCCGCTTGAAGCGGACTAGAGACCCAAACTCCTGCAGGTTCGGTTCGTACGCGCTGGTGTGAAAGCAGACCAGTTAGTTTTGGTCCGGGACAAAGAACCGCACCGAGACGTCCTCGAGGAGGCGGTCTCGGTGCGGTCTCGGCGCGGTCCGCTGCTGGTGTGAACGTTGACCAGCCTCGCTCCTGTCCGCTCTGTTGTGGAGAAGGCTTTTTGGTCGGCGGAGGCTTCCGTAGCAAGCCGCGCGGCACATCACGTCACACATGCTGGCCAATCAGGGTTCACTTCCGTCACCCAAAACACACTATTGTGTGAACAGCGCCACCAAGAGGCAGGAGGGTCATAGTGGATAGTTCATCTGCAAAAACAAGTGGTGTGAATGTGAACCGAACTAGTTGACAGCTGCGACGTTTATGAATAATTTATGTCCAAACCGAACCACTCTAGCGGACTAGTAGGTATGAAAGCACCCTCAGAGCCATTAGTGGATTAAGAACTGTTGTTATATAAAGCAGTGTCTAACTCTGACCAGTAAATGGCGCGTTCGCTACACGGTGTGTTTGGGTGTAGGGATAGTCTCACTTCACTCCAAAAACGGGAACACACGGAAGCCCTGAATGTATCAACTGTGGTGTTAAAATACATATTTTTGCTCTTTACAGAACCAAAATAAAAGAAATTCAAATTAAATGTGTAGTGGAATGAGACTTCGCCTCGTGCCACGCTACACATTCGGTTCAAATCAGCGTTTCACCGCTTTCCACCTGAAAGTGGGAGGAGTAATTGCACGACATTATGGATATCTGCAACATTATTTCGTCTAGTCAAAACTGTCATTCAAGATATCTTTAATTACATTTCGCCGAGGCAGAATTGTAATTACAGATATCTCCATGTTTTAGATATCTCTATCAAAATTAATTAAAGATATCTCTGACATAATTTTAGATATCTACAATCAAGTTTTGCCTATCCGTAATTCCCATTTGAGATATCTGTAACATTATTTTGACTAGGCGTTACTTTCATTTAAGATATCTACAACGAATTCCGCCTAGTCAAAACTGAGTTATGGATATCCGTAAAGAAACATGTAGATATCTGTAATTGAGGAGGGGTTGGACATATCTCGAATTGGAATTTTGGCTATCCGTAATTCATTTGCAGATATCCGTAACTCATATTGCGGATATCTACAAATGAATTATGGATAGGCGAAGTGACGTAACCCATACACATGAATGGCAAAAGTGACATCATTTCTCCGAGGAAGAATGTATTTGTGGATATCTGAAATGATAATTATGGATAGGAGAAATAGAGTTGTTGATATCTCTATCGTTCTTTTCGACTAGGAAGAACTGAATTACAGACATCTTTCGCGAATATCCAGTCTGGGCATTAAATGTTAAAACGGCTTGCCATACAGCTGCCACCTCTGTGGCCGATGTCGTTTGGGTCTTGCGAGTTTTTGATGTCCTACGTAGGTCCTCCGTATCAGTGACGCCGGGCCAAATCTGGGCGGGGCGGCTCAAAAGTCTTAAAGAATACTCCGAAGATTTTGGGCCCACGCCCTGTCCCTATCATTTACAAAGTGAGATAAGCTCATAAATACCTTTTCTGTGTCCGTTCGTCCAGTGCCTGGCTCCCAGCTGTTAGCATCGTAGTTAGTTTAGCTCAACTATGGCAGGTGAAGTGGAGACAGAGCCAGACTGAGAAAGTGGACAAAATACTCCTTCCAGTGGTCCAGGGGACGGCGTATTGGCACGCGAAGTAAATCCGAATGGTTATAAAACTTTTCAAAAGACGTGTTTTCTTTTCAATCCCTTAAAATAGCGTTTTGACACACACAGATCTGCACAAGCATAGTGCGCTGCGGAAGGATATACCAGGTGCACAGCGGCTGAGTCTATGCTTCTACTGCTGTGCTCCGGTATATCCTTCCACGGAGCACTGCGCATGCGCAGGTCTGTGTGGATCAAAACATTATTTTAAGGGATTGAAAAGAAAACACGTCTTTTAAAATGCTTTATAACCATTCGGATTTACTTCGCGTGCTAATACGCCATCCCCTGGACCACTGGAAGGAGTATTTTGTCCACTTTCTCATGGTGCGTTCACACCGGACGAGTCGCAAGCGTTGTGAGCGGCGCTTTTCTATGCAAAGTCTATGTGGACGAGCGGCGGGGGGCGGGGCGGCGCGTCAGGAGCGTCAGGAGCGTTGCTTTTCAAGCGTTTCGAGCGTCGATGCCCACGACGTGCGTCCCCGGCATCAGGAGCGTCGTGAGCGTCGCTTTTTGAGAATTGGGAAAACTGAACTTTCGACGCGCTGCCGCTGGGCATCAACCAATCAGCGACGATCCCTCCGGTGCTACGTCACTACAAGTGATCCGAGCACCAATGCGGGCCAGCCAGTGTTGCCAACTTGACGACTTTCTCACTAAATCTGGTGACTTTCCAAAGCCTCTTGGCGACTTTTTTTTGTCAAAAGCGACTAGCGACAAATCTAGTGACCTTTTCTGGTGCTCTGGAGACGTGACAGGATGTCTCGTTGCTGTCGTCAATGAGCAGCGGGTGCTGCCGTGAGGCCCTCCTCCGTCCCAAACCTCTCACAAGCGGTCAGTCTCACGCAGCGCTCCCCGCTGCAGTCAGAGCAGAGAGGAGCAGACCAGCCAATAGCGACTTTTCCGACGACGACGCGGTCTAGCTTTATTTAACAAATACAGCCGAGCCACTCTCCTGATGCGATCCGCCATAGCGGGAAACAGAAATCATGGTGCGTTTACACCGGACGCGTCGCGAGCGGCGCTTTTCTATGCAAAGTCTATGGTGGACGAGCGTCGTGGAGCGGCAGGCGGTGGGGCAGCGCGTCAGGAGCGTCAGGAGCATTGACTTTCGAGCGTTTCGAGCGTCGACGCCCACGACGTGCGTCCCCGGCGTCAGGAGCGTCGTGAGCGTCGCTTTTTGAGAATTGGGAAAACTGAACTTTCGACGCGCTGCCGCTGGGCGTCAACCAATCAGAGACTATCCCTCCGATGCTACGTCACTACGAGTGATCCGAGCACCGATGCTGGCCAGCCAGTGTTGCCAACTTTATGACTTTCTCGCTAAATCTGGCGACTTTCGATAGCCTCTTGGCGACTATTTTTTTTTGGCAAAAGCAACTAGCGACAAATCTAGCGACCTTTTCTGGTGCTCTGGAGACATGACAGGACGTCTCGTTGCTGTTGTCAATGAGCAGCGGGTGCTGCCGTGAGCCCCTCCCCCGTCCCAAAGCTCTCACAAGCGGTCAGTCTCACGCAGCGCTCCCCGCTGCAGTCAGAGCAGAGAGGAGCAGACCAGCCAATAGCGACTTTTCCGACGACGACGCGGTCTAGCTTTATTTAACAAATAAAGCCGAGCCACTCTCCTGATGCGATCCGCCATAGTGGGAAACAGAAATCAGCCTCCCGCGCGCCAATAAACTGATGCGCGTCGCGAGCTTTGTGACCACCTGGTGTCAAGCGTCGTGCTTGAAGCGTCATAAGCGTCAGCTTCGAGGCGTCCCAAGCGTCGACAACGCCCGCGACGCGTCCGGTGTGAACGCAGCATCAGTCTGGCTCTGTCTCCTCTTCACCTGCCGTAGTTGAGCTAAGCTAACTACGATGCTAACAGCTGGGAGCCAGGCACTGGACGAACGGACACAAAAAAAGGTATTTATGAGCTTATCTCACTTGTAAATGATCGGGAGAGGGCGTGGGTCCAAAATCTTCAGAGTATTCCTTTAAAGGTCTGCCTCTGGCTTTCTCATGTCGAACGCACCTACTGGTTTCACTCTGATAAAATTTCACCAGCCCAATCAGGGGAAAGAGGCGGGAGCTGCGGGAGGAGCAGACGTGATGAAAGACGTGACGACAGCGGGAAGCTCGAAAAAGTTCGAAAACAATGGCGGCATGCGGAGCAATCTCCGTGGACACGGCAATATCTGCAGTTTTCTAAGAAAGCGACTCAGCTTCCTCTTCGAAAGAGGAGCACAGAACATCACTTCAAGCCTTTTTGTCAGGAAACGATGTCTGCTGCTTCTCAGCAGCAGCGCACATAAGCTATGTCACACCGTGGCTTGATGCGAATTGGTCTGTGGTGAGTAAATCGCGTGTCAATCAGAACGGTCGTCCAATCGTCTTCTTCTTTGGTTCGAACGGTCATCCAATCGCCAGCTACTGATTGTTTTGAAGGTCCCGCCTCTGAAATCAAATCAGAAGAGCGGCTACCCAGATGGACTTGTGAAATATTTCCTGGCGGACATATGAAAGTGTCCATCTGGCATGTCAGGTTACCATCATCCAGCCAATCACGAAATTCAAATGTAGTAAACGCTGTTAAACCACTTGGGGCGGTAGTAAGACAGTTTCTGTCTTACTACCGCCCCAAGAATAGGATTTTGAACAAGTTTGCACTAAATTGTAAAAGTAATGTCAGAAACGAGTAGACAACATTATAAAACATGCATTTATACAGTTTATTAGCAAAAAAAAAGTGATTTGGGGGTTAGTTGCTCTTTAAAGTTTAGAGTTTTGTTTGTTAAAAGAAACACTACAGCTTTCACACTTCATATGGCGTCTCTGTTTGTTTTTTAGTGTGTAACAGGTTTAAATGTATTAAAATGCTTACTCTATTGCACACAGTTAAAAGGTGAAGTTGATTGATTATAGTTGTTTTCATGGTTGTTGTAATTATAAATGATTGTCATGCACTGCAAAAAGCATAAATACGTGTTGTGCGGTCACACAGTGATGACGTGTTGACTTCCGAATAAAGCAACATGGAGTGAAGACGCCGGCTCCGCCTCTCTTTCTATCAAGCTAAAAGGATATCACGTACCTCGCCCAATCTGCTGAAGCGGAGGGCACAATAAGTGCGTGCGACATTTTAACATGTTTCTCGTAGTTTTCGATTCAGGCTCCTTGCAGATGGTTCTAATGACACAGATGTTGTATCAAAGGCTTTCCTGTTTATGGTATTTATCATGTTAAAACTCAGTTTGAATCAAAATAAAATATAATATAATAATTAATATGGAAACAGCAGTACTGTGATTATCAAAATATAATAATAGGAATAATAACCATAATAACGACAATAAATTTAAATATAATAACAATGTCAATTATAACAATTGTGATAATAATAGATATAACAATGCAATATAATAATGATGATGATCAGAATCATATAATCATAATATTGTTGCGACCGGCCGAGTAGCTGCTGTGTTCTGACATGCTAGACGTGCTGGGAGGACTGGGGTTGGGCCCATTCGGGGCTGTGAAGATATTTATTAGTGTTTGTGTTTTTCCTTTAGTTATTAGTTATGGCTATTTGTCTTGTTATCGTGTTCTGGTGTTATTTTTGGTTATCTCATGTGTCAGACCGTGAATGGGTGGGGTTGCTGTCACAATGACTGTGGTCCTGCAATCAGAATACGTGTTTGCGTTTCAAAATAAAAAACCTGGTGTTAAACAGGAACTCATCTGTCTTCTATCCTGCCTTCAAGTCACTACTCATTGTAGTGCCATGGTGCCAGCCGCCTCGATCCGGCTCTGTGGGGACAGACCTTCCCTCACTGTTGGACCTCGAACAACCCATGCAGCTGGGAGCAGGAAGTGCACCAGAAATTAGTTTTCCCATAACTGGAGAAAACCTGAAGTTCGTCTCAAGGCTTGTGTGAAGAGTCCATTCAAAGAATTCATGGAGGCTAAAACCTCAGCGGGGTCACTGCTGAATCTTGTAAGAGTACAGAGACTACAGTTGGCGTTTGCATATGTTGACTCGACTTGACAGTAGGGAGGGCTCAGTCTCAAAACTAGGACTTATGAAAATGAAACTGAGATACATAATGGGCCAAAAATGAATCACCTGTTTGACGGTCATTGAAAGAGATCTTCTTAGAAAAATGGGCTTTTCCAGCGTCAACAAATATTTCTCAGCCAAGAGAACAACGAAAAGAGCCTTGTAAAGATACAGTGTGCATTGTGCTCCTGTTGCATTGCAGGATGTTTCTCACATAGATTCACAATATATAATGCTCTCTTTGCAGGTCTGAAGTTTGTTTGAATGATTCAGCGATTAAATTTTCTTTCTTATATAGTTATTTACTGAAAAAAGATTTGCACTAAGTTAGTTGATCCCTACTTCAATGTATTACCAAGTTAGCTCTGCTGTTGTTTATGAAGGACTCATGAAGGAGTCATTGAACAGACCTTTTATATTATGTTGGTGCTAAAGCTATTCAATTGTTTGGCATTGTTATTGCAAGAGGGGCTTTATCTCATCACTTTTTTTTATCAATTTGATCCATTGCTGTCTTTGCTCAGTTAGTTTTTTTTTGTTTGTTTGTACTCTAAGTATGTTTACTGAAAGATTTTAAAAATATTTAAATACTTTACTACTTGAATATCCTGTTTTAACAAGTGGTTCTTCCATTGTTAATGTAGGAGTAATTGCACAGACCTTCATGTTATAATGGTGGCAATTTCATCAAGTTTGTTTCTTAAATTGTTTGGCATTATCAATGCAACAACGGCTTCACTTTGTTAAGATACTAAGTTTTCTTTTTTTCTATTATTCTTCAAATGGAAGTTAAGACAACTGCACTGGGAATCGTTGCATATTGTGTGTGTCTCGCAGGGGAGATATTCTTGTGGCAACCAAATGACCAGCAGCCGCCCTGTGTATTACTGCATAAGATACTATTGTTCATACGCACAAAACAGTCATGCTCAGGGCCCCCAACTGACTTGCAGCAGGCCTGTTCCCTCCTCATCTTGGTAATGTTCTTCCTCCCTCCATATCTTCACCACTGTGGGGTTCTCCCACCTCCTCCTGTACCCTGCATCCTTTCTGTCCTTTCACCTCTTGTCCTTCACTTCCCACCTCGTCCCAAAATACGTATAGGATCTGCTCAGTTTAATATTCTCTGTGTTGTGACCACATTGTTTATCTGCCTTGTGATCACAGTCACTCACGAGTTGCACCACCCATCCAACCACCTCATCTGCTCATTAGCAGCAGCTGTGCTGGTCATGCCCTTCAGTATCATGTTTGCACATCCAGAAAGAGACCTGGGTCATGGGCCAGCCAGTGTGCACCATCTGGCTAGATGTGGACATCACCTGTTCCACGTGCTCCATCCTGCACCATACTGCAGTCGGCACTGACCTACTCATCTTTAAGGACTTAAAAAAATCCTTCTAAAGACTTGCTAGTCTAATTCATGCATGACACCAAACCATCATCCAGCATACACATCAAACGGACAGACAGCAAGACTCCTTCTCAATTGATTAGTATGTATCCATTGATCTTACTAATAATTTCAATTAAACAATTGCCTTCAGAGTCTATTTGTCACTTTTGTAGCCTCTGGTGGGTCACTGCTGGCCAGGGAGCCACATGTTTGGCACTTCTGCTGTAAATATTTTAATGTTTTGCTGATTTTTTATGTTTGTATATTTAGGAATAATAACTCTTGCCTACGAACTTGTCTGAAGTTCCTGTATCTTTGTAACAGAAGGGCTGTTTTAGAGAAAATAAATACTGAATGTGAAAAATGAAGAGTCCTATTAAAAAAAAAAAAAAAACAGCAGCACAATAGGAAAATAAAGTATCACACAATGCCATCTCCGTCTCATTTTTTATTTATACGTACCTTATTCGGATAACAGTTGTTTGGGGGGCGATTCCAGACTCAGTTCCTCCTTGAACAGGTGCTTGATTATCACCAGAATGAAACCTACAGACTGAAAAAAAAAACCTCCACGTTTTAAAGGTGACTAAAGAGCTTTCCTGGAAGAAACCAGGACAATAAACACAGGACATGTAAGAGAGAAACCCAACCTAAAGCCAAGCGAAGGTCCTCCCCTTTAATGTCCATTCATCCATCCTTCTAATATGAACTTTATAACCAATTCAAGGCCGCACAGTATTGGATTTGGTCCCAGATGACGGTGCTTGAAGGCAGGGTACTGTGGACAGGTTCCCAGTCCATCTCAGGGCCAACCTAGAGAGACAGAAACATTCACATTCATACTGACTGAAGCATTTTTAGGGATACAATTTAACCTCAATAGACTTTCTGTGTAGGAAGAAGCTGCAAGCACACTTTCAAAAATTGTGTTACTAGTTTTTATATCTTATTACGAATTGCACAGTGAATCCATAGGAAAGATTTACTGTGACTTCTTTTTGTTTTCAAGGTGGTGTCAGCGATTCTCAGCCCATTTCTGAAGGAACTGGATGGAGGTTGATTTAAAACATTCTGGAGAACTGTTCAGATCGTTCTGTCTCTTCGCGTCGACACACATGAACACAGACGTGATTACAGATCTCTGTATGGCCCACACCATTACTTCCAGGACCCCATGCTCTTCTTTAGCTGAGGGGCATTCGTTATGTGTTGCTCTAAGTTTGGGGTTGTTTTCCTCTGCTGCACAACAAAATGTAGCCAGTCATCCCTCCAGATGGTATGAAATGAAGGATAAATAGCAATTTGGCTTATAAAACTTGGCAGAGTAATGCCCATAACTTTTTTAATTGTTCAGTTGTGGTGATGGGAACTATGGGTTGTCACTGAGAACATTTATTTGGTGTCAAATACATCTAAGTTACAGATTAAAGGAAGAGTCTGATGTCCTGTTCGGTGTCTGCATTTGTATCCCCTGGCTGCGGAAGGCAAATGCTGAAGTTTTTATTCTAAGGATAAAATCTGTGAACCAAGTTCTGTTCATAACAGATGTCGGCTTTGTGCAGAAAATAATCACACGTCTGTGTGGACACAGACGTCTCTTTTTATAGCCTTTTAGTGCTATATTTCAGGCTCTGTGAAGACTTCTGAAATAAATTGGACACTGTCAGGACCGTAATGGTTGCTGCAGCTGCAAAACATTTGCCAAGCGCTGCTGAGACAGCTTCCCTTCCTAGCAGCTGTACTTCTGTAAGTAGTTTTGTGTTCCAGCAAACACAGTTGGCGGAACTTGTGATCTGAAAGCTTTTTTCCTCCCTCAAGCATCAAATGCACATGCTTGTTTTTATTTTTACTTTCTTGTGAACTGTTCAAACTCCCATTAATGATGCTGCTTACTTTAACGTTTATCACCGGCAGTTTCTTCACCTGCATCCATCACAACAGCAGCACGTAAAGGTAGGGAGTTATGATAATTTCAGAAAGGTGAGAAAAAAATGTTTTTATTGAGTTTAATGATAATGATCCAAATGCAGCTATTTATGGCCTTTTGTTAAAAAAAATAAAAATAAAAAATAATTCCAGTCACCCATCACTCCATGGGACTGCCTAAAATCAATCCCAGCAGACTATGAGAAAAGTGATTTGCGAGAATACACACACACAAAAAAAAAATGTGAAAAAAGTTAAGGCTTCCACTAAGTTTAGGTTTATATTTATTTTAAATGTGAAAAAATCTCTCTAACAAACATTTCAGACAGAAAAGGAAACGCACAAAGGTTCAGATTTTAACTGACTTTTATTGGTTTGACTCATGAAATCAAATTAACAATATCATATTTTCAGATTGTTCATCTCCTTGCGGGGACAATGAGTGATACAGTTTATCACAACCAACTGGACAGTCTTGAGTGCTTCTGACAGCCACAAGGGGGCACCAGTACACCAGAAGAGGGAAAATCTATGATATTTGCATGGAAACAGTCTGCAGACTGATGTCTTACAGTTTAATAATTTTCATTTACACATCCAGCTTAACCAGGAAGCCATAACCGTGGTATTCCTGCTACCACTCTCTCCATACACACAAGGGATTTTTCAATTTCTCATCAAATCTCAATGAAAAATACTTTATAGAATAATAACATTTCTTTAAGCTGTGGACCATGTATTATTGATAAACCAGACAAGAGACAGACAACAGAATAAACAGCATTATTTTTTTTATACTGTTAGAGACATTTGCAAGCACATAACACACCTTATATATCTCACTGGCATACAGTACACCCTCACACCTGACTCATCCACAATGTTTCCATCAACATAGCATGTGCCCTCTTGGAGGCAGTAAAGAAATAGTAGTTCTATTCCAAGTATTTGAGTGGGAGTAATGTAATGAGGACTTCTCCACCAGTGACTCTCACATTCATTAAACTAATGCTGACTGTGCTGTGGGGGAAGAACCACAGTGGCTGATGGCTTCATGAAAGGTAAACAAGGTACATTAATGCCTTCAGAAACAACTGAAACCATCATGAAAGTTTGTGCAAAGATGTCATTTAAAGTGGCAGTGTTGTAAATCTCTTTAAAAAAGACAGCATTTTATTGTTAAAACTAATCAATATCAGTTTCAGGTCCCCCATTATCAATATTTTCTGTCAGAATGTTATTAAATGCTTTGAATTGATTTTTTTTTTTTTAACTACATTTCCAGCTGTTATTTGTAAGCATCTAAAAGATGGTGAGTTAAGATCAGTTAATGTGGCGTTTATGAGAGTCAGACTATTACCTCATAAAAAGCTTGAACTACCTGGAAATTGAGATTGACATATCGTGTTTGCTGGAATGTATTGCTAGGCTGAATACACACTATCTTAAACATCTAGTTTAGTTGACATTCAATGCGACACTCAAATAAAAGTCACCCCGCTGCAACATCATGGAAACACAAAGTAACATCTTGGTACGCTGTGGTATTTTACACATGTTCTGTATTTTCGCCAGTGGCATGGACTCAACAGAAGGGAGGTCATTAGATGGAACTGACATGATGGTCGACTATTTCAAGACCTTTAAATAGGACTGATCACTAATGCCCAGAACTCAGACCTAAAAAAGGTCAGCAATGACCCATTTGCTCCAAACTAGCATGTTAGTGTCCCTTCACATACAAACAAACCCTTGCACACACACACACACGCCCACCCACCCACACACACATACACACACACACACACACACACACACACACACCAATTAACATCAAAGAGAACTCAGGCTTTTCTATTAATAGCAGGACTTGGATTTGAATGTGGAACTTTGCAGCAGAAGCTCATTGCCGAGCTGCTCCCATTTAGCCTGTTGAAGTGGCAGATCGAGGGTCTGGAAATGGGTGTCAGTCCTCCTCTTCTCAGGCATATTGTGTCAGTATTCAGTCAACACGTTTAGACTTCAAGCCATGAGTCTCGCTGCCTCTCTGATCCATGTGTACGTTGGATGAAGTAAGGGTTTGGTGTCATGCATAAATTAGCCATCAGAGGTAATGGCTGCACCGAACAAGTCTTTGGAAGGCTTTTTTGAAGTCCTCATTGAAGATTGTGTAGATGAGTGGGTTGATCAGAGAGTTAAGGTATCCCAACCATGTGAGAAAGTCAGCCATCTCCACTGAAGTACTACACGAACTGCAAGTGTTGACAATCACCTCCTTGACAAAAAATGGCAGCCAACAGATGACAAAGGCCCCGATGATCAACCCCAGTGTGGATGCTGCTTTGCGTTCCCGTGCGCCTGAGATCCGGGGTCCCTGGTACAACTGGCTGCGTCGAGACTCACTCCGAGAGTCGTGCCGGCGAGACTTGTACTGGAAAGTTTTCGAGGCACGTGCACGCTCACGAGGAGGTTCCTCATTCGAGGGATCTGAGACAGACTTCTCTTGGGGGCTAATGGGCTCAGGACTTCGAGGCCCTCCATCGACGTCGCCATCTCCTGTTGGATAGGACGGGATCATGCTCCCATTGGTCATACAGGAGTGACGGCTGGCCCTGCTAGCCTCCCGGCGCATGTAGAGCGTCTGAGCAGCCTTGTAGATCTTATAGTAGAGAATGAGGATGAGCAGCAGGGGGATGTAAAACGCTCCAAATGTGGAATACAAGGTGAAAGTGATGTGATGGTGGGTGATGATGCACTGGTCCTCGTGGTCCGAGTCTCCGCTGTAGTGCCGATACACCATCGGAGGAAGCGAGATGAGGATGGACAGGAGCCACACCAGCGCCACCATCACTCCGGCTCTGGCCCCCGTGCGTTTGCGAGAGTATTCCACCGCATCGGTGATGGCCCTGTAACGGTCGATGGCGATCGCAGCAAGGTGCAAGATGGAGCAGGTGCAACAGGTGATGTCCACGCTTAACCAGATGGTGCACACCGCCTGGCCCATGACCCAGGTCTCTTTCTGGATGTACATGATGCTGAAGGGCATGACTAGCACGGCCACCAGAAGGTCGGTCGCTGCTAATGAGCAGATGAGGTAGTTGGCCGGGTGGTGCAACTTGCGAGTGACTGCGATGGCCGTGATCACGAGGCAGTTAAAGAACGTGGTCACGACGGTCACCACAGACAATGTTACGGTGAGCAGGACTTTACTGGGAGGGGGTTTGGGGGTCTCAAGTGAGTCGTAGCTGCAGTTGCTTGTGTTGAACACCCCGTCAGTGCAATTGGAGAAATCCATTCTGCAAGAGAAATGGAAAAAGAGCTGGGTCAAAAGAAGCTTTGGGTAGATATATTTTCTAAAACACTATCATCTATCATCTATTCTGGAACTGTTGTTTACAGTGCTTGTTTTAATATGACTGAAGAGTAAGTAGGTTGCTGTAAAATTAATTTCCTGCAATAATTGTCAGATTCGCTCACCTCTTATTTTTCTTTTAAACATTCGTAGCCAATGACTTGACTTTCTGCCCTCCATGCATAAAAGGTATCAATGTGAAAGAAATGTTTCCATTCAAAGAAGTACTTTTAAAGATGATGTTCAAGGTCTAGCAACATTACATGATCTGAAAATCTTGCCACTCACAAAAGTTTGCAAAAAAAAAAAAATTAAAAGCAAATAAATGGAAAGTAAATTTAAATGCTAAAATATCCAAACCTGTCTAGGCTCTAAGGTCTCGCATCCGATTGGTTCAGTGTGCAGCTGAGGGTCTGCTCTGGTCTGTCCTGCCTGCCAGCTCGGCCATCACATCACCTCCGTCACTCATCGACTCCTGGGAGAGAGGAAGAGGAGGAGGAGGAGGAGGAGGGAAATGAGGAGGGAGAGATAGAAAAAAAGAAAGTGAGAGAGGAGTAGGAAAGGTACAGGCAGGAGATTAAAGAGCGAGTTGAAAAAAAAAATAAAGAAGCAAGAAAGTAAAGACACAGTCAAGGACGACTCCACTTACGCAACGTTAAAAATCACTGCAGCTGCAGTGAATAGATCTTCAACAGCTAATGGTTCTATGTCAGTTTGCAATTAAATACATTTAAAATGTACGAATTGCTCCCTGAGCGTGGCTCTTCTTTTCAGCCAATCAACCAAGCTCTACAATGTGACTCCTCCACTTCTAATTATTGTAACCACAGTAATTCAGTCAATTACATTGGTCATTACTGTGATTGAATTGAGGGGTTTTTGATTTTTTTTTTTTTAATAAAATGACAAGAGTGTTCTTATTTTGATGAGAAAAAAAATGATGGATATATATAATAAAAGCCAAATTGAATTATGAACATGAGAACTTTAATCCATAGATGACCAAACTAATTTGTTTAAACTAATATGTTTGATGTTGATGCAGCTTCAAAAATGGAAAATGTCACTAGTAGCTGGTATGTAACATTCTGTTTACGTTGCTGACGCCAATTTAGCTGAAGCTTCTGTGATGAAATCAAAATGCTGAGATATGAATGTCATTGCAAGCGCTCCTTCACTCCCTGCACCGCTCTGTATCCCGAAGATACGAGTGGAAGCTGTTGCTATAGAAACACAAGAAGTACAGTACTTTTACTTCATGTGGTGATCTCGCGGAGACAGCCAAACTCTGACTGTCGAGTCTCTACGGAGATTGTTCGATTCCCAGGAGGTAGGTCTGGTCCTGTGTGGGTGGGTGGGCGTGCCGGGTGTCAAGGCTACATGCCAACTCGCTGAGATATGAGAGAGTTTCGGTGTGCCAGAGCCCAACACACGGAAAACTGTCTGCTTAGTTTACTACCAAGAACATGAGCGAAACAACGGGATGGTTCATGGATGGATGGGGTATCTGCAAACAGATAATATAAAAAAATATAAATAATATACAATAGTAAGTTTTAGATTCTTATGTTTCCTGTGATTATATATTGGAAAAATAATTCAATGTTTTTCCAAGAAAGATGGGTCCAGACCTCTTCACGCCTCATCAGGATTTTCTCATGTGTTCAAGCACAGAGAAACCTAACTGGAATGATACTGCACCACACACTGAAGAGGTAGCAAGCAAGCAGTGTGAAATGTAGGTGATATCACTGTTATATTTATAAAATATGTAGGTGAATTTTTCCAAGAGAAGTGCAAAGACGATGACGAATACTGATCCACTACTTTATTCAGGGTGTGGGCACCGGCCATCTTTCAGCCAGACTGAGTCACCTGGCTGATCTCTGCCTTCTGTAAACACTGTAGAGAACACAGATCCCACGAGTTTATTCAAGACACTGACACAAACAGACCCCGAACTAATATTTTAAAGTAAGTTCAGTGTACACAGAATTTGTGGGTGATATAACTTTTCCTAGTGGACTGTTGACAATGATGGACCTCCAGTTGTAAACAGCATTTCTGGGATGTCAGGACAGGTTCTATAATTGATTTTCAGGCTCAATACAAGAAAATTACTTTCGAAAGGGAAGTTTCTCCAAAAGCTTTAATAAAACTGGCTCTTTGAGAAAAGCTATTATGTTACACCGGCAGAAAAATACATTTATTAAACACATCTAATCCTGAACAAATTGCTTTGCTGCTGTGATGCAAACCTATACTTTTTTGTCTTCATCCTGTGATTTAAGTTTTAAAATATGATAAAACTGGCTTCTTCTGCATTACATTGTAATTCTGCATGCATTCCAGTTTACTCTGGGAAGAGTTTTAAAGAAAAACCAAACAGCGGCTTTATATGCAGATTACGTCGTGCATACAGATAAATGATTAATTTCCACTGCACTTCTGCAGTAACCCAAGTTCCCACATTCATGAAACATGAGCTGTGCATCTGCAAATAGTTTTTTTTAATGCTTGTGCACAAACAACATATAAATCATCGGGGGGTGAGGAGTATGTCTGAACGCTGAAGGCATGCATGTGTGACAGACATAGATGTCAACAGTGCCAGCCAGTCATTACGTGCAACAAAGAAATCATCCGCTTTTGTCTTGAGATGTTCTAAAACACAGGCTTTCTGTTCAAGGCCATCTGAAGATAAGCTCCAATGTGCGAGCTCAAATCTGCTCGACTCTGATCTGCTTTTTTCTTAAAAATCCCAGTGCCTTCGCAAGAATTCAGAAAACTGGAAAAAAACGACTTCATTCACTGACTGATAGCCTCATTGTAGCCTCATTGTTTCAAAATTATACAGTAACTTTTCAGTTTTTGTGTTTCTTTACAGTGTTGCTGCGTAGTTGTCACTATTCACTAATTATCTGTTTGCTATGAAATGGCTGTGATAAGATAAACGCAGCACCAGCACTGCTCAATACTGTAACTTTTAATGGGCTCCATATTAGCAGATTTACTTCACACTGAATAACTGTATACATATTTGAAATTGAAAGAAAATTGAGTTGCGAGGTTATTATGTGACTGTAATATCAAGCTGCAGCAATATTGTATGATAATGCATCTGCGGTCCACAAGCAACATTCAGAATCTGCTGATTACAAAGCAGCTGACGAAGCAGAAATGCGTTAAAATACTTTGTTACCATGCAGTTCAGTTTAATCAAGTCCTAAGCATTCACAGCTCAAACACACATGCAATCATGAAAGCTTCCACAGACGAGCACTTCAGTGTAATTGTATATAGACATTCACTTCGCAATAATTTCCACAGGGCTGGCAAAAAAAAAAAGCGTCAACCCTCTGACATTTCATCTTTTATTTTTTTTTTTTTCCGCACTCGTGGTCTCCTTGGAGAAGAACAAGGAGGTTACATTTGTCACGCAGACTACAATTTCTAAAACACAAACCGTTTGGCCCAGGCAGGACATCAAGCTGCCAAGTGTTGTTGTGAGGGAGGAGAGTTGTGAAGAAACGGATTGTGTGACTGACATCTCTGGGAAGATGCAAAATAAATGACTAACAGCGGCACCATACAAGGGCACAGCGAACCCCATTCAGCTCCCGTCCTATCTGTCTGTTTATCAGGTTTCATCTGCTGTATCTGTGTTTGGTTGCGGGGCGGTGGGAACTGACAGCATTGGCCAGCATGAAATGCAGCAAGGAGCGTGGCCTGAGGTGATGAAATAGTGATTTATGTGTTGTGGTTTGTTTTTAAGTTATAGAAACAGCATGCAAGAGGGAGACATTAATTTCGTCTTTCTGGGACCAAAATGCACTTTTTCGTAACAGAGTGCATTTCATTTCCAGGAAATAGCACAGAAAGGGAACAGTGCCTGCTGAATGCTTGTGCCAATTTCCCTGTAATATTTCAGCCCTGTTTCATGCAATTCTTATTAATTTTTAATCACAGTTCGACAGCTTAGTGTAATTTATGTAGATTAAAGACTGTCGCTCCCTATTGAGGATTTATACAAAGGTGTTACAGATAAAACCATTTAATGGTGTGTTAATTACCGATGTGTGGCTAATTTCTAAATTGTACTCAGAGTAACCCGCTTTACACAAAAGCATGGCGTCCTCGTTATTCTGCGAGGGCTAAATTATGTTCATGTCCATTTTGCAGCAGTCCCTGTTGTCACTGGCTGCCCTGCCTCTTTTGTTTTGAGCCTCGCTGTATCATTTCATATGTCTCACAGCTTGAATTTCTTTGCACAAGCCAGTGCACACTATGTCACCATCATCTGTGTCTACCTGCTCCATGTAGATAGAAGTATTAGCTGGAAAGATGCACCCTGAGGTCTGAATTTGATGGAACTGGCTTAAGCACTCAGCAGAGCAGCAGAGCGCATTTTTGTTGATATTGCTGTTGTTTTCATGTTGTATAGAGAAGTTACAAGATGATGAACATGGAAAAAATCCTTTCTGATGTGATCAAGAAACAAATCAAACAGAAGTACTTACAGGTATAAATGTGGTCGAGCTTACCGAGTTAAAATAATAATGAAAACATTACCCTCAACGGTTGTTTTTTTATGTACAATTCTGGCCTGTGGCAACATGTCGTGCTTTAATATTTCAACCGTTCATATTCTCAGTGTGTTCAAGTCTGTTTGTCTTCCCCTTAAAGACCTATACTAGTAACCTATGCAGTATGTGTAGTTTATGTGAAACTGTACACTCCAGCTGAAAATTATGATTTGATTTTGTATGGGCATAAGCTTCTCTGTTGTGCCAAATGAAACTGATTATGATTTATCACTGTACCCACGACATGCTGCGATCTGCTTAGCAGCAAGCAAACATTTTACCCTCACAGCTGATGAGCTATAACATGGCAAACTGGAAAGGGTGAGGATTTCAGTGAGTGTGATGAGAGGAAAACTGAATATTGGATAGTTGTGGAGTGTGACAGCAATGACTGACGGGTGGATATCCCTGAGCTCAGTGGTGGACACCAGAAGTAAGGGATCAAGTCAAGCTGAAGAAGCTTGTCCTATCAAGTGTTGTTAGCTGGTGGGACTTCTGAAGCAGCTAACAGATAACAACATTGTGAAAAGTCCTCATTCCTTCTGCCATGTCTTCTGTGGAGGAAGCAGAAGCTGAGGCGTCAGAGGTGGACTCTTCCAGCATCCAAGCCAAACTCACTACGGCAGGGCACCGGGGGTGGATGAGATTTATCCCGAGCACCTTAAGTCTCTGGATATGCAGGGACTGATACATCTCTGCAACATCACCTGGAGGTTGGGGACAGGACTCTGCCCCGTCTGGATCGACAGAGAGACCCTGCCCCAAGTGGTGGAGTTCAGGTATCTCGGGGAAAGGCAAAGTTCTCAATTTACCAGCCAATCTATGATCCTACCCTCACCTATGGTCATAAGCTCTGGGTCATGACCGAAAGGACAAAATCCCGGATACAACTGGCTGAAATAAGCTACCTCCGGAGGATGGCTGGCCACTCTATAAGAGATAGGGTGAGGAGCTTGGTCACCAGGGAGGAGCTCGGAGCAGAGCCACTACTCCTCCACATCAAGAGAAGCCAGCTGAGGTGGCTCGGACATCTGTTTCAGATGCCTTCTGGACGCCTCCCTAGGGAGCTGTTCCAGGCATATCCCGCTGGGAGGAGACCCCGCGAAAGACTTACAACACGCTGGAGACACTATGTGACTCTCGGCTGACCTGGGAATGCCTCAGGATCCCCCCAGAAGAGTTAGAGAAGTCTCTGGGGACAAGGAAATTTGGGCATCCCTGTGTAGACTGCTGCCCCTGCAACCTAGCTCCGGATAAGGTGGATGGATGGATGGATGGCAATTATCAGCATTTCACACTTAACATTTCACAATGATTTTGTATTGTGGATGGAAATCAAAGTACACACACACACACACACACACACACACACACACACACACACACACACACAGGAAGAGAATATAGGTACAAACTCCACAAAGAAGGGAATAAGCCCACCCCAGAGTCAAACCAGGGACATTCTTGCACGGTGGAAACAGCGCTAACCACGATACCACTGTGCACTGCTCCACAATGACCAAACAAATCCAGTACACAGTTCATGGAGGGTTGATATTCCTTTAAGTACACCAAAAGCACACTTGTTTAAGGCCAATAAGAAAATAAAGGCTAAACACTGTGAAAAAGGCAATGATTTCCACAGAGCAATATATATATATATATATATATCACAGCTACTGTCTTGTCACCACAACCTTAACCTGTCAATAACAAGCTTACCAACCCATACTCACCAGTGTGACTATTCTAGTTTACCTTCTCATGAGACATTTAGACATTTTTGTGTGCGTTACAGACAATCCCCAAACAGAGCAAGTATTAAGATCCACCTAAGCATTACAACTTTGATTTTGCTAAAGCAGTAAAATGCCAGTCAGTGCAGAGTTTAAAATTATTAGATAACAGAGAGCACTGTCTGATAGTGACAGTTTCTTTGAAAGACTGAATAAGGGCATTCCCTTTCAACCCACTGAGTGCCTTTGAAGACGTCCTGACTGGTACATTTGATCTGCAGTCTTTCGTGTGAAACTGCTGAATCAAAGCACATTGTTTTTGAACACATGAATCCACTGTTTACTTTTATTACACCCCCGAAAGCATTTTCCCATTTCTGACATCGTGGAACACAGTTCTCCACATCTGGTATATGCGCAATATGAGTGAGTGCAAAAATGCACAGTGGTTGAAGGCACTGGCACACAGTTTTCATGAAAATGTGTTTTCCTGTCAACCTCATCTGAAACAGCCCTGAAAACACAAGAGCCCAGTCCCACCAGATACATCCCTGAATACTTGTCCAAATCGCAATGAAAGCAATCATACTATGTAATACACTCTACAGTGGACACTCTGACAGTTACTCAGCTAAAACTAATGCTGTTACATTCAGCAATAAGTACAAGTCCAATCAAGGTTCCGAAGTTACAACTATTGATGAAATGAGATGTTTATTGAAGACTGCAGTTTGTGTTTCTATCAAACTGAGCAACAGCCACCTGATTGCAGCTTTCATTATTCAGTCTTTTTCATATATTAGAGTGTGCAAAGAATTGGAGAAATTAGAGAAGCACCTCTGTGCATTATGTGAAAGCATCCCTACACACTTCTGTTATTTGTGCTAAAAGCATAAAAAAGTGGCTATTAAATTATTCAGATCTGTGGTGGTCAATTAACTGTCCATGCATCCATTCTTTAATACCACTTTATTCATGCAGTCCAATCGTGGGGATTGATTTTTTTTTTTTTTTTTTAAATCTTACACACACATTGGTTTATTTTAGATCTGTGATGCATGGAACTTTGTGCATTTCACTATTGTGCTTATTTTCACACAAGCATTTTCAAAATAAGAAATCTTACACTGAATGATTTTCTTATTCAAGCAAAAAGATGTGTGAAATAATTCGATGTTAAAACTCACTTATTGTATTTTATCATGATTTAATGCTCCATTAAAGCACTTATTTAACTGATGCACACAGTAAGTCAGATTCTATTAAAAATACATTTGGCAAGGGTTTCCTTAATAGTCTATACAGCAACTTTCAGACATTAATTACTTTGGCTATAAACTGCAATACATGAGCACAAAAACACAACTTCACTGTGTGTAATGCATACCTTTGATTCAGTGCCATATGTTTCATTAAAAGTCAACTTAACAAATGAAGATTAATGGAGGAATCGAGGAGAACGGGGAACTGTTCATCCAATTTATCACTGCAGAAAACGTAACCATAACAAACTACATTTAAAATTAATACTAATTCTGGATCAGTGGGAGTGAGGGAGATATCAAATGTGGTAGAAACAGAGTTTCAGAGAGCAAAATACTTTACAAAAGTTCATTTAGAACAAGAGGCATGCCAAACACCTTCATTTATTTTCCTTTTCAAACTGAAAAAAACACCTTATCTGTTGTAACCAGATGGAGTTTTAATCACGTCATTACCTCTTGGTTAAATCTCCTGTGCCAATGCAGCAGTCACACAAACAACCCAGCAGATCAAAATCATTTAACTCAAAAGTATTTTCAGTAAAGTTTGGATTATTAAAAGTTAGACTTTGTTTTTTAAACAGAATAACTGTTCTGTTTTGTTTTTCGTAGAATGGCAAAAGCAATATTTCTTGATTTTTTTTATCTTAAACTATTATATAACTATAGATAAGCTGCTGGAAATGTGAATTTCTCTTGGAGATCAATAAAGTATCTATCTATCTATCTAGTTTTTCTTTTTCTACATTTTCTTTTTCAACATTACTTCAAATGAAGCATTTTAGCTAAGTGAAAATAATTGACTAATTTAATGAGAACCTGAATATATGATGAAGACATAAAAGAAGGAAAACTTTCTTCATTGTAATATTTCGTCTTAGTCATGAAAATAAAGTCAATGCTGGATGTGTACTATCACTAGCCATAAGGTAAAAAATATTTTTTAGCATTGTAGGTTGAACAGATTTAAAGCCTTCATATAGTAGTTACTGTATTGATAAGAGATTATTCTTTTTTATTCTATTCCACTCGATTGGATTGAAATATAAGATTTTCTTAAAATGCTGATTCCATTGAAGTGCTATTAAATTTAAATGCAACCTTTCCTATTCCCTCAAAGAAGCTGAGAAATATTTGTTTTTTTTCCCCAAAATTAAGTTATATGTACCAAATATTAAATGTCTTTTTTGTAGACACAATCCATTTCATTACCACAGCATATTGTCAGTTTTTGAACACACACAAAGCAGTGTTGATACAATTTAAGAAAAATTATACAGAAGGATGAACAATATCACATTTTATTCCTATGTAATAATAATGTTATATATGTTTTTAATTTTAAATTCAATTTTGAGATAAAGTGTCTTGTAAGACAGCCATTCTCAGAGATAAATTATCAAGCATCTGACACTTGTGCTGTCCTAATAAATACAGACTCTGTTTTCCTTCTGCCATCAAGGGAATCAGGAAGGAAAAGAAGCTGTTTTCTTTCCACAATGTAGAGTTAAAAAGCCACATGGTGTCTACTCAATAGTAAAAACAGAATCGCTGCTTAATTTCAGATTAATACTGGCATCTCCGCCATCTTGCTTAGGGTTACCTAAGCAAGATGGCGATTTGACCCATCTAAGATGGCGATTTGAAACCCAGCACAGCCAATCCTGTCCTGTTTTCTCTGACACCACGCCCTTACGCAAGTTAAGCCCCTCCCACAAGAATGTGCGAGGAACGCCCCTCGACCAATCACGGTTAGAGCCTCATGGGCTCTTCTGATTGGTCAAAGATACCTGGAGCTGTCGAGATTCCTTTTCAGCTCAGAACAGAGACAGATGGAAACGCTGCGCCCTCGCGGTAGTGCAATTATGCTACACTCCTAAAGGATTATCAATGGATACTCTAACATTTAATCCAAAGAAAACACAGAAAAAATAGCATTGACTAGCAAAATCCTGCCTACAGCACCTTTTAATTTTAATTTAATTAAGTTGTTTAAATTTCTTTAATCAATTGGTCATTATGCCCACTAATGGTTTTGATCAAGTGGAATTGTGTTGTCTTCATCTATCAGGAATTTAACTTCCACTTGATGTTGAATTAAAAAGATTATAAAATGTCAGCTGAAGGAGACAAGCAGGTTAAATGAGCATAATGGTCTATTCAATTCAATTCAATTCAATTCGATTTTACTTCTATAGCATCACATGGAAGACGGTAATTTCAAAGAGCCCAAACATCCACATGAGCAAGCAGACGACGGTGGAAAGGAGAAACTCCCTGAGCAGGAAGAAACCTGCAGAGCCAGGCTCAGAGGTGGAGACTTTCTGCTGTTCTGGTTGGCTTTATTGGAGAGAAGGATGGAGAAGGATAGGATGGACAGATTGTGGGGAGAGATTGAAACCTAGATTAAGGTTTAACTTTTTCTGATTCCTATAATCTCTGAAGAGGTGATTTATGTTATATTGAACCAAGTTCAAATCCAGTACTTGTGATATTTTTAAATTGTCTCTGTTAAAGTGAGACTAAGCAACACTGAAGGAAACACAAAGAAATATTTCCAAAGTATCAAAACCAAAAATTGGAAGACCCCCGATCACATTTCAGGACACCAATCAAAGCTCCTTCTCTAAAACTAAATTCAGAAAAAGGCTCAAGGAAGCGACTGATGAAAACGGTTTGCATGTAAAACAATGCCAAATCATGTATTCAGTATGTGTAGCTATCATGATATATTCAGTATTGAATTTTCTCAACTACCAAAGCGATTCACAACATGTTCTGCTGTTGAGAGACTCCTCCATGTTTAATAGTGCGGCGTCTGATGGACAGAGGTGGAGCAGAACGTTTTGGCTGCACTTTCTCTGCCCTCCAGCCAAACGCATTCAAAGAGCAGCATCTCCGAATGTCCGACCAAGGGCAAAACTTTTTTTAATTGTCATCTGTTAGTCCAGCGATAAAGAGTGACCATTATATTATGTTTAACTAAGTGTAGGATTGATTAGATTAGACAGCATGAAATTTCATGTGCACTGTTCACCCTCAGGCTGACTTTGGCAGCTTGATGCTTTGTGTGTGTGTATGTGTGTGTGTGTGTTTTTTTTTTTTTAAATGTGGTGCAACTGTGTAGCCAAACATTGATGAGCTGCAGTAAATCCACACTCTGATAGGGATATCGCTGACTTTCTAATGAAACTGAAACCGAAAATAAAGATTTCTATTCCACAGAAATAAACCAATATGAACAAATGGGCTTCCCATACAAATATCTTAAAAGAAACATAACATGAAGGAACCTTTAGAAGTCTGAGTGTGTGAACCACCGGAAAAGAACATCAATATTCAACTTTCAGCAAAAGATCACTCCGTGACCTGAATAATATATTTAAAAAAAAAAGGCTAATTTAATATGATACCGCTCTGCCATCCATTTTTTCAGCCATGCTTTGTGATATTAATGATGCTAAACCAATAAAAATGTCACAGCTTATCAAGGTAGTCATCGTCTTCTTTTCATAGCACCGTCCAGGCACACTGCCTCACAGTAACTTGGAAGTACCTTAAATGAATATCAAAATTGTGTTTCAGATCAATAAAAAAACAAAAGAAGCAAGACCAGTGTTAAAGCCTTATATACATTGCATTTAAAAAGCAATAAAAGACTGACTGTTGAATTTAATAAGCTGTGCATTTGAACGCACTTATTTTCAGGGTGACTGTAGGCGGATTTAGTGTTTGTCTTGATGTGATGATTGAAATCTGAGGGTGAGTTCAGAGGGTAAATGTTAAAATCACAAGTGTCTAAAAACACACAATGAAGAAAACAAGTGCAGAAAGACTGTGAGACAATAATTTGCCCTTCATGCAGCAGTTACTGCATCAACAATACCTCAAATGGCCGTCCAGGCTTTCATGGAAGTGACGGTGATTTTGTTGTTGTGGCGTTCAACAACAGTTCCAAACATCTCGGCGATCAAGCAGTTGCTACCTTGAAGACCTTTTGAGCTTTTAAGTCAGCTGTGACGAATGAGTGGCTGGCAGCTTCATTGTTAAAGTGAGTCTGAACACAAAGTCAAACCGCAGCATATGACCTTGTCCTGATAACAGAGCACCAAAACACCACTCAGTGCAGTTACTGCACTTTGATTTTGCAGTGCATCTCGTTGCAGATATGGCTAATCTAAAGATGTCGTAGGAAAATCAAGTGGTGAAACAACAAAAAATGTATCAAGATTGAGGAGCAGATAGAGCAATGGAGCACGTTTGAATGATGAGAAAGCAGGAGTGTGACAAAAAAAAAAAAAAAAACGCAGATACTGTAATTAGCATTTGTATAGCAGCACCCCGATGTGACAATCCTGCAACGCTTAGCGATAACTAATCTCGTACGGCGGCTCCGAGCATCTGCAGTGAGTGCACAGGCAGAGCACGTGCAAGTTAGCAGATAGGTGGGTAGGACATAGGCCCAGGCAGATAGGGCATGTTTGCACCATCTCCCTCTTTTGGTACGACGCAGGGCCGCAGCTTATCGAACAAGTTTTGCATATACTGACGCTTTTCAGATACAAGTAACCTTTTATCTTGGATATGAGCGCAAAACATATATATATATGATGCAGTCAAGCACGTCTGCATCATAAATCTTTACCTATATTTAGAATAAACACAATTATCTCCTGACATAATCCGCCGCATGAAATTTATTTAAGTGCACCTCATTCGTAGTTCCTCAACCCAGCAGGAGCTAATATTATCAGCTTGTGTTCCTTTGTCTCCACTAGAGTTACCTTGTAATGGAAATGGATTGAGCATAAGCAGAGAAGCGAATGGGTGAACTAATGGGAAAACCAATAATTGTGCGGAAATGCAATTTTTATGATAGATCTGGTCCATATTCACAACCGCAGGAAAGCATTGATACTCTAATAAAAATAATCTAAAGTTTTGCTGACAAGTGACAGTGAAAACCGATGACAGGTTTTCAAATGCACACATTAAAGGAGACTGATAACAGAAGTTATTGCATTTGCATCACACAGCTATATCATATTAATACAGCCGATTGAGTTCAATAAAGCAGAATCTGAATGCATCGGGTATGATAAGGAAATTAATTTCTGAACAAATAAGAGTTCCTGGAGAAAAATATTAAATATGCAAAATGCATATTACTTTGTAATTAACATTTCTTTTCCCAGTGAAACCATGCTTATAATTTAGGCTCCAGCTCGGAAATTAAATACCATATGTCCTCCTATTCTGCAGTATCCCTGCCTTCATTTGCTGCATACTGTAGGTTGTGTGTGACACAACAGAACATAGCATGAATATTGCACGAAATGTGGCAAGGCTGATGAAATGGGGCTACGTGGATTTTGATGTCTAGGAATTCACTTGTTTGGAGTTGGAACACGTCCAAGTGCCTTATATATAAATCTGAGATTCTCCTGTCTGAATTGATGTATACCATCACTATGTATTTATATGATTAATGCATTGTTTCATGGTGTTTGAGGCAGAACTTTGTGTTTACCCCTCAATCAGGGAGTTTCTGTTACAAAGGATTTTTTTTTTTTGCTCATTGAATATAGATCAACGATTCTTAAATGCATTTAAAGGGCAAACAACAATACCAACACAACCCCCATAACGTCGTCTTGTCATAACAGTATCCATACATTTGACTAAACCACTATTTTTTGAATATTGAGCCCTAATTGGCTGCACGATGGAACAGTGATTAGCGCTCTCGCCTCACAGCAGAAAGGTCCGGGTTAAAATATCAGCCGGGGCTTTACGTGTGTGGATTCTTCCAGGCACTCTGACTTTTCTCCCACAGAGCAAACACATGCATGTGAGGTTAATTGCTGACCCTGAAATTGCCCTCAGGTGTGACTGAGAGTATGTGTGAGGCTGTTTCTCTCTCTTGGCGTTTGAGCTGTCCGGGGTGTTTCCCGTCTTCATCCATAGTTTGCTGAATAGATGGATCAAGCTTGATTTTCTTTATTATGCAATTTTTGGTGCAGGAAAAGGAGAAACGTATAAAAAAGAACAGAGCCACTGACTTGTTTTGTCAAAGGTAAAGTCTGAATTAAGATTTATTGCAAAGTAAGCAAAAATTCTAAACGTCTTGTCTTCTGCAAATATTTCAATATCCTAATAGAATAGCTGTTGCACGGGGGATACGTCTTACTCATCTGTTGATACAGGGAAGCAAAGCTCCAGAAAAGGGAAGTGTAATTGCATTATTTAATTTGATATCCTGCTGACTCAAGCTGCATGTTCTTCACAGCTGGAAACAGACGAATGATTACAACCGTCAAGGTGAGAGAAAACGCTCTGAGTGCAGCAGCACTCCGCTTCACAGGAGAACGACAGCTGCAGGGGTTGATGAATTACAAATTACCAATTGATATACTTCATCAGAAGATGTTCAAATTTCTTGCTTTCAAATCGGATTCTTCAGTATTAGACTCATGAAGAAACTCCCTCCTTCTCTCATGTCTAACTCTCCTGATTGCATTGCCCCTTGAAAGTGGTGAATTTCTAGGTGGGAAATCATTGCTTTTGTGGAATATCAGAGCTCACTGTAACAGCCTCTGGACAAAACATGACGCAACAACATACACCATATTACTTGTTTTGTAGTTGTTGTTCTTCAAAAAGCTTCACTGTAACAAGAAAATGCGAACAAAGATCAAATGGAAAACTGAATCTGTGCCGTACATGACACAGATCCGGAGAGTACAATATAGAAAATAAAAATAAAGATGTGCACTTATGCATGATATTGATTGCTCCTTTGTTTTCCTTTTACAGATACTGACCTCAATTGTTTTCAGAACTGCAAAATCATTTCAGTTTAGTAAATGATATGAGGGCTGTACATTCACCAGCATCTGGGAATACGGTCACTGTGCGCTGAATTCTGATTCAACGCCACATAATGCATGGAAATAAGAAAGGCAGTATATTACAAAGGTCTGTAACTAATTTGACAAGACTCACAACATAAAAAACAGAATATATTCACCTATCGAGCAATATCCAGCTGATGATTTAAAATGACATTGTTTTTAGAAGGTGTATTGACTTTTCATTTTCTTCCTTTTTACATTAGGAGTTCTCAGAGTGGATTATTTTTCTTCTGTTGCTGTCCTGTCTCAGTGCATCCATTAATCTTGTCTTCTTCTCTTGTCTGGCAGCTCCATCTTCAGCATCCTTGTCCGACATATTGATCATCTCGACTACATACATGAACTATATCAACCTCGTCTCTCAATTTCCCATCAAACCTTCCAACATGATCTGTTCCTCTGCTCAGTCTGAATCCTGAAAACGTCCTCCTCAGCTCTGAAACCTCCAGTGCATTTTTGTCAGAGTCACCATCTGTAAACCATACAACACAGGTGGTTTAAGTTCCAACCTGTAGCTGATGAACGTCTCCATCCAGTTCACTCTGCTTTTACTCTTCTTCACCTTCCACCGGTCAGGATGGTTGATCCAAAATGATTGAACTCTTCTTTTTTACCTCTCCTTACACTGATGAGGGGGATTAAAAGTGCCAAGGTTGCAATCCTTCAAGATAGTCACGGACTAATAGTGGCATATCCAGCTCTAAAAACCTAAATCAGTCAATATGAGTCGCGATCGGTCTTTGAAAATTTAATTTAAGTTTAACTACGGTGCTTGGCAAAGTTGCAAAATGTGCCTCAAGTCATCTGTGAAATAAAGCTACGTCAGTTCCTTCTGTATCTCCTATCAATGCCTCCGACTTTGTAATGCAGAGATGAGATCAGGACTCTGTGTTAACGACACCATGGCCAATTATTCTTTATGGCCCCGGATCGCTGTTCACAGCCATTGTAATACTGCAGATTAAGATTAAGATTTTCCCTGCAGGTGCCCTTCTACGTAATTCTGAATTCTGGAGAAGAAATTCTGATAATAGAATAAGTGGAGGATAAATTTTATATTTATCTGAATAAACTGTATTTTTTAAATTTCTTGGAAATACGAGCAGGGTAAATTAAAACATAATAATGCATAAGGTGTATTTCTAACACTAATCAGCAATTTAAAGGATGAATTGAATTCAGAAATCAGATTATCTGAAATCACTTCCTTTCTGGATGTGCTGTAGCCTCACTGTGAATGGACATCAGGAATGTAATGTATTTCACTGCTTCAGCAATCTCAAGGTACTTTTCCACCGTCAGTCACATACATCCACTCACACACTCACACAGCGATGGTGATGGCTGCAATACAAGGTTCTCCATTCCCACTGGGTGCAAATCGGGGTTCACTGTCTTATTCAAGGACGAATCAAGAATAGAAATGGTGAAATGTGCAATTTGACTGCCAACCTTGGGATTAGACTTGCTCTATCAATTGAACCATAGTAGGAAATCAACTGTATACACAGATACACAACTGTGAACGTCTCTATATGTATATAACTTTTCAGACAAATATTATTTCACCTGTGTGGAATCTTCAACAAAGATCTTCATCTCACCTTGAGTAACAATTTCACAACGTAAAGCTTGTGCTTCCTATTGTTATACTAAAAGGGCTTGAATGCGTGAAGCAGGTTCTCCACAACACTGGCAAGAAATATTCTGACATTCAAGAGTGAAGACAAACAGGATGAACTGGGACTGCTCAGGTATCTGCTTTCATTTTATATTTTGATATGTGTAATCATTTGTTTTAATTATCGTCATTATTGCTAAAACGTAATTCATCTCTGCAGTACTTTTCAAACATGAGGCTAAAACTGCACCAGCATCTTAGATCACTATTAATTTCCTGCTGGCGGGCCACTTCCAGCCCACAAACCCTTATTCTGCCTCTGATTTCATATGAAAAACAATGTACAATTGTGCATGTATGTATTTTATATAACAAATCTTTCATGTTCAACAGAAATCAAACAGACAAACGTTCAGTCCATAAATATACTGGCAAATGAAGAAATACGTTTTGTTAATCTGATTTTTATAATTGTTAGCCAAATTCAAGGCCAAAAAAAAAGTCTTCCTTGCAAATAAGGGAGTGAAAAGTGCCATCAGAACAACAGAATAACATCCAGAGGCTTTGCTATCAAGGCAGTGGATTTCCAGACCACTTTTTGTCACCTGCAATTATTGTCATCAGAATGAGTTTATACTCTATCAGCACTCCTTTCCCCCCATGTGGAGTGATATAAATGGGTCTAAAAGCTCAGGGAACAGCATCAGATAGAGGTACCAAATTTGTGCCTCTTTTAAACACACAAAGAGAGAGAGAGAGAGAGAGAGACAGAGAGAGAGAGACGACAGTATATTATCTTCCAGGGACACTTGCATTATTTTCTCGACTTTCTCTCACCTCAACCATTACTGCTATTTGTATGAAGTTCACCCAAATGCCAACCTGAGCCTAACCCGAACCTGTGTCACCTTAAGAAAACAACCTCTGAGCCAACCTCTCCAACACACGGCATGAACCCTCATTGTCATTTCTGATCACACTTCACAGTCAAAATAGACAGAGAAGTGCTGCACACAAGAAGCAGTAACACTCATCGCTATGGCACAGCTCACAAACACACACCGTCATCGACAAATACTCATGTAATATTATCCCGCCTGCATCTACAAACCTCCTACACATACAAAGTTAACAGCTTTGAAAGTAGCTGGTGAGGGCTGCTGGGGTCACGGCAAATCCTCATGGGATGAGTAATGGGCAAGAGCTGCACAATCAGATGTGGGTTTTTTTCAAACAATCTCATACATGTGAATCAGTTGAGGAACTAGAATTGTGTGCATCTCTTTTGCAACATCAGATCGAGAACTCCTCATTCATCAAGCATTCAGAAAAAAAAAAAAAAAACAGAACGACAAGCAAATGGACTTAATGGACCTTTTAAGTGGAAGTTTTTACAATCCAAACTGAAAATAAATATGGGGAAAAGTCAGTGTCAGGTTTGTATTCCAACCTGTGGTTGTCTTAATGAGCATCACTCATTGTTTTTAAAAAGTAAATGACTTTCAATGCCGGCCTCTGACCTGACCTCAGCACCTGCATGGACCCCTAATTCAATAAGGTGATTATCAAGCATATTAACTACACATGTTTTTTTTTTTTATCAGCTCAAGACAGGACTACATCCATGCACCTCCCATTTGGCTTCTCCCAGTCTTCATCAGCCACATGCCACTGGTGTGAAATGCTGCGCTGTTGTGTTTAGCCTTTTTTATTGCTTCACTGTACATTGTACTGTCTCAATTTACTCAAGTTACTGTGTTGCTTTTAAGTTATTGCCCTGTGTCTCATCGTGAAGTACTTTAGTCACCCCCACTGGGCTGTGAAAAGCAATACATAAATAAACTTTGATTGATTGATTAGCTTAGATCGTTGACCTTTTCCCACACAATCAGGAAATCAATCAATCCTTATTTATATGGCACCTTTCACACAGTTAAAAGCAACACACAATGCTTTACAGCACTTTCAAATATACAGAAATAAACCACAAAATAAGCGAAAATGTTTGTACCTGTGAAAAAGGAACTGCTCACCTCAACATTAGCATAAATATAAAAGGACACAGCAGAGCGAAAGTCATCTTTGTGTTTATGAAACACAAGGTTGAATCTGACTGGATGAAATAAGGCTGGCTTTGTGTTATCCGATCAAGCGACAAAGGCAGCAATTCTAATATCAGCTTTCGTAGACGTCAAGCTTGCAATAAAGTTATGGGATTAGTGATTTGTTGCAGATTCTATTTTATTGGCTATTTTACATGAAGGCATATGCTGTATGTAGGCAGTGCCCTGCAGCTAATTCCATCGGACAAATTGATTTTTTTTTTTTTTTTTTTTTTTTTTTGCCAGCCTAGCAACAGATTCAAACATGGTGATGTTAGTTGGCCGCCTAGTCTGTAGTTCAAAACCTGCAGAGAGATGCAGCCTTTCTGTAGTGCTACACAGCCTGAGCAGCTCTTCGCAGCGATGTGTTTTTATGAAGCATATCAGCACTTGATGGACGAGGAATGATCGGCAGAATGCAAATGAGAGAGAAGGACATAAATCACTGTCAGCTGTGTGGACACGCGAAAATATTTCCAGGCAACAGTTGACACTTGTTGATAAAAACATGACCACTTATTTTACAGTCATCACCGCGACTGCGCCCTCAACGCAAGCGCTAATTTGTAAACAAAACAGTGACCCGCTGATAAAAACACCAAAGTTGTTTTCTTGCCAGACTCGACGTACTGCTTCACACCACGAAACTGACTAATCTTTCAGAGAATCACTTCTGATACAGGGAAGAGACGTGCATCGTCTCACCGACGGAGGCTGCCCATCTGAAAATACTTCTATAATTCCAGGCAGCATGGAAAAATACAAAACAACATCTTCCCATTTGGAGGACTTTGGAGGCAAGCTGAACAAACACACTGATAGCTGATTTTGGGAGTGACACAAAACTATTATATATATATTATTGGTGCCAATTTATCCATTTGGAAATGCAGAAATAGACGGAATATATGGGGGGGGAAAAAAGACCATTTACAATATCTTTTTCCCTCGCAGGGTACTGGAACCTGTCCCAGCTGATACAGAGCGAAAGACCAATGACTAATCAGTCCATCACAAGGCCGATCACAGCTTTACACGTGGAACTCGTGATCACCGGCGAGTCTGACAAATACATGCAGGCAGAGGAAGAACATGCAAATTCCACACAGAAGGAATACAACCAGTATTCACTTCTATGGAGACCTCTAGTGGTCAAAGCTGTAAAATTAAAATGGATAAAACAGTAACATATGGCAACATATCTCAGATTAGGAATTCCCAATGTAAATAAACTGTTTAGTTCTAAAAAACTACACAAGTGGCTCAGTGGACATGCAGGCTGCCACACTGGTCCCTCTCTCCAACCTGGCAAACAGCCTCAACCCCGGCGAGAGCATTACGCCCTCCAACACCAAGATGAGTGAGATGCTCTTTACTCAGTGTAATGGACATTAAAACCTCTAGGTGATGCTAGTGGGGATTTAGCTTCTCTCTTCCATTAAGACTCAATTATATGTAAGACGCCATGGGGAGAGGCTATCTTCACTCTATTACATGGTAGCCAGATGATGGATTGTTTCTTCGGGTCCACTACATGAGTCCACACAGGTAAGTCCGTCTCGAATCGTCACTTTTGGAAACTCGGTAACCGTGTAATCCCTAAATTCATTCCACTGATGCCATCCAATAGTTTCTTCCTCACTCCGTCTCCTCTTCCATTACCCTGTTTACTTCTCTCTCTCACACACACACACTCGTAGACACACACGCACAAATGAAAACCCCTTGGTTGCGCTGCTATATTTGTTCTTTGCGAGTCTTGGATTTTAAGAGCTTTCAAATGTCTTCAAAGGTCCACCCAGAAAACAGGAAAACAACGAGAGCTGTCTAGCATTTGGTTCCTTTTCTGGCAGCTAATGCTGGCATGGAAAGCCCTCATTTGAATGCTCATCTGCCATGGACTGTTGACAATTAATTAAACACTGATTCCTGAATGCGAGAGGGTTTCTTTAAGATGGCTTTTGTGCAATTTCACCACAACAGTTTAGGTGTGCAAAAAGGTCTTATTTTCATGATCTGACATCAAGAGGTGAGATGTATCCTGACAGATCTTAATTGAGGCTCTTGTGTGGCATGTCAATAAATGGCTGTGCATGAGACGTGCCTGGTTAGCAGCGAGAGGAAACTGTCAAGACACTCACTTTATGAAGTCGGTCTTAATCTGACATTTGCACAAATAATTTGGCTCTTATACAAAAAGAACAAATTACATCTTTTTCACATAAGGGTGTCTGGCACAACACAACAACACAGCCAGAGCATGGACAGAATAAAGGTATAAAAAGACTTTTGACTTTCAAACAAAGTGACATTTTAAAGGACTAAACTTTTACATTACCACCGATATCCCATGATGCTTTCAGTGAAACTAATTTACCTGTGATGTAACAGAGAAGGAATGCTGGATGAATGTCATTGTAAAAAATAATCAAAGTTATCCTCCACATCATCAATTTGGCTGAACCACTGCATTTTGTTTGCCAGTTTCCTGACAGATGTTTCTTGGCAGATGTAATTCATCAAAGTATGGAAAAAGTTCTTATCGCGGCGTTCCAAACTCAAGGTGAGTCGGTAGAAACAGAACGATTTCCTCTGTTGCTCACCCCTTCGGAATAATAAAAATAATAAGCACAAGCGTGCACATTTGTCAGCATTGCTTCCTGAAATTGCAGTTTCCTCTCATATCTGAGGTCAGTGATGTGCAAATGTTAATGTCACATTCAGATTTACATAACGTAGCAAAGGTTGCTTTTACCACTCCTCACTTGGACTAGCCTAATGCACTCTGGGGGAATTAGTGGAATGGAGAGCTTCTGTGAATGCTTGTCACGTGTTTCTGTTTTTACTGTTGCACCCCTGCGTTTTTATGTTTCCCATTTGCAGTTACCAAATGGTCTTTTATTCGGCTTATGTTTTATGTTTAGATTGTTTTATTGCTTCAGTGTACCTTTTTTTTTCCCCACTAAAATTATGCTTTTGAGTGCAGGCAGAACGTGAGATCCAAAATTTGACTCATCCTGCAAAATTTATTTAACAGCTCCGAAGTGATGTTTCTTCTGAGATCGAGTGAGTGTGTCGCTAACGTGTCGTGCTTGAGGACACACCTCAGGACCCCAACAAGGTTGAACCGAGCTCCTATTATTGTTGGTTCAGTTAGTGTGACTGTATTCCCCAAAACCCCCAAAAGAGGACCCCCTATACCTAACCTCTTGGAGAAGTTGCACAAACAAGTAAAGATACTCAAAGATGCCAAAGCAGCTTCATAAATCATACATTTATTAAAAGCATTCTTTTTCTATTTCAAGTCAAAAAAATGTTCTGAAGAAAATGTAAATAATACCTCACTACATGCTTAAAATTCTAGATTCCAAATGTCACCCATTATTGAAGAAACATTTCCTTTAAACAGTCTGTCTTCACCATCAGTGTCTTAATCAAGTTTTTTTTCTTTCAAACAGAGAGATACAGGATGGAAAATAAGTTTGGTGGGCGGGTCCCCTACTACTACTTCCGGGTTTCAGAGTCAATCATATGTGAGTTTCCAAGGATACTCGCAAATAGTGCCTCAAAATATTTCATAGATAAACAAAAGAAAAAGAGAGGCCATCCATTCTTGTTTTATTTAGGCTAATATACAAATATAAATAAAAAAAAATTGAGAGGCAGTACATTCTTCATTTTTTTCCCTTCAGTCCTTGTCTTTCCATGCATATTTTGCCGAAGAGCTGATTTATCCCACCTTTGCAACTGACACACAGGTACCAGCTTTGCAGACCCTACACGCTGCTTCCCGCCGGTCACAGCCACGTTGAAAATGGGGCGATTTTTTTCCTGCAGAATGCAGAATTTTGAGGACGCTGTCGAAGGGGTAACAGAGCAATATATTATGAGAAAATTGCTTAACGGGACTTTAATGTTGTGTGACTACATTAGTGAGAGAGATGTTAGGGTCAGCCACACCCCTCTATGTTCAAACTACTCCAAAAACTGTCTTCTGGTATATGAAACATAAAAGAACAAGTGCAACGGCTGTAAAGCTATTGAGCAGTGAAGATGAGGCTTGCATCTCTCTAAAATATCGTGGTGTCAGTGGCCGACTGGCTGGAACATCAAAGTGGAAATTGGTAAGTTGCATGTTTCTGCTGTTCATCACAAGATTCTCCCTCATGCGTCCTTGAGGAAGACACTTTTTCACATCCGCTCTTTAAGAAGTGCTGTGTCTTATTTGAGTATTCTGGAAGCGTAATTATATGCTGAACAGCACTCAGCTGTCAACAGCTTGGTTTATAGACTAGAGAACAAAACTGCAGTCAGTGTACTTTTGCTAGACCTAAAAAGTCCGATGATTTATGACTGGGAACACTCCTCAGGCCTGATTTACTAAAATCCTGCATAACGCATGCTAAATTGCACACCATAATTGACATCACGCACAAACAGTTGTATTCAAATGAGGGTTTTGCATGCTTTAAACCGTGTTTACAGGAGAGCAATCTGTTGGAAACAGCATTGCGTCTGTGTTCATTTGCTTGTGTTTACCATGGACAGGGAGAGCTGAGCTCCCATGAGCACAATACGAAATGTGATACAATAGAGCAATTGTTACAGGAATAAATCTTAATTTTGCAAAAAAATAAAAATAAAAATAAAATCAAAATCATGGCTAAATAGCTAATTAGTTACCTCTCAATACAATAACAATCTCTCAGCTGAAAACTTAAAACTTAAAACTTTTCAAATGCATAGTGAACGAAGAGAAGCAACCATTGGCAAGACATGCATTTTCAAAGGTAGTAAATCAGATTGCACATTGTGAATTAATCTATTAGCATAAACTCCCAGTATTTTGGAACAGATGCCCAATATTCCATATTCATGAAGGCAAACGTGCTGAATGGATAGTGTGTGTAATTTAGTGCGTCTATCAGATGCAATCACTGTAAACAGTTAAAACAGCTTCCACACATCTGTGCAGACAATATCACATTTGTGTCTGTTTTTTCCACACGTAAACATGTTAGTAGAACAGGCCCACGCAGTGAAACGGGACTGGGTATTCGTTTCTGTGCAACAACATGCCATGAAGTACTTCTGCTAAACATGTTTTATTTAATTGAACGGATGATAGTCTTTGGAAAAGCAGCCACAGTTTGACTTCAGGCTTTGGGGACTTCCTGTGTGTACAGTCGGGGGTTTCTGTTCTGGCTTCCTCCCACCATCCAAAGACATGCACGTAAGGTTAATTGGCTCACGGGACAGAAGCAGTTGCTCGCACTTTCCATTATGAAGTAATATGTGACAGGGAGTTCTAACAGCTGTTAATCTTACAGGGACAGTGCCACAGACTGGCACATGACATTGTCTTATTCGCTGTATTTGCATTGGAATAGACAGCATCTTTCACTTCCTCTTTTGGCAGGTGCTATAGGATGAGCTACGCTGAACAGAAGCCATTCGATGGCCTTAAACCATCACCTGCTACAAAGCCGTCCTTGATTTGACTCCGGCACTCATCACTGTTCTCCATTATTTTTCATTCCAAGGTAACTCCCTCCCTGTAATTAAGCATTAGGATTAAATGTATCTCCCTGGCCAAAGGGAGCCCAGAGCGGAGACCTTTTTTAATATTTCAAGTCATTAAACGAGCCGGTCATTGAAACTGTCCTTGTGTGTCCAAGCATGGCTAATCTAGTGCCCTGAAAATTACATTTATATTTACATCCAGGGCCAAAGTTGATGTCAAGCTCTGAAGATGTAGGTTTCTAATGCAGCGAGGATGGAAAGTAAAAGTGTGGAGTCAGTCTAATATCCGAGTCGCCAGGACACATACAGTACAACATGGAAGCATATGCTGCCAACACAATGCTGTTGGTTCAGTTTTGGTGGCCATTAGTACTTGTTATTCTCCTCCAGTCTTCCCACATCGCCTGTCACTCTCGCATTGTAATAAAAACAAAATGTCCCTTGAAAGTTCTTGGAAAAAAAACACACTAAAAGGAGAAGATTGAATGCACATTTTATCCTTCTAATTTATGTATACAAGAACAGGCTGGCAGGTGTGTCACTTTAATTTCCCTCTCGCTTCTGTCAATCAGACTGTTGCACTTGAATTTCAGCTGTTGTGTCTGTTAAACGGTGGATACATTTCATAGTGTCACAAGCCATAAAAGGTAACTCCGTTTACGATCATCGCCACATCACTCATTATTTAAAAAGTCGTGTCCGAAATCATGACTGAGTTAACGTGGTTCATCTGTTGGAAGGCAGTGTGCAGGCTTTGCCTGTAGAGTACACTTAAATATTCATCTGTTCGTCCAATAACTGGAAGGTCAAATGAGACAGCAACATACTGTGCAATACAGAAAGATTTGTCGAGCAGCTACAGTCTCTATAAGCACGATGAGAAAACCTTAAACAATGGCTTGAAGGTCAACAATGTTCATGTATGTGAAAGTACTGAACCGAAAGCTTTCTCTCTCTGCTGTTCACTGGAACTGCAGTCTTTCCCAAGCATCAGCTGTGTTGTTTGACCTTAACCATCTATTCATCGTCTTCGCCTGCTTCATTCGGGCCAGGGTCGCCAGCAGCTGGAACCGATCGAAACCTTCCATTGGGGTAAATGCTGTAAACACCCTGGGTTAAGTCTATAAAAACAATTCCATGAAAAGAGACTTTCACCCACTCATGAGGAAGCCGGGGAGTCAGTTCCCGCTCAAGCAAAAGGAGAACATGCAAACTTTAGGTCCTCAAGAGACTGGGACCAGGAGTCATCTTGCGTGAGGGAGAAGTACTAAAAACTGTATCAGGATGCTGCTCTGCATAACTACTTCATTTCCAGTGACCTTGGTCTTTTTGTCACATTTTGGACCGAGCAGCTGCAATGCGAGCCGACTGAATGAAGCCAGATCAGTTGATCCTGCTGTTGGATGAGCATGACGCTGTTTATGTTCATCTTGCATCTTGCCAAAATGCCCCCTTTTGGTGTTCTTGTCTGGCAACAGATTTGCTTGGCCGTGCACGCAGCGGGATGTGGCCGCTCGCATCCTCCTCATGATTTACATGACAAAACCTGGGAAGCTCTCAACCCTTACGAGTACCGCCGAGCAAACGAAACCTGGAGGGTAGATGCTGCAATCCACATGCATTGACACACACACACACACACACACACACACACACACACACACACACACACACACACACACACACACACACACACACACCTTGATTACATTTGATCTCCCATGAGTTGTTCCAAGGGAGCAACATTAAGCAACTGTACCTGCTTGTGGTTAGTAAAACTGATTAGTTTTGATTGATTTCCAGGAAGAATTTGGGAACCTTATGGCTCACTTTTAATAAAATATCACTGTGTGCAAATGCAATACCCTATGTGGACATCCTGGGCATTCACAGGCATGCAAGCAATCTCAAGAGAGCTTTTTCTTTTAGATGAGTCCCTCAAAGGAAGGCAAATCTTATCGTTAATCCCATTCCATGAGCCATTTCTATCAAGAGTCCAGTCGAAGTAATACATTGCAAGCAGCAGGTATGTGCAATCATCTCTTACATAATAATAATAAAAAAAAACACTGATCGGGATGTGCAGAAGTCAGTGTCTTGAATCTAAGAAGGACAAAAATAATAATATAAGCTTCAGAATCTCAAGGAAATCAATGAAAGTTTAAAAAAGTGGAGATGTACTGAGTTCCACTCGGTTATCATGTCAAAATGTATGAAATTTGATGCATGGAAATAGTTATGCTTAGCAGAATTGTGGAGGGAAAGTGGGCGCTCTCGAAAGAACTACACAGAGGAGGCAAAATATTCTGGGGAAAAAAAGAAGCCAATTAAAAGGAGCAGCAAATTAATTAAGCCAAGATATTCTACCAGAAAATTCCTTCTGTCTGCAAAGTATTTCCCAATTTGACTCTATGGATTCACAAACTGCAGAGCAGCCTGCTTGTCCCTAAACGTCAAATCTGCAGGGAAGGAAAAAAAATAATAAAATGAAATAAAAAAATAAATAAATAAAAATGAAAACTACTCACCCACTCGTGAATAAATGGCAGAAGAGATCAGATCAAACATTTGGAGCTACATTCCCCGTTAACGTCCATTCACAGCTCACCGACGTTCACGCCGACTGTCGCTCAGTGTGCCGACGGAGGGAGGCGCGCGGACGGGAGCGCGCCGGCGGGAGCGCGCATGCTGGCCAGAGACAGAGCCCAGAGAGGTGCGTCAGTGAGGAGGAGGAGGTGTGAAGACAAGATAAGAGTAATAACAGCCCTCCAGTTACAAAGGAGAATGAGGAGACAAGCGTTTTCATCTAATATGCCACCGTGACATTTTCGACAAAACTTGCACAAACGGGATGTAACGTTACGTTACATAATGAGGCTGTGGCGTGTGACCTTACTCACATTACTGAACAGATGTCAGCGACACAGCCTTTTTTACTCCACGTCAGTGAAATGGAGTAAGCAGATATTCATTTTCTTTGCTTGCTTTTTTTTTTCACCAGAAAATACTTGAATTGATGTATTTAATAAATATTTTTGGAAGCTTGTCACTGAATAAAGTCACTGTCTGTCTTTGCAGTCTCTCTTGTGGAGTTTGCATGTTCTTCCTGCGCCTGTGTCGGCTCTCTGCCTTCCAAACACAATCCAGAGATATGAGTGTTGGGTTAACAGGTGACTCAGAAATGGTGTCAAGGTTTGGGTTTGACTTCAAGGCAAGTCATTCTGTGTGGAGTTTGCATGTTCTGTTTGAAGATTTCAATTCAATTCAGCTTTATTTCTAAAGTGCCAATTACAACATTGTCATTTCTAGACGCTTTTACAGAGACAACCCGACTGATCCACATGGGAAAGCATAAGCAACTGTGGAAAGGAAAAGTTCCTTTTTAAAAGAAGGAAACCTTTGCAGAATCAGGCTCAGCTTTCTGCTATTCCGGTTAGGGTGAGAGGACTGAAAGAGAATGAAATAGAACAGACAGGTACATTCTTCATTTCTTGTATCTACATACATTTCATGTATAAATAGAGAATAGACTACAAGAGAAACAATGGTCAGTGACACGTAGTTATGAAATATTACATGAAATAAACAAGTGAGGTGAAGGAGAACTAGGAGCCGTATATTCTGTTCAAAATACAAACATTTCCAGCTTATTGGATTTGTGTCCAGTCCTGGAGTGTTCCTGATCTTTTCTTTCTAGCTGAGATCGACTCCATCACTGATCTGAAAGATTAGAGTGTATGAATGTGTTTGAGAATGAAATTTAGTTCAGCGCTTAACATGGAAAAAGAACACAAAGGTGCACAAGATTTAACAATACTTTATTTTTCTTTCAGTCTGAACTCTGAGCATATTTATTAAAATATTCACCTCTATCTTCCATAAATTTTAATCCATTTGGGGGTCAGAGCTCCCAGCAACAGCAACCCTGGACAGGTTGAACATTCCATCCCAGAGCAAAAAACAGACAGGTAACCATACTGAGCAGTTGAACAATACCAGTTAAACACACAAGGAGCCTCGGATGCAGGTGTGAGGAGCCGGAGAAACCCACCCATGAACATGCAAACTTCACACAGAAACCCAGACTCGAACCGGTGACAGTCATCCTGTGAGGTGAAAGCACATCCTCACAAAGCTCTTTATCGTTTTCACAAAATGTCACATCGATAGTACTTATTTGACAGAAAAAAAGAAAAACGATTCTCCCTTACTGTGCAGTCAAGCCTTGTTATAACCACCTATTCAGTCAATAAATAGTCATTTTGTTTGAAAATGTATTTCACTCTCAATGGGAATAAAACACTCCAAACCACCATGAGTTCCTCTCAGTCGACAAGATCTATCGACAAACCAGAGTCCCGTTTAATGCAAAAACACCATGGATCAGGCAGACCGCGGTCTGGTTTCAACCTGAGAGATACGTATACGCTCAGAGTGAACCGTGTGCACATTTGTAGCAACAGGACGCAACATTTAAGTTGTGTTCCTTCGTCGATTAACCACTTATTTAACGCCATCGCAACATGACATTCACTGAAACAGAAAATGTGAATTCTGCTGGTTTCATGCAGATTCAATAAAAAAAAAAATGCAAAAAAGTGGATAAAAGCTCAAGGAAGTATGGCATCAACAAAGGCGAACTGGAAAACAAGAGTCTGTTGACTTGATGTTGATAAAAGACAGTGAATGTGAAAATAATAAGAGGATGGTTAAACACTGATTATAAAATGAGCTGGCTTGTGATCTGGAGTTGGAGGTGTTGTGTTAGATTCTGCATCAGTCTCTCAACTCACCTCCCTCGGAGCGGCGCGCTGCAGCGCTCTGCTGTTTATTTAGCCCTGGTGTTATGTAAATGTGTGGTCTCCGTGTTTCCTGTAAGAAAACCACTGATTGATGTTGCGATTGTCATGATTGACTGTTGGACGCAGATTGTTTCACGGACAGTTGGATGGGAGGCGTGTGGGCCGATGTGAGCCGAGGACTGAGAGTTGGCTTTGTTTGATTTAATAGAAATAACATAAGGCTGAAGCAGAAAATAAATTGGGTATTAAGCTGGACATTTTCTGCAGTGCGCACGCTTGTCTTGGCTTGCAGTGATAAAGCTGTATCATGGCTGCTGCCTACAACAACACTTCAGTGAAGCTCAATCTCATATTAGTCACTGGGAACAAAATGTGTGTTGCCAAATAATACATAACCTTCATTTAATCTTGGAGGGACCAAGTAAAAAGATTATATCACTATATGGTGCGACTCTCGGACACATGCTCAATATCCTCAGAGATTCAGGTCTCAAAATGAAAACCGGGGGAATGTCCGTGGCTGCTACAGCTGTACAACGCTCAAAATGAACGTTGCTAAATAGGAAAGCCTTAGAGCTGACATTACAGAATGACAAGGACTGTTTCTCCAAACAAACGCTGGCAGCTACACTCCGCAGCATGACAGCAGCGCACCAGCTTCTAACAAGCCTCTGACAAAAAAAAAAAAAAAGGAAAAAAAGAGAACTCCTCCCTGAAATTCATCTGTAACAGTTGCTCTCGGGTTCCTCTCGTAGCTTTACAGTGGGCGGTAAGAGCCCTCGTTCCCTGAGAGAAATGTACTTGAGTAACTCTGGGAAGCCACAACACAACCACAAGGGAAAGCGCTCTCTCTCTTTAAATTAAATGCTAAGTGCCCTCCTGAAAGTAAAATGATTTAAGTGAAGTTTGGACAAGACAAGATAACAGAAGAATGAATATCTTTTTTTTTTTTTTTTTTTTTTTTTTTTTTTCACGAGAGTAAAATTATGGATTATTTTCCTGTTATTGGATCATTCAATCATTACGTGTCCCCAGACTGAAGCGCATTAAATCGGAAATGAAAATATTTAATCAAAAATCAATCATTCCATCAATCAATCAAATTTTATTTATGGAGCCCTTTATAAAAACAGAAAATACCCAAAGTGCTTTCAAAAAGAGCCAAAGAACAGAAGAGCGAGACCGTACATAAAACAGAAAACACTGGGTTTTTTGGCTGTGGAAGGTGCCATAGTGCCGCAGATTAATAAAGTTAAGTAGTTCTTGCATTTGCTTATTAATGTAGAATCTCAAATAATGACGGTTCCCAGCATGGTGGCTACAGCTGTGAGGGGAGGTTGAAGTGAAGGACGTCTGGCGAATGAGTGAAACCACCGTGAGCGGGCAAGTCTTACATATATATAGCTGAAAACATGAAAGCTACTTATGATGAAAAGATGCTAGAACACACAGAGCTTCACTGCTGGCAGCATATGGAGCTGCAAAGGCGCCAACATGTTGGAGGTATATTCTGTCCACAGCTCAGAACATCTATGATAAAGGAAAGGAGCATCCAGTAGAAGAAGGTCGCCCTTCTATTTGCCTTTATGTGAAGTTCCCAATCCAGTGATCTCCTGCAAAAAAAAACAAAACAAACTCAGATAATAAGCACACATTTTGGCATTGATGCGAATGCTACTATGACATGTGCTGAACTTTGTTTGCAGATGAGACTCCCTTCATTATACCCTTGACAGGGTTCAATACTGTGGATAGTGTTCAGAACTGGTTTTAGAAATACAACAAAGATCAGCTCAGGTGTTTACTCTGCCTCCAAATTCGCAGTCTCAATCTAATCAAGCATCGTTTGGATGTGAAAAAACAAGTCTGCTGGCATAAGACAGTGTCATGATGTTAATACTGCGCCAATACAACAACTCGGGACGGAAAAAAAAATGGAGTCACGTCTAATTTTTGTGTGATGATTTCAAAAATGGATTTTTTTTCCATATTAGTTGAACAGTAATATACTTAAACCAGTTGTTTATGGCAGGGCTTTTTGTATTATATTGCTTTTGCATGTTAAAATATACTTGCATTTATTGTTTTTCATGACATGAGAATTGGATTTTAAGAAAACTACATTTCAATGCTATTATTTTTGCTGTATATTTACATTCAAAGGTGTAAAGGAATTCAGTTGAATAAGGAATTAGGCCAACTTTTTAAAGTTGTTACTAAGAGTTCTTAAAAATAAAAGTAAAATCGAGTGAAATATACAGCAATATTTAAAGGCATGTTGCATTTTTCTATCTAATCATAAAAATAGTCCATAAAATGACAATTAAAATACAAGAAAACCTTGATACACTGTTAGAATTTAGTTTACCTGCAAAGCAGGGGTCACAGGAGTATAACGGTTGAGTGAAGAAGAAAAAAGAAAGCCCTTGAGTAATAATGACAATAAATCAATAAGTGTTAAACAAGATGTTTTGGTCTGATAAGGACATGCTGCAAGATCAAGATGATAAACTGTATTGAACTGTATTAAACTGAAAAAGCATCAACTTGACTTGTTTTAATTGGTTTAACCATCACAATCGACACTAAACCAGAGGGTTCAAAATGGGAGCGGTTGAACAAAATGTCACCGCAATCTGTCCTGTAGGGTCTGGAGCAGGCAGCTGTCTAAAATACTAAGCTTTCCAATGTTCCGGACTGAAAAGAGGGCCTTTCAATGGCCGGTTCAGGAGTCTCGTTTCAGGTAACTGCAAGTCGAGGATTGGAGAGGAATCATGGACTATCACTTAGTCTTATTGGCTGCCCGCGGACCATGAAAAGACTGTCGTTCTATCTCTTCCTGCCATCAATCCTCTCTCTTCATCCATTTCCAAAGTGCTTCCACTAATCTCCCCCGTCTTTACTTCTTCTTTTTTAACTGTTTGAAATGCCAAAGGGTCATCCACACCCCGAGGCTTTATTTTTACACCGTGTGAAAAAGAGACACAATTACAGCTGATTAATAAAGAAATCCCAGCCACTGTGCTGTTGATGCTAATTAGCAATGACAGGGTTTTCTTGTCTTGTCACTTTTGAAGATTAAAGCGCAAAATTTAGCAAACTTTGATCATAAATCAGTCATGCATGTCCATTTCTCACTGCTTTCAACTGCCAAGGCTGCCAGCTTCAGATCCTGGACTGCTTGTGAACAATTACACACTGTGTGTAGAAGAAAACATTTCTGAATCTTCTGAGTTACGTGTCGATCATTTCAGGCAACAATCGTCACGAAAATAATTCATTATCTGTTTCACTAGAAAGTATTAATATTCAATTTTGCATATCTGATTTTAGAAGACAAGTCTGACAAACATTACACTGTAAGCTTGCAGCAGCAAAGTAAAAAAAAATACCGTACAGTATTCACACCACTCCCACTGCTGTACCGCATGTTTTACTCACTCTTTTATGTCGCCATGCAAGTTATGTAACCACAGTCAGAGAATAGCCAGAAAAACCGCAGGTGCTCCAAAAGAATATGGACATGGTCTGTTGCTTGCTATGTATGAAAGCGAGAGAGGATTTCTAAACAGCTCAGGAAAACAAGGGATTACATCGGTGTGACCTTCTCACTGAGGATCTTATGTTTAATTCAATGTTGTTTTGTGGAAACACGATGTGTCTGTTTTGTTGTGAAGATCTGAAACAAAAAACATGAAGAACAGAAAAATCATCTCAGGGAGCACACATTTCAGAGCTGCACCGTGAAGGATGTCCCAGGTAATTAAGGCATAATAAGAAAGTACTGGTTTTTTTTTTTTTTTTTTGTATGTTATGGGAAACATTCATATCTGCTCACCTGTCAATCACAGTGGGATGTTTGCATTTATCCCGCTGCGGAGGCTGGAAACCTGTTACTGTTTATTCTTTACATGAAATTGCAGTTTACTCCTCAAAAGAAAATCTGTTTTCTACCAGAGACAGTCTATTTTATTGTGAAACAACAAAATAAACTGACACAGGAGGTTTGGAGGTGAGAGTTTAAATTACTAGTTTTGAAACAAGCCTCAGAACCGCCCGCCGTAACACAGAAGAGGCAAGAAGATACTGTAACTGTAGTTGCCCTGCAGCTGTTTGCCACCACTTTTCTCTAATTTGCTGCTATCACTCAGCTTTAGCAGGTATTTGATGTAAAGTTGCCCTTGGGTTTTTGGATCGAGTCAGATCAGTGAAAGATGCTAAAGTTTTGATGACACTCCTGAAATGGCTCCATGAAATGTTAATATGTGTCTGCATGTGCCTCATGTCATACCTGAAACATGTGCTGACAAAAAAAAAAAGCTCTCCAAGACTGCCAGTCTTTCAAGATCAGTTCTTTCCAAGAGCAAGAAATTTCAGGATAAATCCGTACTTGTTAGAAGTTGTTTTGAATATTCATTTTTCTGCTTTGGTGAACTGCAGTCCATTATTAACAAAACAAATTAGGGATTTCACCACCTACACAACTGCATATCAGAGGCAACACAAATAATTTGGACCAAACGTTCTGTTCGCAGTGTGAGAATCGTAGTGAAGGTAGGCAACGCGAAAACTACTTCAGATCACACTTGTATAACATTTGTGCTTTCTGTTCTCCACCGTCAGCGATTAGTCATGAGAGAGACAGATGGATTGCGCCGTGTCTTCCATGTCATCACGACACAATTGTTATCTCAGGATTCCCAGCGATCTGTGTTTCCGTCCCGGCCAGGCCAGCAAACTAATCTGCGCCGCTGAAGAGCCGTCCTGGAGGACTCTGTGACTCGGCGTGATTTTAATCCTGCTCCCTGACATATTTTGAAAAGATTTAAAACATAAATGTGGAATTTTTCCACATATTTCTCTGTAAAGGCACTGTTAAATTAATCTTTCAAGGCTTGCCATTTCCCCTTGAACCAAGAATATTTGTTTCTGCTGAAGGCATTCAACAAATAAAAAAGCTTGATTTGTGTTCAAGAGCAACAGTGTGTCAGATACCGAAGGGTTATTGATGCCCCACAAGTCACTTGGAATCGGAAATGTGAAACAACATGGTGCAATGCACCACAGTGTGAACGGAACTGCGAGGCCACCGCACAAGCACTTTACACGAGGGATAAACCAGACAGGAAATGAACATGATGTGTGAATCATTTATCATTTAACATGTGATTAAACAAGCCACCACTGGAGACAAATAAGGAGGTCATCCACTGTCATCCTCCAGAGCCACAATATCATGGATGAACGCTTTCAAATGAAGAGTCCGTGATGTATTTCTCTTACTCTACGGTACTGGAAAAAAAGTTTAATTTGCTTGTATGTCACAGAGAAATTATAGATTCAATTTTTAATGTATTGGATCTTTGAGCAATGTTATTAATCATCGGAATCACAAAGAATAATATCTATTCATCTCCTATACTGCTTCATCCAAAACACATGATTCACACTTTTTTCAAGCTATTAATTAGCCTCACATGCCTGGTGGATCAGATCTGAACACACAACCTTGTCAACTATGAGATAAGATCGCAAATACTATGCCATCGTAACACTAATAACGAAATAATATGGAATTTATCAGTACTAACCTTCAAAAAGTAAGATAATAAAGTGCTTTGCTAAAAAACGTAAACAGTCAAACATAAAGAAAATAGAGAATTTGAAAAAATAAAAATGATTGAAGATGTGCAAAATTTGCAGAGGCTCAAAACTTTTCCAGTGTTACATGAATATGAAATACTTTTGCAAGAGACTGAAAAACATCCCGTGTTCTATGCTGTGTGACGAGTGTGAGACGATCTGACTCGAACAGACCACTCAATGGATCAATTTCTCAGACCGTTGAAGATGTTTTCGAGGATTCATTCATTTCAGAACAAATTTTCTTCTGCAAAATAACAGTTACACACAATAATATTATATTTACAAGGACCTTCTGTAAAATATATTAAACAAGACAATATTCGTTCAAAATGCATGACGCAGTAAAGAGGGCCAAAAGTTAGCACCAAATGAATCATTCATGCATTTTTTTGGAATCTGGAGGAAAATAAATCCAATAGGTTCTGATAATTGAAATAAGTTCAGTCATCATAAAGGATGAATGAGGGTCTTAGCGTGAAAATGAAAGTTGCACCTGCTTGCTAAATCACCTCGGTTGGTTTCTGCAGTGTGTGTTGGAGGTTTGGGGTATTGGTTTGGCAACCTAAACTTTTTCCATTAGGGGAAGTTTTACCGTGGGAATATTGAGAAGCACACACACACACACACACGCACGGACAGTGAGAGGAAAACAGGGATTCTCATCAAATGATTTGATACATTTTTAATGACTGCAGTTGTCTCCCAATTATTTTCTCTTGAGCACAAAGGAGGCAGAGGCAGATTCAATAGATCTTGATTTTACAAACAAACAAAGCGCTCTTTTGATCGCTGGTGAGAATTTAATTCACCAGTGATATGTGCGCTTCAAGGACTGCAGCCCTGAATGCGAGGTGCAATATTCAGAGGAAGAGGAATGTTCCTGCTTGAGCAGCCTTCAATTTCAGCAACACTTTGCACAAGCAAGCCGAAGCCCCACTGCGCTCCACAAAAAATATTCAGTACGAGCTTCATTCTGCAGAGTAACTGCATTTTAATTTCATTACGCTGTGGGGGCATTTACACTGTTATACGTGTTTAGATATTGCACTCAGTCTCAGATCAGAGCTATGGGTTTACTATTATTATTTGTGTTATACAATTGTTTTTGATCTCATTCACTCAAACCATAGTTTGCCAGATAGACATAAGCATGACCATGAACCTCTGTAAAGTAACCTATAAATGTGCTACTGAAAACACTAAATGGGATCAGTCTCACATCCATTGAGGATGCAGTTAACTCTTAAATCACACTATTAACAATTTTTTTTAAATGAGCTCTTCACTGGTTTGTTATGATTCATGTGTGAGCAGAAACTGACGGCATCCGAAGTGTCCCCCCTCCCTCTGACCGTCTCACTTCCTGTTTCCCAAGTGGTGTGACGGGCAGAGCATCCAAACCAGTCTGCAGGGCGACACTACAAAGCGTAAAAATGATTCTCAGGGAAATGAATTGCCATTCTCGATTTTTCAACAGGGAGTTACAAAGTTTAAGTAACACAAGCAGACAGAGAACCAGGACTGAGCCACCCGAAAAGCATAAACGTGAAGTAATTCAGATTGTATTTCTTTTCACTGAAATTTTTGGAGTTATTTTTGGAGTTATTTTCTTTTTGATGGTCCAATCCTGTTGGTATCAGTCTGCTCGATGTTGTGGCCCCTGGTTTAATGTCACCAGGGTTTGGAGAAAGTACTGCTTCCTCTGTGTGTGAATAAACAGTTATTATTACCCAAAATAGAGTGAACAACATGATGTGTTCAGTATCACCTGCAGTTGTCAGGACCCAGGGGAACAGAAGCATCGGTGGACGGGGTTCAGGCAAGTCAATACTGTCATTATTATCATCAGAAATGAGGCGGCGTCTTTTACATATTTCAGCTCTCCTCAGACGTTTTAGCATCACTGCTTCTTACATCACCAGCCTGCAGAACGCTCTGCCAACTCGAAAGCTCTTGAGATATTTCAGTCTGGACCAAAGTGCTGGAACCAGCTTACAGTGCCATCCCTCATCCCCAGAGCCCTGCCGCTACAGCAGAAAACCTTTTTAATACATAAGTTATGGCTACAAACTTTGGGGGTAAAAAAAAAAAAAAAGAAAAGAAAAACCCCAAAACGCTTTGACCGAACACCTTGCATAGCCAAAAATAGAGGAAATTCTCAAAACCAAGCCAACATCTCACTGGCAGAGTTATGCAAGCGAAGCTGTTCCCAGCATTTCATCGACTGGCGATGCAGAGACTCACTCTGCATTTCCCACATTGTCTGTGCTGCCTTCGTCCGCAGCACGCGGCTCCTCGAGTGCGGCCAAACGACCTCAAAAACGCATCTTCCGAATATCTTCTGTATAACAGTTGGCATTTCGTGTTCGCCGCTAGAAACAGTGTGGGAGTTTTTGAACGAAACCTGTGTCACGCTGCCTTATGGAGCCGTGGGACCCGCGCGAGCGTCTGCTCTCATTAGTCCAACTTTCTCTGGCGTGTTAAAGTCTCCTTTGATGGTCCGAAAAGCTGCTTCCCAGCCTGTCTGTGCATCCGTATAATTCAGAGGAGCTTCTGGTAATAGGAAAAACCCGAATGCACCGCATCAGCAGAAACATCCTGACAGCTGCGGTCTAAAAATTGACACAGGTATGGGGCATCTAAAAGCACTTATCTGTAAGACCCACGGAAGGTTCGCGCCAGTCAACACATTACCGCAGATTGCAGCGGGTCCGGCCTCTGCTCGCTGCTCTCACGGCCTCGTTGAAGAACCCACAGAAAGCGCCATCTGAGGGTGGGTTCACAAACAGGACGACAGAGGTTGCTGGCACTCGCTAAAAAGAACACCGCACATGCAAAACACATATGTGCACAAGCCCACTTGAGCGCAGCCACAAATACGAGTTCACTTGAGAGGAGATGAGTCACTCGTTGAATCGCGGTTGCTCTCACATCTCAATATCGACCGAGGCAGCTTAAAAAAAATAAATAAATAAGAGAGAGGCAGATACAGATAACACCCGTCCAATCTGATGAGCAGCAGCGACAATGCACACTGCCATTAAACGCAGAGGCCAAATCAGTGAATGGGGAAATGAGGACATCTTTCACCGATATTTTGTAATGGGGAGATAAACTCACTGCCCTGTTTGGAGACAATGATCCCTCAGAGAGGTGGGTGTGTTTCTCTTCTTCTCCACAGGAGATATAATTATTGCTTCAGCCCAAGTTAAAACCAACTACATTACCACCTGGCATCCTTTGTTTCTAAATCCAGCCATTGGCTCCAGAGTGTGTTTTTCCCCCTCACATGCTCCGCGTCCTGTCCGTCTCCGCCAGCCTTCGATTGGTTTCGGGCACACGCTCTGTCAGGAGCAGATAGATCAAATTGTTCACTGGAGCTTGGCTCTGAATTTAAAAAAAGTGATTTTTTTTCTGAGTTATTCCAAAACACAGATCCAAGCCAATTCACAGGCAATGCCTGCTTGGGTTTTGGGTATCCTGCAGTGTGTTTTGCATTTTGTATATTATTTATTTTAGTCATCGTACACTTACTCTTTTAATCCAATGGGTTCGACTGAATCAGAGACTTTTTATCAAGTGTTTCTGTGTAATCAGTCTTAATTTACAGACTTATTTGGAGCCTGGATGGATGCATACCTGAAGGGAAAAGGATAATTATAGTGTCAGCTGTTTCTGTTTTACAGAAGTGATTTTCAAAGTGTGTTGTTTACCTCTCCTGGAGGGCTTGAGAGCTTTAGAGCGAGAGGTGATAGGTCAGGATGTCAATGAGATGCCTTTCCCCCGCAGCACCTTTTTTTTTTTTGTCAGTTTATTTTTAGAAAAAGAAAAGAGTCACATTTTTAAAATGGAGTTTTAGTTATTCTCTTATTAAAATAAAACATAAGTGTAATAGAGACAGATCAGAATTTATGAAAACAAACTTCAATGTAAAACCAGACGCAGAAGATGCACGGCTGTGGCAGACTTTACAGAAAGACAGGCCAGATATTCTAAATGAAAAGTATCTAACCAGCACAAAGAGAATTATGTTCTTATTGATTTACTTCTCTTCTCTGTACCCCGTTTTCTAAATCAGGACGCCGGAGAAAATACAGAGAGACAGACAGCCTCCATGTTCCTCAACCAAAAATCAATCAATCAAAATTTACTTGTAAATCACTTTTCATCCAAAAGCAACACAAAGTGTTGGACTGTGGAAGGAGACTGGAGGAGCCTGGGTAAACCCACACATGCACAGAGAGAACATGCTAATCCCACATGGAAAGGTCCAGCCTGAACCCGAATCCATCTGACGATGCGGCTGGAGAGCGTTTACCGCAACACCAGCGTATGATCCCAGAGATGGGGAAATATTTTGTAGAATCTGTGCTGTTTCTCTTTAGAATAATGCATCAATGTGAGCTGTACTTTGATTTAAAAAAAAAACAAAACAAAAAAAAAAACAAAAAGAAAGGTAAACTTCGAGTTTCTTGAGCGTCTGTGTCATTTGGCTAAAAACAGTCCGTTTCCTGCCTGGGGTCTGCCGTGCCAATAAGCAGAGGCTCTGCGTGTGTGCCGCAGCTCAAACACATCATTTCTCACACATCCCGGCAACCTCAGCTTCTCTTATTATCCTCCAGCAAACTCGTCTTTCTTTATCCATCTCTCCCCTATTAGAATCACACACACACAAACATTTCACTCAAGTTTCAATACTTAATGTTCCTCACTATTTCTTTTTTTCTTTTTTGCATCCTTCACCTCCTTGTTTTGATTCTCTGTGATGCTATTTTTTACTGCTGGGCCCAGGCTCAATGTGGTCACAGCTAGTTTTCACCTCTTAAAAGCTTTGGGGAGGAAAAAACGGTCGGCTCCATGCTCGGAAACCTTTGGAAAGCAGTTAGTGACCAGCAGCCAAAGATACATATCGCTCCCTCTCTCGGCAGGGGGGGAGGTTTTCGTGTTGCAGACAAGTGCAGATGGCATGATAAATTCACACTGAAGTATTTTCTGCTTTCACTGATGTCGCCAGGAGGCTGGCAAGCGACTCTGTCAAAGTAGCATATTTCCCAAAATGTCAAATAATTCCGTTCAGGCTGAGCTATGATCACACGAGTAATTACTTTGAGGAAAATCTAAATTAGGTTTCCTCTTCACACATCTGTCAGTCCTGTGTCACTCATTATAAGCTCTGTTCAGAGATGGGATCAAAAGGCATTGAATGGTGTTGATTGTCTCACCAGGCCTCGGCTTATCTTACACCTCAGCCTGCACTGATCTGTAAACAGACGCCGGGTCACGGAGAAACGGCGCCAGAATCATTCTCTGTGGACACTTTCATTTCCATCATATGCAGTGAAATAATGAATGCACAGATAATGAGTGTGAGAAGCTCTGGCAGGTAATTTGCTCTCTTTTGTTCATTTGAATGTGGCTTTATTGAGGACGCAGAACAAATAAATACTTTAAAATGAAGCTCAGACCTTGATATCAGATTTTTATTTCAATGATCCTATGACGAATTGTGGACATGTCCTGAGCCAAACTAAAACCCCAGATGATTTCTTAATCACCGGGTTAGCTGTACTGTGTTGATTTCCACCAAGTGGACACTGAGCGACATTGTTCTCGTTCCCTGATCAGGCCAAATCAGCAGTCGCAGCTGCACAAGTCTTCTATCGCATATATAATTATTAAGGAATCGTTGCTAGGTCTGTGAAATAATTAGATTTTGAAGAACGAAGTGCAGCTTGATGCCAGGAGAGAGAATGAGTCAAGTTCTGGATCCAAAAATACACACACAAGAAAAAAAACAAATATAATTGAAAGCAGTTGGTAAGAAGCCAAAGTGAATAAAATTATTCATAGTTATAGTTAAATACTGTTTGCCTCTGAAAATAAGCGGCCATTAGCTCAGTTAAAATTTGTGGGTTGTTTTTTTTTTGTTAGTTTTTTTGTTTTTTAAACTAATGCCTTCACAACGCATCGAACACAGATGTCAAATGCCCCTGAAACCCTAAAAGAGTTTCTTTAAAGCGAGCAAAGAGTTAACACGGTGCCATTTTACCCAAAATGCCAAGTGAAAGTATGTCTGCTGTGAACCTGTTGACCTGCAACCCTCCTGAGGATTTAGCAACACTCCTCCAGAAACACACAACAAAGTAACTTAAAGAGGAGTTTGATAGAATGATGCTATTTGCAGTTTCTCTTGTTTATGCTGATACATAAACATTTTGTGTCCAGATTTGTGAATGTCTTTGTTAAACACACCTCAGAATTCACCACATCCTGGACACGGAGCTGCACTTCAGTGCACAGGACCGCCGATCAGACCTGAAAAAACAAAGTAACGGCAAATTCCATTCCACATTTATCACCTCAGCCATTTATGTCTCAAAGAATCACACAGAGGTGTCAGATTGATGTGGTTTAATGCTTCCTCCAACGCTGAATTTCTGAATGTTTAAGTCCCAAGGATGTGCATTGTACAGCTGCTGAGTGGGTGGTCAAGCCGTCGTTCATTGTTCGTTATAAAGTAACTGTGGTTCAGAAGATTCCGGTAATTATGTAACTCTCGTGGTCTCAGAACAAGTGATTTTGATTGAACGGTCAAGACACATGGAGGCGTGTGTGTTTGCTGGGACGTGTGAGAGCAAGCCACAGTTAAACACTGTTCAAATTCATCGTCTGATGATCTTAACAACATTATGCCCTGATAAAATCTGCTTTGCTTTATCTCTGTGTGTGTGTGTGTGCGTGTGTGTGTGTTGTTTTGGTAAATTACTCCAGAGCTCACCTCCTATTTAATTACAGAGCGCATCGCTTTTCAAAACAAACGATAACAGCCTAGTTGGATTCCCATTTTTCACAATAATTTTCACGCAGTATTTCCTCACTATTCAGACGACTGGATGTTTCTGCTGCATATCTTATTGTGTATTTTCCAACTCCACTTCAAGACTTACATCCTGCTCTGTTTGTTTGTCGGCTGTGTCTTGCATAGTGAAGGCTGTCCTCCGCTCTCAGGGTCAGTGGTTCAGTCACCGTCTCTGCCTGCCCCTGTATGAAAAAGTGTCCTTGGGCACTAACCTCAAGAGCTTTCCAATAGCCTGCAAGCACATCAAATGGCAACTGTTGCCATTGGTGACAAGAGATGCTGAGGTGGTGCAAATATGTGGTGTGAGTAAAGCTTGACGCACCATTTAACGTTCTGTCCGTCATTGTGTTGCATGGACGTTTGGTGTGCTTAGCTTCATTATCGTGGTGAAATATTGATTTGAGGTACTTGAACAGGTGCTGGGAAAAAATAAAAAACTGAGTTAAGAAAGAGCATGCAAAAAGAGTCCCAACCCAGATTTGAACCTGCAACTTTTTCACTATTAGGCAAGAGCATCTCACAGCCAGAATGAAACACTGCTTTAAACTTTTTTCCAGCTGGGTTTGATTGATTCCTAATTGTGTGTTTGTACTGAGGAAATATCTCTATACTGTACCAAAATCTCGAGTCACGACCTGCATTCAATTTGTCAGAGTGCTTTGTTCACGTTAGAGTCATGAAAGAGCGGACTCTTATCACAGCTGGTACTGGACAAAAGCCAGGTTATCCCCTGGATTTTCAGTCTGTCTCGGGGCTAACACAGAAGCATATGTTGTAAATGTAAATGATCATTGATCAACTGATCCATTTTGAATCAGTTGATGTGCAGCTGCAAATATCACAGTGAAATAATGCTGTTTAGAAGTGTTAAGAAGCAAAAACACATTGTGACAGACCGAGATTCACTTACAACCTTCATCTCCCATTATTAGGATTATTTAGAAGTAATCTTCAAACACCTTTGGTGTTCCGTTGAACAAATTGTCCATGTTCAATAGAAATGTTTGCCAAGGACATGCAGCTTGGAGTGCTTTCACACTCGTCTCTCCTGACTCTCTCTGTGGAATGTGACATCTTCATTATTTTATTTTACCAACTCTTTTTTCCCCCTCTCCTCATCCATGATTACATCCGGAACTCTTAGTCTATGAAAGGTTGCTTGATTCTTTCAAAATTTATGATTATGCTGGCTGACGCTTGTCCTTCCTCCATTGACTGTAGCGGCGAGCCAAAAGTACATTGCCAAATTAATACTGTCACAGAAAGCACTCACTGATAGAGGTGAACAGGTAACGTGACACGCTCGGCGCTGCTGAGCATTCTGATGCTTGTCCTCGCCGTTGGCATGTTTGGTGAAGGGTACACAATCCTGATGCGTGCATCTGTTGCTGCATGCATACACACGGGAAACCACCTCGATAAACGGCCATGACACCTTTTTCGGCATTGGTGGGAAACGCATCAGAGACATTTGATGGAGGTGATGATAATCCTTTGACTGTTGGATGCCTGGGGATGCACTGAGCTTCGATTATCTGCATATCTCTGCACTGAAAAGGTGTATTTCTTTATTGACAGCAGTTCAGGATTATTTCTGCTTGAGTGACTTCTGGCTCGGGTCTCATTCGACCCCAAAAAACATGTATTAATTTTCTGCAGCGTTTATTACCCAGAGGAAGGGAATGATATAACCTAGCAATTACGGCAGAAGAGGTATAAAACCCAGAGGAGTAACTTTCTGTGTGAGACAGAATATTTATTTTAATTCCAATTTACCCAAAGTAATTCATTCGTGCATTACTTTTTCCATAAAAACTCGTCAAAGTGCTCCAGTACGCGCAGCTGCTAGTTAGAATTGAAAGGCTGATGGCCATAAACCGAAGGTGACAGTACTCGAAGGATGAATTAAGGAGTCAGGAGTGTATGTGCATGTTTCCGAGCCAAGGTCTTCTTTTTATTGTCCAATCTCGTCAGTACTCGAGTAACAAAAGTAGATTCACGTACAAACTTCTGCATCTTCAGCTGGTCTAAATGTCAAGTTAGAGGCGCAGATGTAGGCTGGTATTTCATGATGTCAGGAGGAAGCTGACAGCAAAAGCAGGAGCGCACACAAATTTCTATCGCTGGAATAGCTGAAGATAACCGAACACACGAACATCAAACCGAAAAATCTATATGCACATCTTTATTTGTCTATAATAGAGCAGATAAAACCGTGTGCAGAACCTCATTTATGTGCCTTTTTTTTCCAGCAAGGCAAAATGAAACAAAAAAAAAATAAAAGAGAATGGATTTCATTTCTCCACAGAACATTCTCTAATTGGCCAAAACACGCTGTGTACTGCAGCGGCAAGCATGAGCTATGGCTGTGGCGACTCGTTGTTAGCTGCAACACTCCGCTGTGCTCATTAGAAAGCCTCAGCGCAGAATATTCGAGACAAACTAAACAACAGCGATACGTTTCCAAGCGTCAGATTCAATCACCCAAAACCTCCTCTTTTCATCAAACCCTGTGTCATAAAACATTTTGATAGATTTTTTTTTTTTTTTTTTTTTTACACTTCTTTCAAAAGAAGCACATTCAGCCTTGTCATTCATACTTCAACTTTGAGCAGTGCCATCATTTTCTTGAGTGGCACTCTGAAGTTTTAGGGTTTTAATCACAGTTTGAAATAGAAGAAGTGTACTTTACTGAGAAAATATCAATAGTGAGAGTGGCTGCAGCAGGTAGCTGTTTGTCACTAAAATCTCCAAAGCCTCACTGTGGAAAGCCGACCCAGCACCAATAAGACAGACAAAAAGGCAAACAGCTGGTAAGCAATGCAGAGCATTTAATGGCTAAACAGCCAGAGCTCTTCCAAGCCAAAATAGGATTTAAAAGAGGGGGAATATTGGACTTACACTAAAGAGAATCTGGGGAAATTAAAAGACAATGTGTGCTCTGCCATAGTAGCTTTTTGCCAAATGATCAGCTTGTTTCCTGCATCTTCTCCTCAACATTTGTTGTATTTCTGCAATAAAGTCTTCAATCTGTGCTACTTTTGACTTCATAATTACAGATAAAGCTTACTCCAGGAGCAGCAACAAAAATGCATCCCGGCTGAAGCTGCTGAACAGCTCGTCAATTTGTCTTCTGGACCAAATCAGTCATGTTTGCCTGTCCGGCACCAAGCAATCAGACTGACACAAACATTCACACACATCCACGTGATTCGTCAGTTGAGTTGGTGACACAAGCAAACACAGGAAGAACATGAAAACACCACACCATGAAGGACCAGAGGACCCTCTCCCTGTGAGTGGAGAGTGATAACCCCTCTAAAGACCTCGCTCTGAAATGCACTCAAAGAATGAAATTAAAAAAAAAATAGCAGTTTGAAAGATGTCCCTGCTCTTTGAGAACAGCCTCGAATGTTTCACTTGAATAAGGTCACTTCTGGAGAACGTGCTGCAGCTCCGAATGGGCTTCATCATTCACTTTCTGCCATGCGGTCACGCGTTCTGTCAGAGATATCAAATTTAATAGACACCTTTTGTCTGCGGCCGCTGGCCTTGTCCATCCGATACCATCTCCCACATCATTTCAGCTCTTTAAGCCTGTCATGTATGGCGCGCAGTGACAGATAAACAAAGAGGCTGTCGCTGTTCTATCGATTCGCGTTGAAGCAACAGGTGAGACATGAGGACCGCACACAGACACAGAAAGGGACTTGATCGCTATGGAGCAAAAAACACAGCATGTGAGAAAAGCTGACTGACACACTTGTGTTTCTGACCATAACAGCAGCCCTTGAATAAGGTCAACCTGTGAATAATACAAAATCTCTGGACGGCTCTGAAAAAGTTTTAATGAAAGGCAAGTACAGCTTACAGCGCATGTGTAGCCGTGTTCTTTTTTTACATCCTTGTGATATGATTGATGGTCGGACAACTGGAATAACATTACGGTCCACAGTGAAAAGCCTTTATCACATTTCCTCACATTGGAGGAGCTATAGTGGCTTTATAAATACGACTGGACCGTCATCTTTTACGGCCGTAGAAAGATGGTGCCGCAACACAAATGGTCTGACCGGATGAGATAACTTGATCCAGCAGTGGATGAACTGATTACTATTTCTATCTAAGTGAACCACAGGAGGATGCGGGAGCTGACATATGGAGGCGCCGGAATGCGCACTCGGGGCTCTGCTGCATGTGTAAGCTCCGTGGAAGCTGGTTGCCATGGATTTGGAGCCTCACGCACCAGCAGTTTACTCACGGTGTTGGGCGGATTCATGGTAAGGATTACAACTTCTGAAAGAGCCAATGAGAGCCGTTTTTATAGGAAGCAAACGCAGGCTTTGAAACTTGCAGATGTGGCTCATGTCAAAACGAAAAGTTGGGCATGATAAACCACAGGAGAGCTCACAGAGAACGCGGCGTTCTATTAACTGTGCAAAGACAAAAGTGCTTTTCACAGTTTGGTTTCTCACCTACAAGTTTTTGCAGACGCTGTGAAAGTGACACTTTGGTTTGAAGACTCATCATTAACACTTAGGGCATTTTGCAACCTGCTGAAGCTCATAACCTAGATTTTTGACTCTCTTTTTTTTTTTAATCCCCTAATGTAAGAAAGTTTACTGTCATGTCATTGACCAAGGATGGATATCAAGCATTTTAAATCTGGCAATCTAGAATCATATGGTCAGAACTGCTCACAGCCAAGTGTAGCTTTAAATAGAAAGCGTGCAGCATCTTGATCCTAAAGGTTGAGAAACGTGGATGTGTGGGCTGCATTTCAGATCATTTCTGCAGCAGCAGGATGGATGAGTTCCCCTCCATATGTAACAAGATCAAGTGTTGCAACAACAGCAGATGTCATTTATCAAATAAATAAATAACCGACTCAAGTGTTGCTCTGGTTGTTAAATCCTTCATCGGGCAAGTGACCATATTTGGTGACTTGTTGCTTCTCAACTACAGGTTGACATTGTGTTACATGGATACTATTACCTATTAGAACAAACAACATTATACAGACAAATCTGTCTTTCTGGAAAAGGAGTTCAGAATTCTCAGTCCTCCCCTTGATTTCTGCCTGTGCCCAGTTCATCCTCCATCACAACAACCTACATCTGACGCTGCCCACTTAAGGTCACATACAACCATGGAAAAAAAAAAAAAAAAATGCTGATGATTCCAAAGTTTGTTCTTAAGGCTGCAAGCAGGTGCGAAGGCTTTTCTGCTGTGGGGCAGTAAATTTACTCTTGGCCTGCCTTTTAGTGAAGAATGTTATTACCATCTGCCCGATACAGTCATCGCCCGGCAGATGGTAATACATGGTTAAATCAACTTTCAACCAATGCTCACCAGTCTGGATCCTCACTCTTCACGGTATCACACAGATTTGACTGAAAGCATGATGTATGAAATTATGCTGCCGGACTCAGTCGGATTTCATTTTTAGCCCCACCTTCGACGCAGCCATGTCACTCTTAACACAGTGAGGTCAAGGCCTAACAATGTACAACAGCTCAAAACCCAACACTCACAATATTTCCGCATGAGCGGCTGTAGAGGGGAAAAGCTCGCTCTTAACCGCAGGAAACCTCTGACAGGATAAGACTCAGCAGTGGACCATCTGTCTCCACTGCTTGCAATTAGGGGCGTCCATAGAACCATCGGAAGAACACATGGAGAAGATTTGTCACTTCAATAAAATACCATGAAGACAAATATTCAACATGTCACTTTTATTGCTATTATTAAGTGTAATTCACTCACTGTTACACTGTTTGCTAAGACAGGACAGTGGTTGTTTATCTGTTCATATTCTTCTCCACATGTCCACCTTCACTGATTAAGTGACTATTAGGCTCCTCCCACCACACTTCTAACACACAGTCTGCACCGTTTGGATCATTTTATCACCATTAATGATTTAAAACATGTTCCAGACTTCTTAATGACCAATTGTGCAGCATGTGGATGTCTTATTGTATCATCCCTTCATCATCTTTGTTTTAATGGTGTTTCAGTGGGTGTTGCGGGGTCCCCAGTTACCTCCCATTCTGCTCCATCCAGCCTCCGTCCTTCCCCTTATAATTTCTCATCTGTCGCTGCACTCTGTAACATAACTCATCCACATGATTCTGAGACTTTCTCTCTCTGTGTCTCAGTATTTGTTTGCTCCTTATTTCTTCTCCATGCATGTTTGTCTATTTTCTTTTGTCTTCGTGCTGCCATTGTGGCCAGGCCTTGGCTTATAAAATAAATAATTGGATCTGAAGGAAATTGCCAAGTGAAATAAAGGTCAACAAAAAAAAAAAAAGAGACTTTTTATTTCAAAAGCTACCATGTTTTCAAAAAAGAAAAATCTATGCCTTACAAACATTAACAAAGATGAAACTGTGGATTGTTTTCTCAAAACTGAAGAAAACTTAATGGATTTAGAGCATCTCTGTGGGATAATAAGGACTGTGTATGGATTTATAACCCCCAAATGTGAATGAGATATGTGGGCTTTCTTACAGATGGAGTCAAGCAGATGGTGGAGGCTTTCTATCATGTGGCGTAATGAGAAAAGGGAAGCGTGGGGAGATCCCACAAGGTGGAGACGCTGATGCATTTTACACACGCCAGTCATGGTGGAAAAAGACTATAGACGTACTGGGGAGACGCTTTCCTAAATCTCACTTTGTGCTTCTGTCGGAACAGCAAACACCGCCGTGAACGTGTACGGGCGTGTGCACGTCGCCCAGCTGGGCCGGGAACACAGACGAGTCGCTGCGTTTACAGTATCTGCGCCGTCGGAGCCGAGCAGCAAACGACTCGATTCTGAACACTGCCTGAGACCATTTGACAGTGTGTGATGCTGACAAGCAGCCAAAAAAGAAAGTGTTTTTCAACGCTGTGTATTTAACCCTTGATAGAATTCTCAGTAACGCTAGAACTCTCACAAATATTAGATTTTCAAAGAAACTGCAGAATTCCACCATAGTCTTAATGTTTGGCACACCTCTCTTTCCTCCAGTGTTCTGTGACTATCAGTGACTCATCAGTACAAATTTGAAAGAAACCAACGCTGTGGGTCTCACCAAATCTAGTTACTGGCTGGATAAATGGGTTACTTTTTTCACCGATTCCTGTGACTGCGGGATTCAAGATATGACTGAGAGTTTTGACTGTGAAGAGCACCACTGAGCGTGCCGTCTCAAGCATATTTGAGTTTCGTTTGTCGCAGCAGGACACCGATTCTGTGTTTATCACTCTGCTTGCTGTCTGACACTGAGCAACAGAATGAAGATCGCAAGTGGCAGATCGCAGAAGTAAACAAAACAAGTTTACATTCACGACTGAAAAATCTGTCTCATTTATGTTCTACAGAATTTCCATTTGTCTCCATCAGAAATATATATTTTTTAACAGTACAGCTCAAATGGTCATAAATTCCTTCAATACTACTTCTAAAAAAACAACAATGGAATTAGATGTGAAAAAAGATGCTTCATCCCAGCCTCGTGACACTTCAATAATACCCAAAGCTGAATCTCTCCTTTCACAATCAAACAAAAAGGAATCAGTGCTTTATAAGACCCGGGTGAGTTCTCCAGCTGAGTGTGACTGGGTTTGTGGAAAGCTGTGTCACCAAGCAGATTTCAATTTGTAGTTTTTTTTCTCCTCAAAACCCACAAATCCACAGAGTGCGCTCAGCGTTTTCCAGCAGGAGCACGCTGCAGGGAACTGTGATGCAGTGTCTGAATGTGTTCAACAAAGTCAAGCACAAAAATCAAGCTTAATAAATTGTGCAATCAAACCTGTCAGAAGTGTGCATTTGGTGTTTCCACATGATGAGACCAGAACATCTTTTTAGTACATTTTTGTTTATAACTGGAGGCATTTCGCAGCAACAGAGCATAAAGAAATCTGTTGATTCATCCTGATTGCTGTCAGTCCACCCCCGCTCATCCTCTTTTCACCTCAGCGTTGTAACTGGAAACCCCAGAAAATACACACCCCAGCATGCTACAGGGAGGGTTTGAGGAAGTTGTTGGGGTACAGCGTACATAAAGACATTTTGTCTCAATTTTATACAATCATGTCATGAACTTATGGCAGCTTCAAGAGTATTGTGGTCTGAAACTGTTATGCTATGACCGACAGCGCATCCTCTCATTGTAAAGAGAATTCTCTGAAATGTCGAACGCCTCCAGGGGAAACACTGATTGGCAAAGTGAGCTAATAACAAAAGTGACAACAAACACACACACACACACACACACACACACACACACACACACACACACACACACACACACACACACACACACACACACTGAATAACTTTAGGTCCTGCTGCCGACTCCAGTGCCCAGTGTTGTATTAATCCAGGGGAAAGAGACACTGTTGGTCAAAATTTCACTACTACCTGTATTTTTTGACATGCACCACAGTGTGGCAAACCTGCGACGTCTTAAACGACTTTGCAACGTCTCATCCGAAGCCAACTCCGTACTTCCATGCCACTATTGCAGTTTTCAAAGCAGCTGCTGCTCGTGACAGTGGGAACATGCAGTTTCCCAATAGATGAATAATGCGGATGTGTTTTCTATAATTTGCAGCCATATTTTGAGGGGATTTTTAATAACTGCTCCCAGGTTTTGGAGGCTTAGGTTAATAGGCAGAGATGGTTGAAAGCAGTTGGTTCTCTTCCATTTTCATGCATCGATATACAGTAATTCAGCTTGGCGTTGGATGCCAAGCAATAAAACAGGAAATTTGGTGCAGGCCAAGTTCCTACAAACCCTTGGCCATTTCTAATGAAGTTCTTTTAATTTGTTGAGAGGAGGTGCCAAAAAATAAAGCTCGTGGTGCGACTGTTGAATTGTTTAATAGTAGGATCAGGAACATGTGAAATATGTATCAAAACCACAGCAACATTGAGAATTTGAGATATCTATTCAGTTGTCTGACTCACAGCTGCCTCACTTTACTTTCGCCATGTTCTTATTGTTGAGAGTGCAGCAGCCAGTAGACAAAGAGAGTGAAAAGAATGAGTGGAGGTGGAAATGTGGCGAGATTTCCTAAGTTTATATAACTTTATGTTTGTCAGCAGTTTGAAAAAAACCAGAGGCTGTGCCACAAGCGAATAAAACATATCAGGTGAAAGTAAGAGAAAATTAATCTGTACAGTAATAGGCATTCAGTTCCTGCCACAGCTTTAACTCAATTTGACCTCAACTGATTATAAAGACTCGCGTGTGAGCGGAGAGAGAGCAGAACTTTATAGGAGACGGTGAACACTGCTTCACAGAGTTATCCTTTCAAAAATGCACCTGAAAATAATTAAAAAAAAAAAAAAACAGCAGAATAAAAAGAGAACATTGTCTCTGGATTTGTAAAAATAATAAAGCAATGTAAGAGTGTTGGTTACACAAACACAGAGGGCTTAATGGGCTTGTGACCTTGTTCGAACATCTTTTCCTTTCATACACAAGAAAACTTGTTTTCTTGTGTCTGTTGCAATGCATTGATGTAATGAACTGTGCTGCAAAAAGAAGACAAACTGTGAGATCCAGTGTACTCTGCAGCAATGCATATCAGCATACCATAAATACCCTGCTGTTAAACTGCACAGAGGAGACATAATTTGCACAAATGATCACACAGTAATAAATCATTTTCACTTCATGTGAAGAGCGTACACAAACACCACGATCATCACAGTTAAAGCAGAGTTAATTATAATTATTGCATTATTTTAAAGTCAAATTGTATCTTTACCATTCCTATGTTGAATGACAACAACAATTTCCTACATTTGTTTAATGAATTAGCTTGCGGGCAGAACTTCCCTGTTGGCAACAGAAAACAAGTCATCTCACCGGCCACCCTTTCTGACCCCCACTAGTCGCTGTTTGAGCAAACAGTAATTTTCAATTGTGAATAATTTTCCTCTGGTAGTTGCAGATGATCATATAGCTCAATAATTAAAAAGCAATGTACTTTGCCTTTTCACTCCAGAGGCAATGCACTAAGAACAAAAGTCCAATGCTATTTGGTTTACCAACAGTCAAAACAAATAATCTGCTTTTGAACAGTTCGTTTTGCACACCAGCAGCAACAGTATTTCCAAAAAGTCTCAAAGAATGTATTTTCAATTGCAAGTGTGCACAGTATTCATCAGTTTGTAGCTCTCCACTTTCCCATTGCATTTCTCATTTTGTTTGTGTGTCCCTGCACTATTTGTGTGGGTGGGTTTGGTGGCATTTTGAGGCCCCAAGCAAAAGAAAACGATGAGACCCCCTGGATAAAATCACCCTGACACTACTTTGCATACACATAGAGGAAGTATTTAATTGGTTAAATAACTCCTGTGTTCTTTTTAACCACAGTCTCTCAGTGTATCTTGTTTTAAAAATGTGCACACAGTGTGTCAGACATTAAACATTTGTGTCGTGGTGTTAATATGGTCAGTTTGAGTCGCTCCTGCAAGAACCGAGTCATCCTCCGCAGTTGTAGCCTGAAAAGCACATTTGATCTTGTAAAATCTTTCGATTGGACACTGCTCATACTCAACACCAGATAAACACAACGATACACACAAACCCATCTGTCTAGACTCAGCGTTTGTTGGTATTAATGCCAGTTGTCAGATGCCATGAAGCAGAGCACCATTTGCGTTCACGTTTGTTGATGAAATGAGGCCGCTCGATCCAAAGTGACAGTTGATGCGAGGTGTGTGTTCTGCTTACAAGGATGGCTGATCCTGGCGACTATGATGCAAACTGAATTCAGGTGATGACACAGAGACAAAGTGCTGAAGCGATAAGAATCCAGCCCTCCTTAGCCCCGTTGTTTGGGTCTGGATGAGTATTTCAAGCCAAAGAACAATCAATGTTAAATTTAAAAAAAAAAAAGTACTAACATCCCATAAAGGACGTCCCACAAAATTAAACTAAACCAAACTAAATTAAACTAAACTAAACTATACTAACTAAATACTAGTTTAAACAGTTAAGTATCCACAAAGCTGCCCCAGGAGCTAGAATGCTGTGGGAAGTACGGTGCACTGAGCCCTGTCCTCTAATGTCTGAATGTTATTCCCTATAGTCCGTTCATTGCTTTTCACCTGTTGTCCCCCCCTTCGAGGGGGAGTCTTCTCCAGTTTCAGTTGCTGACTCCACTATTACGAAGGCCTACGAACAAGCTCCGTCCGGACCGGGAGGACACTCCTGTCGGTCCTGCCCGTGGACTGGCTTCGGTTCTACTGCTGGGATCCGTGGTTCTTGTGCTGGACCGTCCAACGGACTGTCCTCAACATTGTCCTAGGCTTTACTTCTTATTGTCTCATGCTAGCTGTTGCCAAAGCTGTCCGTCCCTGGGAGAGGGATCCCTCCATACTGTGTGGTTCTCCCCAAGATTTCTTCTTTTCCCACTGGGTTTTTGGAGTTTTTTCTTGCCGGATGTGAGGGTCGAAGGCGGTGGTTGCTTCGTTCTGTCTCGTTACTGTAAATATTGACATATTACCATTATGCTTATTCACTGTTTTTACTTTTACCGACCAATGTAACATCTTGAAGCCCTCTGAGGCAACTGTTGTTGTGATACTGGGCTATACAAAAATAAATTGATTGATTGATTGATAAAGGAATTAAACCAGTTACTATGGTTGGAACACTTAACTTGCTCATTGTCATGTTAATTATTATGTCACCTGTCATTCTTTGAATGATAATAAAACTCAAACCTGTAGGTCAGTTGTAGAAGTACTACATTTATGAACAATAACGTGAATGTGAATAAGAAAAAGATCTGCTGGAAAGTTGTCTGCAGGTTGTTATCCCAGGGTCATGATTCAATTCTTCTTCTCACATCTTTGCAAACCAAATTAATCGTGGATTCACTTCTGAAGTGATGCAGTGAAGCGTTTCCTCCACTCATCCAGAAATGTATCATTTCCATGCTGGGTGCCTGCATTGTGGGCTTCTCTAACGAGAGGACTTAACGTTTGTGATGATTTGGGACGTCAAATAACAATATAGAAAAACTACAAGGTATACCATTCCCAATGCATTTTTTATGAGCTTCATTTTAAATATGTTAAGTATTTATTCTCCTGTTTTAAATGCCTTTTTGTCTTTTAGATGCTCTTATTTTCTTGATATCTTGTATTGTTTCTTGGTTTTATTGTAATTTTATGCATTTCTTTGCCTTTGAATTGCCTTGTGTTTGAATGATGCTGTAAAATCAAACTTGTGCTGCCACAGGTTTGTGAATGCATCACATGGCAGCCATCACTGATGGAGTGTGAGTCAGTGAGCGAATGTGGCAGACCGAGATGCTCAAAGCAATAAAATATGCTACGGATGTGCACTTTATTATTTAACTGTTCATGTCCGAGTCAGAATCTTTGCACACTGAGGGTCTTTGACATTTTCTTTGTTTTGAGAAAAACACTGGCATATTTTTCATGATATTTGGTCTCCTCTCTTCTAAATATGCATCAATTAGAGACATCTGTGGCGGTATTAATTTTTATCACCCCCCCAGTTTATGGGTAACCCTGTGCAGACCCTGTAATTACCGTGTTAATCCATCTGAGTGAAGCGAGCAGAGTGTGACTGCTCTGAAATGTTAAAATCCCGTAAAACATCCTGCTCATACGAATGTGTGTTGCAGAGGTTCGTAACGAAGCCAAGATTTGGATCATTGTGTTTCACAGTTTCCATTCTCATTTCTTACCAACTGGCCCGAAAACCAAACTGTTGGAAGTCAATAAAGACTCGAGGTGGGAAAACAAGCAGTTACAGTTATATTCAGATATAACCCACACTTAAAGAATTTTCACCATCGTTTAAAGACAAAAGTAAAATTACCATTTACATGCTGATGGGATTATCTTCAGTTGTCTACCATGGTGACTGCTTTCAAATGAATATGGTCCTTGGAATGGGTAATTAAAAGGCGACTCTTCCATTTATTTGTCTTTCCAGTTTCCAGTGGACACGTCAGTAGAAATCTTTCACTGGGACGGTGATATATTAGACACTTTCTCTTTTCGCCAAAAGACATCAGCATAAATTGCGTTGTCCCAGTGACATTCCCTCTTCCACTTTCATCAGTTCATTGTTCTCATTATCCGCTCTGCAATCCGTTTGCTGGCTCACTTCCTGGCAGCATTACATCAGTGTCACCTCTTCGCGTCTTTTTCTTCTCCAAATGTGCACGGCTGAAAAAAAAAAAACGCTCTCCTCTTCGTTCTCCAGTCCCAGCTCACTCTTCAAAGTCTGCCGCACTCCGAACCACGGGCTTCCTCTCACTTTGTAAATCAAATGCCCTCAAGTTTTCCTGCCCTTTGTTCCCTCTGATGTTCTCCCATTGACTCCAGTCTCATTACTGGGACAAAAATGTTTCAAGACTTTCAAAGTATATAATATTAGAAGGCGATATCTGTAATCTCATTGTAAACACAATCCAAAGATCCAACCGGAACTGTGGTGGTGATAATGTTTTATCAAAAGCAAGCAGGTGCTGGGTTATAGTAAAACCGCAGTACTCTGAACATCAAAATTATTTTAATGAGAACAACGCCGCAGCTTCTCTCTTTGTCTGCTTCCAGTCAGATACTGAGCCTAATTCATGCCATTTTTTTTCCCCCACTCGCTGCAGTTCCTCAGATAAGTAGTGTTTGAGATTTCTTTCCTCTTAATTAAAGCGTCTTCCCCACTACAATCATCTTTTTTAATGCACCTGTTTTTGCACATTTGTTTCCAAAGCAGGCTGTTAACGAGGCACTGAATCACATCACACAGCCCTTAATAAATCCTGCGGAAAGCTCAAACATCCACCGTGACTGCCTTCACATTTATCAACAGTGAAACAGTCAGGTTCACCAAATCGCTTTGACAGATTTCATTCATATCTGAAACAAGTCAGAAAATTGGATCAAATCATTTCTTCAATCAGCCTCAAATTACATTTTCCCCATATAACATATTCTTCCTTTATAGCATTTTATTCATTTATTTATCTCTTGAATGTGGCTGCACTGCTGACTCACCAGATGATGATCACACCTTCGGATCATCGGCTAAGTTATCCCAACATGCGCGTACGCGTACAAGCTGTGGCAAGATGACGGAGCAGCTGGAGAAAACTCCTACAGCCCGGGAAGAACACGCCAACATGGCACAGAAGCAGCAGTGCCGGATGGCAGCATCACTTCACAACCTCCTGGCTATGAAATGACTCTATCCACTCTACAAATGGTCAATTCAGACACATTCAGGCCCGTGTAAAATTTATTGGCAGGCATGAGGTAAAAAAAAAAACATTGAAGCGCAGTAAAAGGTAATCCAGCCTGGTTCCAGACCTGCAGCTCATGGCCTGAATGTTTCCAGCAGTTCTAATAGGTCCGATGCTGTATTCAGTATGAAAAACACCTCTCTGGACAGAGTGAAGTAATGCTGCAAATAATCTATGACAGTACCAGAAAGACTTTAACGCTGGTCAAATCATTTTGGTTCAGTTCTGGTTGTTACTTGAAGGGAAGCAAGTAACCAGAGTGCAGTTTTCCTAAAGGGTTAATGGTCTCTTTTTCGGGAAACATGCGACCAGGAAGGCGGAGCTCATCAGTTTGCATTAACATTTGGAGTTGTCTTCACTGACGAACATCTCTCTGACTCGTTCATTAAAATCCCCATTTACCAGAGGACAACCTTCCTAATTAAGTCTGGAAATGGCTCAGTCTTCTTCGGTCTTCCAGTGATCATTATCATAGATTGTTTAGGGTTTGGTGGAGACATTCCCTCCCCTCCGACAGAATGTGTTCTTATCAGGATAGAGGTTTCCCATAGGCTATGATTTTCTATTTGGTGTAGAACAGTGGCGTCAGGTGGCAGAAGCCAAAAACAGAAGGCCTGGGAGCATTGCTCGTCTGTAGCTTGATTAAAAGCAGAATTGCTTTGCATGACCTGTTGCTGCTGTTTTGAGATACAAATCGCTGCATCTTATTGTTTACATGCCATTTTCAAGCAATAGTTCAAAGAGGGGTCAGTTAAATGGCAAGCAGAGATGAAACTGCAGCATCCAGGAGCGATGGAGAAGGCTGTAAAGTCATAATCCATAAAGACATAGCTACCTCATGAAACTAGAGCCTTTTTTTTAAAAAAGTAACATATTTATATTTAAAAACTAATCTGGGCGAACAGTGGTTAGCACTTCAGTGTTTCACCAGAAATGTCCGTCCTGTGTGTAATATGCTCCAGTTACTTACAGGTGAGGTAACCTTTGACCCAAAATAGCTCATAAATGTGAATGTGCGTCATAAAACGGAATGGAAGATGGATAGATGGAAAACTCACGTGGGCTTCTTGAAAGTGTCGTGGTAAGCAACCCTGCCTCACAACAAGAAGATGCTGGTTATATTCTGGGCTTGAGGCCTTGAGTAGTTTGCATTTTCAAGTTTTTTTTCCTTTCCGTGTGTGGGTTTTTATAGGTGCTACAGATTGACGATTCTAAATTATTCTCACGGACTGGCAGTGGATCCAGCATGCACCCTGCCACTTGCCCAGAGTCAGATAATCTAAGCTCCAAGCCCGGGTGACCTGGATGAAAGAAACAGAACAGGTATGCCTATAAGAGCGGAAGAGAATGCACTCACTGTTCCTGTGCGATTGTGCCGAAGTTTCTGTTTGTTAGCTGAATAATAATCAGGATAATAAACAGAGACTGCTCTAACCTTGTGGGCTGAGGTCTTCCCTGAGGCCAGCAGCGAGTGCAGCTCAGGTCATTCAGTCCCTTACAGGTCACGTCTTCGCCGTCTTCGACTGCAGCTTCGGAGGAACATTCACCAACAGCTAAATTGGTTTTCATACAATTATTGAGCAACAGTAAGTTAAACTGTGCTAAGATAAGTATATTTATGTGTTTCTAATACTATAGGCAAGTAATTGCAGAGTGTCTTCATCTTCCATGTGAATCGGTCTAATTTTTTTCTCTCCCTGAGATCTAAAAGCCCCTCTCTCCTTGAGATGATTTGATTGACAAGTAATCTGCCTCAGTGCCATCTGTTGTTACCATGGCGACGCAGTAACATAGGCTTGGTCTATTAATTCAGTGTTTTTGTTTGTTTCCTTTTTTTTTCCCCCCTCAAAGCAAGCAAGTCTTTTTTCACCCCAGTGAAGCATTTTATTAGTAAATGTGGCAAATGCTATGAGACATCAGGGCAGCACTTACACAGAGGTGTGACGGCACACGAGGAGCTGCGGATCAAAACCAGCCGGCTATTAGGCATGCATGTTGGAACTACAAACATCCCAGGTGACTCTTAGCGAGAGAGCCAAGTCTCTACATGCTCTGCGCTCAAAGGCTAAATACCTTAAATATGTGTTTTCCTGACAAGTGACCTTTTACCGTTAGCATTTTGAAGAGGAGGTCGAGGTAAAACGCTGCTCAGGAGGAGTGTGACCACGGCACGTGATGCCGGGGTTTGCCTTCCGCTCTCCTACACACATTTCATCTTCTTCTCTTCTTCTTTTTTTTTCTCCAGTGATTTAAGATGAAAAAGTAAAAAGTGACAGTTTACATAAAAGTGCACGCACACACGCATGCTGCAGAGTCTGAACAAAAAGACACAAACACAGCAGTAGTGTAGGAGGCATAACTCAATTCAAACATTGCCAGTCCTGTTCAATAAATGTGATTTGAATTGGTCGCTTAGGGTGCATTCAGACCTGCCATATTTAGGCTGAGATTTCAGACCGAGCGTAGCTGCGAGTACGACACTCGCAATCTGGTGCTTGCCAAAGACAAATACACCAAACCAGTTTTTTTTCATGTGGTGTGAAAGCACTGGCGCCAGAGGGCACAAAACGTGCCAGGCATGCTAAACAATTTCCATAGTCCCATGAGCAATGCAGGACCGTGGGGCGGTTCTTCCTCTTCCTGCTCATTTGGTCGATGTCTCCAGCTGATGAAGACTTCATGACTGCGGAGGTTCAATCAGCGCCTCCTCTTAAATTGTGTAGAAACAGCTTTCAGCGTTCAGAGCATATTCTTCTGAAGCTCCATCTGTGCTTTCTTTTTTCTTTTGGAAAACTGCCTTTGATTGAAACACAAACAATACAGTGAAGAAGACAAAGAAGAAACTTCTCTTCTTTTTCAAAGCGCTTTCTTTTTGGTCTCTACAAAATAAACCGTTTCACTAAGATATGAAAGTAATGTAGTTGGACCGGAGGAAAGGTTCGCGCTGGACAAGGCACCAGGTACTGTGATTCATTAGCTCAGAAAACAAAAGTAAAAATAAAAATATAATGGTGCAAAGATGAGTGCCAATTCTCTTTGAGTTCTCCACTCCAACCATCTGTCATGACAACTATATATTCTGTTATATTATCTTTCAATAATTGTGTGGTATATTGAGTTTACATGCTAATTAATATACATTTCATTTTTTTTTAATTCTGAGAAGACAAAGAAATATTCACTGATAAGATGTAGGAATTAGACAAGAATGTTGTTCATGATTTATTTAGCGTCCGCCAAAAAACTGTTATTGTTGTGTTACTGGCATGCAGAGCACAAACGTGCGTAGGAAGGATTGTGTTTGCCGTTAGTTGTTGTTAGCAGAGTCTTATTAATAAAGTCGATAATTTACATTGCTTATCTAAAAAAAAAAAAAAAGATTAATACATGAAGGAAAACAGCAGATGGGGACAGTCTGTGCAGAATTTATTTTCTGAGTCCATGATTCTGCAGAGTTTGAAATGCACCTTTGGTTTACTGTATATGCTCCCAAACTTCGAGAAATATATTGCTGAAGCAAGTGCTGAATGTCAAAAATCACCCAACTTCAAGCGGTGCACCCTGTTGTATATTTCCATCTCCACTCTTATGATTGTATTGAAATTCTGCTGTTCTTCTGTTGCAATGTCATGTGACTTGCATATAGAAAGAAAGTCACCTGAGTATAACTTACTCTTAGAAAGCTGAAACTACTTATGTTATAATTGTGAAATCACAGCCTGAAGAGATCCGGTCAACACCAGTCAGAAAAGGGAACTGACACTCGGTCAGAAGGCAGAGGTGTCAAGAAAGTACTTTCCCATGCCATGTTTTTGTTGTGCCCAGTCAGTTAACAAAGGGCTGGGCTGATTTGAATCACCTGCAACAAACAGTTCTGGGCCCAGGTGATCACAATCAGCCCAGCTCTTCGAGAACTGACTGGGTACATGGAAAACATGGCATGGCAAAGTACTTTCTTGACACCTCTGTCAGAAGGCCACGAGACAGTTCACCTATGCTTCAACCTGCCTTATATGGTATGACAGCGTGCCATACATCAAGCTGTTGTTTACGTGGCTTGTTGAGGTAAGCTGGGCCGTTGTAAAAGTGCCCCAATGAAACAGGAAGAATGTCTGGAACTGTTTAAATTCCAAAAAGTGATGTGACGAAACGTGTCATCTCCCTAATTATGCAAAAGCGTAGTATCAAGTCCCCTCTCTGTCAGAGATCGGGGCCATTTGCCGGAGGTTCTGACTGAGGTCGGATCTCGCAGGGCAATGGACCGGGACGTCCTGTATCTTTGATTATATTGCTAGCATTGGCCTTCTCCTCTGTCTGATCATCTTCATCAATTGAATAAAAGAATCTGTGCTGAGACTCAGAAGTTTCGAGCATCTTTATTTTAATTTAAACTTAGTACAAGTGTTTCTCAGATCTTATAAATCATGAGGTTTTAATTTTCCAACATCAACAACTCTGAGGAGCATATGTACATTTTTCTATATGATTTTCTTTTTTCAGCATTGTAATGCCTTGAGAGGCCGGTAGGGTTAAATGGCTATTATGTTATTCCAAACTCTGAGGCTATTCATTAATTTTACATGTCATGTTTTGACGCAGCATTGATAATTTCTCAACACATTAGTCACGTTGCTGCGTCCGTGGCAATCCAGCCAATCAGCTAAGTCTCTTTCAAACAGTTTTGTGGAGTGTGTGTTCAAGGTGACGGTGAACTGGAGAATGTGAGACCCTGACACAAAGCAAAATATGTCTTCAAAGCCAAGCTGAGTGGAAATGAGATTCTTTTTTTTTTTTCCCGTACGGTCCGGTCTGTGTTGTACCGATATGACCCTCAAACAATCAAACAATCTGATCCATGATCTTAAGTTCATGTTGCCACTCTTTGAAGCTTTTCAGTTACAATCTGCATTATCGGGGCAAATTAGCCTCTATTTGTTCCTTCTCTCTGATCTCCATTTCTCATCCGTTCCTCTCCATCAGCTCCAGAGACCTGCTCTTTTCATCACCACGGCCGTTTGATCCAGCCTCTGAGCTCCGGTCTTTACCATGCAGGCGTACGCTGGAAAAGCAAGGGGAAGAAAAACAAACATATTGTTTTCCATTCTCACTACACCACCAGTTTTCATCCAAATATTTGTCTAATTATTACAACATTTATTGTACTTGTTTCTTCCACTTCTATCACACTGCCTTGCATACAAGCAAGGGTTAAAAAATCTTAGACAGAAAGGCAAAGGCCCATCACTATTGTAAAATTTTAAAAAGACACAAAATATTGAGTTGGGACAATATAATAAATCTATCCTCGTCTGTAAAATTTTCCATGGATTAGCCCCTCCATCTCTAAAAGAATTTGTCCAAAAAAATGAAAACGGATTAACAAGAGCAAGTACCAGAGGTGACTGTAAGATGGACTCTATGCACACCTTCACCACTTCCTGAACTTCAGGAGGCTCCTTGTTTCCTGTCTTTCATGATAGGATGAACTGATTAATCCAGGTGTGTCTAGCCTCAGTAAATGGCCGGACACACCTGCAGTAATCAACTCGTCCTATCATGAAAGACAGGAAACAAGGAGCCTCCTGAAGTTCAGGAAGTGGTTGAGTTGCGCATAGAGCCCATTCCATCAAGGAAAAGCTCCTATGGACAGGCTGTATTTTCACATCGTGCCTCTCAGACTTGGAATGCAATACCAAAGACTATAAGAGAGCTCCCAACACTCAAGTCATTCAGCAAACAGCTAAAGTTATGGCTTTTCGACAGTCAGAAATGCCCACATGAGCTGGCATGAACAGACAAGATAATAAGCAACACAAGGTTTTATTGTTGTTTTGTTTTGCTTTGTTTTTTTGTTTTTTCTCTATTGCTGTGGTTTTAATGGCCCTGAGGCTTAAAGTAGTCTCTTTTTAAATATTGCATAGTGGGGAATATTGTGTGAAAACGTAAATATTAAGATGGGAAGAAGGGAGGGGGGTTGGTTTAGAAAGTGGGTAAGGGTGGAATGACAGCGTGTAGTCGGGTGTGAGAAGGGTGAGGGAGGAAAAGTGGGGTTAGGGGAAGGGTGAGGGAGGAAGAATGGGGGGAGGAGAAGGGTGAGGGAGGAAGACAGTGGGCTTGGGGTCAAGGGAAGGGAGAGGATGGAAAAATGTGGGTAAAAGATAGGTGGTTCAGCAGAGACGAGGGTGGGTGGACAAGGGTGGGAGGTTTAATTGGAGGGTGTGGGAGAGGGAGGTATTTTAGGTTATTTATTTATTGCTAGATATGCAAACGATTTTAAATTGGATTTGCTATATTTTAACAAGGGATGGAGAGTGTTGTGTTGCTGAATGAATGTGGTGTGTGGATGGTTGGGTTTGACCCAACGGGGGACAGAGGATGGAAATTAGCCATGGCTACAATCCTGTGTTTTGTAAAGTCTGACCATAATATTGTACACTTGCTTTAATTTTAAAATGCATTGTCCCTTTTCAAATAAATAAAATACAAATATAAAATACCTCTTTGGACCGAGGTGAAAAAGAGCCACAGGTCCTGGAATGTATTGTTGTATTGTTGCATTATGTCTCCTTGTCTCTCCAGAAAAGACCTGGCCTGCATATTACACTCAAATCTGTCCTACAACGCCGGGTAGTCTGGTGCTCATCAGTGTACCAGCGCCAGATCCTGGGCCTGCCTGAGTCATCCTTTCATATTTAATTTGCCCCAATGGCACCATCAAAGAAAGCCAGGGATTTAAGAGGACCGAGGGCCCATTGCTTCAATTATTGGCCGTTTCCTTTCAATCCTTTGCCGTTTTTTCTTTTTCTTTTTTTTTTTTTATTGAAGCTGTCCGTTACATATTCTTTAAACAGTTATATTGGTGAGGATTAACTTTTGAATTAGAGATTCTGCATCGGTTCAGGGAGATTTCAGAAGGCTTAAGTTGAAGTAAAGAGCCAACTCTATTTCTGTAGTGGATCAAACACAGTAAGTTAAGAGACAGTTTTTGCAAAAGTAGCTGATAGAAAGAAAAAGTATTGTAAGGAAAATTGATATTTTGATATTAATCTATCACTGTTTCTGTCTTTGTGGCTACTCTCATTTCTCACTCGTCTCTTAAGCTCTTCGTTTAAAATTGCTACTTGATTGAATTTCATTTCTCAAATATAAACCTGTGATTGATTTGAAGTACAGACACATACAAAAATAAAAACAGATAACCCAGACATAAATAAATGAATTGCACTACTGCTGTATTACAACTTAGAAAATGATATTCTAAATTGACAATGATTATTTCTTTCTAATTGAAAGCCAGACTTCTTTGGGAGTTCGGACATGGACTTAAAACCTTCGCTCAGCTTGTGGATCTTACAATGAGAAACTTCCTCCACAAGAGCAAACAACACCTGCTGTTACATTATCTTATGAATCCTAAATGTTTGTGCCATCAGCACGATGAGATGGAACCATTAGTTTAGGATTTTGGTGCATTCCCAGACAATCAGATATGAAGCACTTATGATATAAATGCTCCCTGCAGTTTTGCTCTCCATCTGTCATGGAGAAAATGTCAAGGGGCTATAATACCCCACTGTGCTTCTTCTGCCTGTAATTTCCCATTAGAAGGCAACAGGGAAAGTGGTTCATGCGATTCCCAGAGATAAGAAGAGTGTGGCTTTTATTGGAAATGTGGTTCTGTGGGGCAGAATCCATCTGAATAACCACTCACTTAATAAAGAACTAAGAGTAAGAGTACATTTACAGTTTCAGCTGTAGATTCAAAGGAAATAAATCCCACGGTGTTGAATCACAAACCGAGCTCTGTATTTAGTTTCAACATCTGCCGAGGAACTAAATGAAAGTTAATCCGGCTGCCGACATTGACTTCTGCCCTGAAGAAGAAGGGAAAATCTTCCTTTAAAGGGTCAAATGTATCAGGAGAGTGGTGAGGACGCTGCAGTGGATCTTCAGAGGTTACACTCAACAACATTCCCCCCTCTTGTTACTGTGATCTTTTTTCCTCTGGCTCATGGTCAAGAGGTGGGGGTGTGAAGCGAACTGGCTGAGGCCGTCTTTAGGACCAACTCCTCTCTGCTCACTCAGCAGTTCCACGCCGAAACACAAGATGTGCCTTATGGCCAAGCAGCTGTCGTATTTGTTCACCAGTTAATGCACATTTACCGTCCCTTTGTGTCACTTGTAGCTCTCACTGGAGCACTGGTGCAGTGGCCTGCTGGTTACTCTTTCATCGATTCATCCATTTTTTGAATCACTTCTCCGGTTAAGGGTCGCGGGTATCATCACATACTTTTTTAAGCGGTAGAATTATGTATAGCGTTCATTTTCCTTTGGTCGTCCTCCATCAGCTGTAGTCCAATGCCTCCTAAATATTTTCTAGAAGCGATGAGCTTTGGACAGTGGATCAAAATGACAGTAAAGTCAATGAAGCTTTGCTCTCGGTAGAGGAGAAAGTAATACACATTCTCTGTGAGTACTTCACTGACTTCCTATTGAGAGTGGCAATAATAATGAAGACAATGTAACTTCACAAAACAATCATCACCAGCCAATATTTTCAAAGTGATCAATCAGAGTGAACATGTTACTTTTATTCTTGCATTAAGAAGCTATCACCGTATTTCGTAGCTCGACTGAATAGCAAAAGGAAAGACAAGTAAAAGGTCTTTGCAGCAGTTTTAGACACTATTGTATGAACCGTCTGCCGGGGTTCAACCCTTAAGTCCTATTCCTACACTTCAGCATAAATGTTAGTACCTGCATGTATCACATCATTCTTTACTGCATGCGAACAGCTGTTAGTAAATTACAAGCCTGCGGTTCCAGATAAATAAATAACCTCAAATGACATTAACTGGCTTATCTCTCAGACTGTCGGGAGCCTGTCATCATTTTAAACACTCCTCGCCTGAGCTTGCCAACATCAAACACCCTGGTCCTGTCTAATAATTTTTTTCCCCCCCTTAAACATCAACTCTAATTTCTGTGTGTAATAAACTGCATGCAAATGAGAATTCAACATGGAGAGAGGTATCCCTGCTGTATTTGCACATTTGCATTAGTAAAAAAAAAAAAAAAAGACATTAGATAAAGCTGAAGGGAGAAGACTCAGAGGTGAGGTGAGGGTTTGAGAGGTAGGAATGCCTCCCTCTATCTCCCCTCTGCAGTCTCTCTTTTGTGATTCTCCTGTTAGTTGTAGCCTCCTGGTGGTCAGGTCCAGCAAAAACTTCAGAGAAGCAGATGGTGTGCAATTTTAAAAGGAGCATTAAAGACCTCCGCTAAGTTGTCTCCATATCTTTAAACATAGGTTTTCAAAATACAGCTCAAAAATCAGTTCAAACAGCTACTGAGGTGCATTTTGCTCAATAGATGCTCAATTTAAGTATGTTCAGTGCCAAGTGTCAACACCCATGACAGCAGGCACATTTACTCTACCTTATCGGGTAAAAAATAAACAGTACTGTGGCACGCAGATGGAAATGTGTTACCTCCCTAACAGCTTTCATTTGTCAACATCTACAGGGCACAGCCTTTTTCTTCAAATAAAGCAATAAATGGAAACTCATAAGGCTTGTAGACTTACGGGGCACATGAGTAAACTGCCCTGCATTGGTGCCTGTTGCCTAGCTACCACCTATCCACTCTGTGTGAATTTTATTCTTTCCTTTCTTTTCCCTCTTTCTCGTTGCCGGTACAGAAACATGACGAGCGTGAGGCTGATTGCGCCGCATGCAGATATGCAGCATGTGCGCCGCATGTCCTTAAAGTCTTCACCGTTCATCTGTTCCGCAGCCCTCCAGGCAGTAGCCTTATCACCATCCTCTGTGTAAATCCCTCCTTATCGTGCATTTATGCAAAAGTTGTGCATTGCAAGTTTGAGGACAGGGTCCCCGAGCCTGGCTCTTGTGGAAAGTCACTATCTTGCACATGTTGAACGTCTCGCTTCTTCACAAAAAAAACAAAAACGCCTGATTAATTGCAGCCTGTTCGTTTGAGGAACGCCACTGCAGGACAAGAGGCGGCGCACATCAGAAACAGGCGAACTTTGAAAGGACGAGACGCTAATGATGTTGAACTTTATGAGCCCAGACAGTTTCCTCCCAGTGTGCATATTTTTCCAGAGAGATTTCATGGGAATTTAAATCCAGCTTCTCCACTGGCAGGTCGATACCGACAAATGTTTCCCCAAACAAAAGCAGCGTCGCCGCCATGCAGCTGTCACTATTGTTTTTATTTATTTTTGCTCTATCATCTGGTCCATCACTGTGTCACGGCTCCGCTTTTCTTCATTCCTGTCAGAGATTCTCAACAAAGTCATCTATCTTTCAGATGCACTTATCCCTCCCGGCAGCGTTCCGTTATTCAGTTGATTCGTCCTTCAAACTGTGAGTGTTGCAAAGTGCAGCGAAGGAATGACAGGAAGAGACTCACAAAGAGCGGCGAGCTGCAGCAGCAGAAGACTTGTTGATTATTTAAAAACTGAGGGGGAAACTTGTCCAGTTTATGGACTGTAAAAAAAAAAAAGGTTTAAATCCCTTTAAACATTCAGTATTCGGTGGAATAAATACATTCAGCAAGTTCAATAATGTTTGTGGAAAGGAATACAGAGTGTGCTCCTGGCTGAGGCTCATTAGATGTAATGCAGCTTTTCGGTTGATGGGAAGTGGAGGACAGTTCCCCAGCTGGAATCGAACAGTAGGTTTTTGTCCTGACTTCTTTATTTCACAGCACTGCTCTCATTCTTCACCCCCTCAGCTAAAATATGCTATTAATACATGCATTTAGTTTTGCTGCTCGCAAGCGCGCCTAAAAACTTTCAATACACTTTTTTATGCAGGAAACACTTGAGAGATAAGTTCTTGCTGCAGTTAAAACAAGTCAAGATAGAGGAATCCTGCAGTCTCCTTCTAGAAAAACAGGCACAGGGTTAATTTGGTGATGGTTTTACAGAAAAAAAGACAATGAAGTAAAGTGTCTTTTGACCATAAAAGAGAGCGATGTGCATAAAGGTGGGCAAATTGTAATTTAACTGGCAAATATTTGGCACTGACATTTGCTTAATGAAGAGAGAGATAGTAATCTGCTGAAGACGAGGAGGGCAGATTCGGCGCCCGCTCTTGTTTCGTCCTGAGAACAGTTAACCTTTGCCGCTCGAATGGGGTTTGCTGAATATGTTGATGAAATTAGCCCTGTCGGATGCGTGCGGCCGGTGTTTTTGTGCTGGTTTTGTGAGACGGGTACCGCTCGGGGCAGATGGCGGTCGGAGTGGGGCCCCGCGTTCCGCTTGATATTCATCAGGAGAGCCGACCCCTGTCATGATGTATTCAACCAGACGACGTACCTCACTCAGTACACATCCGCTGCATAATGAATGGTTACGGCAACTCAACAACAAGACGTTTTCGACCCGTGTCACCTTTTTGTCGTGGCTCTGCTGGGTTACAACGGGGTGTTTTCGGCAAATGTTTTAATGTTTATGCCGTATTGGAGAATAGTCATCCCGGCGCTCATGTTAATTTGAAAAATGTGGTGCGGGGTCAGTCAACAAAGCTCAACATGTATTATTAAAAGAAAGGGCACACACCCACACTCAACCATCAGATATTTTCTCTTGCATAAACCTCAGAAAATGAATACAAAGACAGTCAGATCTGATTTGTTGCGGGGAGAATAATCTCCGACATCAGAAAGCATGTTGAGCTTCTCCTGTATCAGATGCCAAATATCAAAGCACAGTCCAGAATTTGCACGAGCGATTTGGAGATTATTTCATATTAATGAGAACGACAATGGTAAACCATAATCTGCGAAAGGCAGTTCGGACAACAGCAGCGATTTGATCAGCAGCGACATTTGCCGCTCGTTGGCGTCTGTGTTCAGTGGAACCAGGAGGATTTCAATTCCTGCCGTGCTACATGCTACACGCTACATGCTAAAGAGTTCAGGGACTCCCACGCCACCGAGGCTTCATGCTAAACATGATTAAAGTATGACTGATGCACTCGTTACCGTGTGTGAGCTCGGTCCCCTGGTCGACAGCCCACATGGACGAGCCGCTGAGGCTGTGGAGGTGGCTCACAGCAACGCGCAGCTTTGGCAGATTGTTTGCATATGGAGTATGACTTCGGCTTTATGCCATTAAATAAAAGCTCGTATCGGTACTCAGCATCGACAAGTAGCTCAAGGTCAGTTCATGTACTCATCCTTTAAGAGAGTGATTTTAGTATGTCCCTAATATTGATTAATTGGTTAATGATCGCACTTTTCAAGTTGGTGCCAAAATTACACTTTACTTGTCAAAGAAACCTATGAAATACAACACTGAGCAGACAGATGATTTAATTTTTAAACATCCATCCAAAAAAGTAGGCATTTTCCATCTTCCACCCAAAATATACGTAGATTTATAAAAGCAAAAAGGAAACAGTGGACAGTGAAGCGGTGAATCCAGTCCAGATTATTGACACGAAAGTAGACCAAATAGAGAATCTCAACCACTTTCCAAACCATGGTTTGATTCCCTTCCTATCGGTCTGATCCTTTTCTCTTTTTCTATAGAGTTTATCCTTTCCACCATGTGTGTTTGCTTATGTGCAATTGTAGGATTTTTCTCTGTGAAAGTGCCTTGAAATGATTGTGTTGTAGTTACAGAAATATAAAATGAGCTGAACTGAATTAAATGTGAGCGGCATCACAGAAAGAGGATTCTGCGCTTCTGCTTTCACTGGCTATGGTGATACTTGTGTTTGTGCCACTCAGAACTGTAGACAACTTTCATTTATGAAACACAAATCTGACATCACATTTCTCTCGATACTTTAACAGCTGTGTCTGATCCACATGTTCTTATCGGAGCTCGGAGGAGATGGTTAAACTGCTGCCGACAGCTGAACGAGTGGAGCTGCTGGCCTGAAGGTCAGATCTCAAATTATCAGAAAGTTAGACAGATCTCAGCGTGGAGAAAGTTGGGAAGAATATAGAACATAAATATCTCCAATTTATTTATATGTCAACTCTGCAATTAAGACCACAGGGCTAAATGAACACTGCCCTGTGATTGGTCACACATAACAGAAACCATGGACCACCGCTCTCACATGTTTCCAGGAATAGATGCCACTGAGTGAAAGCATAAAGCATATGAAACTGTAGCTCAGGCAAATACTGTAGATTATATTTTCAGTTTGACTGTGATTTTCAATGAAGAATAACACAATGAGTGACTTTCTGCACAAGCAAGAGCATTCAGATGAGGGCTTTAGACAATGTTGACTTGAAAATGATGTTAGGTTTGGCTCAGGAGACGACTCCACACGCCACACACAGTCGTTAAAGTCACCGGAGATCATATCTAATCCAAATGAAAAACACAGAAAAGAATCTAAAAGACCAAAAACAAAAGCCTAGAGAACACAGGGGGAATACAGAGAGACTCTAGCCGCACAAAAATCAGATGGATGGACAAACAGAACATGTCGAAAACACCCAATATATACCGAAGCCTCCAGCTGAAAACAATCACACACTCAGCCACAGGTGAAACACATCGGAGCAGCGAACAGCACTCAGACACGATGTTAAAGTTCAAAGGCTGACAGATTTTACAAAAGTGCAGCTCAGGCAAATATAGGGACATGAAGACTTGACAGAAAGGTGGGAAAGGTTTGTGCAAAAGCAACATTTGATGTTGAAAATGTGGTCAAAACCTGGTGAAGGGCTCAAGACTTGAGTCCATTACATGTGACAGCATGTAAAAGTATCAAACCAAGCAGCTCGAGGAAAAACAAATTAAAGAGACATGAGTGTCGACGATCAATGAGAGAAGCTGTAATGAGCGCAGCAGCAGAACACAGGTCAAGACACGTGGAGCAGAGACAACATGTAAGAATCAAACTGAAACAAATCTGAACAGAATAAAAATGTGTAACAAAAGCAGCTTAAGTAACAGTGCGATCTGTATTCCAGCACTGACAATATAAATGATTATTTTACTATTATTACATGAAAACGTTGTGTTTGTGTTCCTCCTCCTTTAGGTGCCCTGACCCCTGACCTCCCATGTCGATTGCAGCTCTCTCATCCTAATTGTGATCATAGATGTCTCCTGAACTTTGACTTCTTTGTGTTTTTCGCTGCCGTCCTGATTGATTACCAGCTGGTGTTACAGCACAGCATCTTGGATCTCACATCCTCCCAGCTTCTTTGTGTTTTTGCTTCTCTGTTCGACCAAAACTTCATTAAAAATATCTGAATCCTGCTTTCTTGCTCAGTTTTTGACTTTTGTCACATTGCCATGACAATACACTAAATACTCTTTTTAATAAAGAAATAATAGCTACCTCTTAATGGGATAGTAAAGGCAATCCTTTATACTTCTGAGGAAGTAATTAAATGAACACAATGTGTCATCAAGCTTGGTTCAATACAGTTTTTCTGCGCAGCGTGAAGGGTCAGGAAATATTCCTAAAACAGAGAAAAATCATACATACGCACATACGAACACACACCCACACACATGCACACATGGCTGGGTTCACTGCGCAAGACGATGTGCAAATGAAACATGCTGCGCGGTTCTCATGCACACGGACTCAGGCAAACGCACCTGGTACACTGTATGTCAGGATGGATCTGATACCTGTGAGAATGTGTCACCTTTCCCTGTTCCCACTGCATCACGGGGGGGATCAGTGGGGTGTGTGTGTGTGTGTGTGTGTGTGTGCGTGTGTTTGTGTGTGTGAATGCGTGTGTGAGTGTGCACAGTGGAAAATGTGTCCCCTATATCTGTTGCAACAGAGTATTTAGATTTTGTATGAGCTCAAACTAATTGTGAATTTACTTTTGCGCACGTGTGCACGTGCATGAGTGTGTGTTGTGTGCATATGTTTGTGCGTGTGCGTGTGTGTGTGTGTTCAGCTGAGAAAATGGGAGGTGAATGTAGGACAGGTGCATTCAGAGAACCCCTTTGACTCATGGTCTCTTCAATAATTAAATTTGCTTATTGTGTGTGTGCGTGTGTGTGCGTGCGTGTGTGTAGCCATGGGAAAGTTTACCTTTTTCTGCTTTTTTTTTTCCTTTAAATAAATTAAAAAAAACAATTGGTTCAGCCAAAGATCTCAAAAGCTATTTATTTTTGGTTAGTTATCATCAGAATATATCAGGTTTTGTTGTATTTCCATTGAGGGGGAACAATTATTTGTTCCTTCCTAAATTCAAATAAGTTTACTTTTGTGAAAGAAAGCCAAGATTGCACGATCAGATGTAAAAAAAAAAACAGAAAATACATTAAATGTTTGGTCTTTGTTTGACAAAAGTCAACTGCAGTTTCAAGACCACAGCCAGCACGTATGGCACGAAAGCAAAAATCACTTATGTTGACTGTTATTACTGATTCAGCAAGTGAGTGAAACCTATTGGACTGATGGTTTTCTGAAAAGTCTCAGCTGTACGAGGATGAATATGTTTTATATGGAGCGTACAGACAGAAATTAAATCAGTTCTTCTGTCTCTGTGAGCAAAAATAGCTCGGATTTGTCAGCTGGGAAGATGGTCTTCAGCCTGAGTGGGAGTCGCTTATAAAAAAAAGAGAGATGAGTATTTCACATAAAATACAGACCTCTCTTTGTTTTTATTTTAATTTGTCACACAAATTTTCTTTTGATTGTCTTTGTAATTTTGTGAATTTCCATTCTGTTTATTTCAGACCCGAACCAGTGAAACGCCGTTCGCCAGAGTCCATTTTAATTTGCCAGGCTATTTCTCACAAATACATTCATAATGAAGACTCGCTCGTGTTTTTCATCAAATCAAACCACAGACGTCCAACACTTGTCTCGTGGGGTTTCATTCCATAAGAATTTTGATTAATTTTAAAATTGTATTGACTCATCAAATAAACATTTCACAGGTAAATAACTTTTTTTTTTTAATTTTCTCTTTTGTCAAATACGTCACAGACCAAATGGCAATCAGTACGAGACCAAATCAACTAAATTATTCAATTCACATGTGAATTTCTGTAACTAATAACAGAAAGGGTGGACTCTGAAAAAAAAATGTTGAAAAATGAATTCTGAGGATTTGAAGAGCGCATTCAGCCAAATTTACACAGTGCCCGAGCATGCTGAGTCGTGCCTGCCTCCCACCAGCTATTTTCCACCTGCTGCCCACCTACTTTAACAATAGTCAAGCAGAGCTGAGGATAAACACAAAAACAAGCAGACACAACAAAGTGCACATGGTGGCCACACTCTGCAGATTAACCTTCATCCGTCCTGCTGAGGCTGATGTCTTAACCTGGAGCGCTCAGCCGCCAGCGCACGATGACGGACACCACGTTGAAACAATGCAAACCTTTCACGGCGCTCACTCTGAGGTAATGCTGCATGATTTTCGTTTCCGGATCTGAGAGATCGGAAAATCAGGTGGAAGTGGCGCTAATGATCTCCAGGTCGCAATAGGTCAATCCCCACTAAAAACACTCAATTTGTGGTTGAAAGCTTCAACTAAACAATCCAGCATCTGCAGTAAAACAATAGGTTTTTTTTTTCTTTAAAGTTTCCTCTTTAAAGGTTCCTCTTCAAATGGTTCATTTGTGCAAAAGAAAATGAAAATTCTTCAATGAAATTTGGTATTTTAATGATAATTTCATGGATGTGCTTTACTTTTCTATCACCACTACAAAATCCTCCAATCATGGAGGGAGAGAGAGACAGAGCGAGCCAGACGCGGGGATCGGGTTTCTAACCGCTCTGTACCCTAATCCAGGATTTGTGAACGGGATGAGAAGAACACACGTAAGTACGAACACGCAATTACGGCATTGACGGGTCAGGTCGGCGAGTAGCCGGATAGAAAATAGGGGAATCTCAGGTTCAGAGGGCGGGTGGTTAGTTTTTTGGTGGGTGGGATATAAATACCTGCAGTAGACGCCGGCAGAGAAATGCTCAGGGTGTGTCAGACGGCCTCTCACCTGCGACAGTAAAAGAGCGAGAAAGACCGACAGAGGCTGCGATGAGCAGGCCCTAATGAGAGACATTTTCTGCATCTGAGAAGCAAATTTCAGCAGCTATGTCTGTGAGTCTGCCTTGAACCTGAAGCTCCTCACTGTCTATCTCCAAGAGGTTTGGCTGTGGGCAGATCTGTGCCTAAAACTGCTGAGAGTTCTGGCAGAGGTGCTGACATCTATTTCCCTTTGAGGAAAAGAAGTTATTCCTCACAGTTTTCTGACTGCGTGTTCCCGAGTGGCTGAAGGGAGAGGAACGCTCGACTGAACCAGACAGACCGCGACAGGAGAAATCGAAATCCAAGGTGAGACCAGAGCATATCGCAACCTTGCACGAGACGAGACAGAGCCTGGAGAAGACAAGATTCAAGATAAGAGTCCAGACCAAGTAGAACTCGCTATCTTAGCTGTCAAGAAAGGAAGGTAAGGAAACCAACTTTGACTAAACATCGAAGTGAGGATGGCAGACGAACCTTGATAAAAAAAAAAAAAAAAAAAAAAAACACACAACACAACAGAAGATCAGGACGAGAAACCCGGAAAAGGACATCAAACTTCAGTATATCCTTTGAGTTATAAATAAATCCAGACAGAAATGGCCTGTCAGACATTTGGCGCCGACTCTTTCAACGCGCTGGCAGGAGACTCCCCCTTGCCAATCCTCATGCACCATGGCTCCACCGGCGACTGCTTGCCAACCACGGCCCACGCTCACAGCATGGTCTCTGCAGGTAAGCTGCACGCACAATATTCTTCTGATCTGGAATGTTAAAAAGATTTCCTCTTTTATTTTTACTTATTGTTTATACTGCCTCACATATAGAGAATGTACTCTACATTCAAGGTCTGTGCTGCGAAGAAAGAAGTAGAAGAAGAAGAGAAATAAGAATCATTCACAACACAGATCACACAAATTCACTATTCTTAAAATCAAAAACAATCAAATTCACTGATCAGTTCAGTTCAAACAGATATACAAACACACGGTACAGGGAAGAAGAAGGGTGTAGCATGCACTAGGTGGTCTTAGATTCTGTTTGCCAATTTATCTATTTGTTGATTGCTATTTTAGTTTGTTTAGTGGTTATTTCAATTTGTGAGTATGTGATTGATTGTAAAAGAAAAATCCAGGCTGCAAACAGATTGACTTGATCGGGCAAAATTTAATCATTTTTTTACTTATTTCTACTACTTTTCACTGAATTTAATGTACCCATTGTTTTATATAATGTTAATAAAACAGTCAAACAAACCACTTTGGCCTGCAAGAACATTCTTGAAGAAACGGTATATGAGAGGGTCATGGTGTCTTACTATTATGAGACACAATCCAGAAAATGCTGCCATGTTGCTGAATTACAGCAGTAAGGTGGAGATTCTCATCAATCACTTTCATCATTTACTTCAGTTCAAGATATTGGCAACGTGCCATTCTCTGCTTCGACACCGTACCTCGACCTATTCAGGAGGGATTCGCTTACTCTTAATAGTACACGTATAAACACAGCTACTATTGACTCGGATATTCCAGGCATGCTGGGTCTCTGCACTGAGATGATGTTTTTCTAGGAACAGTTATAGTTTTATGCAACAAGAAGGATGAACTGATTCGAAAACAGTATTTGAATCCATTCCAAATTCTGTAAAAGTATGTAATCAGCTAGTTTGGGGCAGCTGTCTCCACTCGGTGGATAATTGCTTTAAGGATATGTTATCAGGACGACAAACTCCCGAGGGTCTTTCCCGCGATGGAGCATCGTCAAGAAAAAAACGTCCAAGGAGTTTTAGCGGCTGATGATTGCAATAATTTAGAACAGGCGAGATTAGTTCATGCAGAACATTATTTATATTGGGCTTAACTTTTAAAACTAGATGACTACACTGTATTTCAGGAGCCTCCTAAAGTGTAACTACAGCATTTTATCTGGCTTTTCTTCAAGCGACTTAATGAATTAAACAATATGCAGTAAGGTAAAGCAAATCCAATCCCTATTAAATTGATTTAAAAACCAATATGGCCAAACTGAATGTTCGAGATCGCAGAATAAATCTTTCTCAGATCCTTTCGCTGAAATGTCAGTGGCAGTGAACCTTCTCAAGAGGGCAGCAATTCCAGTAAGTAAGTGTTCATTAGGGCTGGGATGGAACACCAAACTGCATAAAAAGATGAATACATGAATAATTATGATATTAGCCAGGGACGATATGTTTGAATCATTTAAAAACGCAGAGGTACTTTCCAAGAAAAATTAGAATGATGTGTTTTGCCTGCGGTGACAAAACTCCTCAGACACTAACACCCTGTACAAAATCATTAATAATCAGAAATTTTAAACTATAGATGTTTGTTGTAAAAACATGCAACCTCCTGGTATTTGTGGTCATTTAGGAATTCTGCACAAAAGAACGTCAAATTCTAAAGCTCTTGCATCTTCTTCAACGTGTAGCAACTGTTTGTGAAACTCTGTATTTATCAGAATGTCATCTGTGCATTTCTGCAGCCTCTCTGTTCACACCGTAACCCCGTGTGTCTTCCTCAGTGTCGTCCGGGCTGTCCCTGGGTCAGGCCGCCAAGCGCTCCCACATGCACTTGTCCACCTCCTCCCTTGGCAACGCTCTTGGCAACAGCCCCCCGAGCCTACATTATCCAGTCACACCCTGTCACTACAGCAACCAGCAGGCCACCTATGGCATGATGGCAGGTGAGCGGTGGAAGAAGGGGGGTAATGGTATTTTCTCTCTATCTGAGGAAAAAAATCTAATTTTGACTGCTATTATAAACTTATTTCTTTATTTAGCATGCATAACTACAGTTATTATAATACTAAAATACTACAAATATTACAAATAGTACAGACTGTTACCGTACAGCCAGTGAAATGCAGGCATTGAATAACAACGGTGACTCATGTGGAAAGTAATAGTTCTGATCTGATAATTGTATACTCAATAAATTGGACAATGACGGTGTCTGAACTATGGCAGCTGCTGAAAGCACTGAGATCCAGCCTCCAAATCTCAGGTGGCAAAGAATTACTGAATGATTCAGTTCCAGTCATGTGTAGGCATTAAGTGGCTGCAATCTGCATACCAAAAGTAATTTCATCAATTCAGCATGAAGAAGAGACAGGTCTGGTTCACTGAAGAGCAGAGGGGTCATGTTTGAATACATCAGTCGAGCCGGATTCCTGTTTGGTTATGAGGCAACTAATTAGATGTCTCATTGGAGAGTCACACTGAAATGTGTAACTCGTGCTGATAGTAGCAAAGCCCTTATTACAATACCAAGCTAATACTGATGGCTATCACACAGGCTTTGTTTGGGATTTCTGTGCAGGCAGTGGCAATTACGTTGTGCAGTAGCAACAACGGCGACTTCAATAACGGATGGCTTTCGCTCTCACTCTGTCTGCAGCACAGGAGATGCTCTCTGCCAGCATTTCTCAGACTCGCATCCTGCAAACCTGCGGCGTCCCTCACCCTAACATGGTGAGTGGTGCAAACCCATTGCAAGGTAAAGATCAGAATCACTCACGCACACACACACACACACATGCACAGTTCTCTTCTTTGGCCAGCTGTAAATCCATCAAATTGAGCAGAAAATGTGTGAAGTTTCCATTTAATTTCACATCTTCCACCTGTCCAAATCAATTCCAACCTTGATTACCATGGCTGGACTCTTTAAGGCACTCTCTTGAGCTCCTGCTTACTTGCTAAATAAAACTGTCAAAGATGTCTTTGCCACTTCCTTGGGTTCCTGTGAAAAGTGGAGGCTGTAAACTGTCGGGAGGAATGACGGTGGCACTGTCGCACGCCATTTGATCCAGTCTATATCTATTGCTAAAAAGTTTTGATGGTCAAAATTCCAGATAAGCCAAATTTTGGATGAAATTGATGGCTGCAGTTTGAAAAAAAGTTTATTTATTATAAAGCCTTTCTTCGTTAAAAGGTATGCATGCTAAGGTTAATATGCTCCACCATTCATTAATTTTCTATCCCCACTTATTTCAAGTGAGGGTCAGGTAAGAGTGACACTGATGGATTGGTTGGACAAATTCTAGACAGGTTGTTAATCCAACAAATGGCTAACGCAGATAAACAGGCTGATAAATGTTCTCCCCTGTGACATATTGAAGCTCAGCAATCAAGAATGAACTTAAACCATGTTCTACAATTGTGGAAACGAGTCAAAGAACCTGGGGGAAGAAACCCACATGAGCACAGGGACAACATGCAGACTTTGCTCCGGCTGTGTGAATCAAGCATGCCGACCACACCCAGGCCAGAGCAGAAATTAGTCATTTTTGGTGATCTGCTAATGGACTCTTGTAATTATAATCCACCATAGGCCGATAATTTAACAGCTGGGATAAGAGCACAAACCATAAAAACAAGAAAAAGTTATTTGTAGGAACAAGTGCCATTATAGTTTCAAGAGTTTATCTATTCCATGTCATATTGCAATGAATTCTGGTGTGTTGAATTAATATCATGACCAAGACACATAAAATGTGTCTGAGTTGGAAAACACCTCTGCTTGATAGCAGTGAGTTTATCTAATAGATCAGAATATCTGAAGCTATATGGCAGAGAAAGAGTTGGTATTACTAAACAGAACACTGTTTATAACAGTTGGAGTCAGAGAAGAAAGACATTTTCCTTTATCAAAACAGCACTAAAAAGTATTTTAGACCGGATTAAATGTTGAAGATATCAACTTGCAAATGCACATTTAATCGGCGGTTCAGTGATTCCACTCACTTTTACTTTCAGTGCATGTGTTTCCCAACAGCAACACACTGACACAGCTTGGAACCGTGCATGAAGCTGAATGGACAAAATGATTCTCTGCTAATGCCATACATTTATTTACTGTAAACTTTTGTTGGACGTTTTAGAACACCATTTGATGATTTAGGCCTGAAGAAACAAAACACAGTGACTGTTGTGTCACAAGCAGCCCAAGTTGATCCCTCCAGTGTTCAGTGGGATCAGGATCACTGGCAGGCCATTCCGTCCTCTACACTGCTGAATTCCAGAGGTCGTCTCTGATAAAACCCGTTTTTTTTTCCCCCTAGCCATTTTGCCCTAGTCGTGTCTGAAGCCAATGGAATATTTAAAATTTTCCCAAGGCTTAGTGATTGTGCCAAATTTAGTGAGTTTTTAAATGTACTCAAGCCCCCAAAAAGGCAATTTGTTAAGAAAATCATAATTCCTTTAGATACAGTAGGGTCCCTGACCTTTCGGAGGCCGAGCCCTATTATATAAGAAAACCAGTGGTTTAGGATTTATTGCCAAGAAGCAATGTTACAAAGAAGAAATAGTCTACCAGACACAAATTCCCTTCCATTTTGTACATAGTTTAACTGATTAAATTTGTTTGGAATAAAATCAATTCTATTCAGGCTTGTTTGTGGTCGAAACTATATTCATGCGGCTTTCACTGCAGCATTCAGTCAGCAGGTTTATCGTTTGTCTGCTCGGCTTAAGGCTGGTAAACACCTGGATGGCGCACATGTACTGTAGCCGGAAGGTCCATGTCCATGTCCACAAAGGCTTGAAAGGTGTTTTTGCAAAGCCGGTAAGCCCACATGTGTTGTTAGCAGGGCCGGCTGCCCAGTCTGTCTCCGCAGCACACAAACAATCGCTCTGTTTACCGCAGCGTAGCTCTGCGTCGGCCCCCCGAGGGAGCCCCAGCACAGGCATCAGGTAGAGACAAGGAAAGGTCTTCTCTTTCTCACCAGCAGCAGGATGCCTCCAGCTGAAACATCCAAGAGCTTGTTGTTGTTCTCAGGGGGTAAAGAGTTTTACCCAAAATCCCTTCTCATCAATAAGAAACAGCTGCAAGATGCTCCTGTGCACAACGCGCTCATACTTTAGCGGTGCTGATTTTAAGCGTGAGCTCTTAGTTTGCATTGGGAGTAGTAAAAGTAAACAGTGTTTTCCTCAGCAGAAAAAAACAGAAATAGCATGATGAAACAGCTTAAAGGGAAAACAATCATGTAAATATTGTCAGAATAGCTTATTTCTCTGCGAGAGAAATGTTTAATTGCTCTGCCTCTGATTTATCATTAAGGTGATCTGGTTCATGCTGACTGTTATAACCAACACACTCTTTGTCCATGCCAGTTTCTTGCCATGTCTTGCTTCGGTCTAATGCACACAAACACACTAAGGTATAATCCATATATAAATATTCAAGTACAGACACCTGGAAGCTCTTCTTCCACACAGTGATCAAGCATTTGTGCTTTAATTTTAACTGTTCCTCCAACAGCGATTTCAGCCACATTGACTAATTAGGCTCTTTGAACAGCACTTTGAAAACCAAAGGTTATTCCCCTGAAAAGCAGGCTGCACTGGACATGCAGATAATAGAAGCGATTTCAAATGGGGGAAGACACCAACCTCTCCCTGACAGATTCAGTACAAGAGAAAATCACTCAAGCGTGCAGTCTTGGTGTAGAACCTGCCACACAGCGCTCCGGCTGGTATAGAGATCCAGCTCAACAATGAAACAGGTCAACGATGGCATCCCTCTCCCTGCTCTCTGCTGCTGGAAGCCCACCCGTTTCAGGGAGCTCGTGACAGCTGCTACCGCGTTCAGTATTTTTGTCGATATATTCTCGCCGCAGCTCCGCAGTCCAAAACGGCTCCGACATCACCGCTGTCAGGCAATGTTTAGTCAGGTCAGAGTCTCCCTAAAAGCTTTTGTTTCAGTGTTCTCTCAGGTTCAGTCGAAACAGTGTCGCTAAGTGCTACACACACACTTTTCAAACTGGAGTGTGGGATAAACGTCGTGTGACGCTTTGACATTCTTGTCATTCTCTCGCTGAAAGTGGCCAGTTTTTCACGTCCAACATTGTGATCCATGAGAATTTGGCAAAATTCACACTGATGGTAATTCTGGATTTAAACAAAAAGACTATATTTCATCTTCACTCCCTCTGATGCAGAGTTTGGTGTGTTACCTCACTGGCGGCATCAAAACCAAAAACCACAAAACACAGCTGGGTCAGAAACGGTCGAGTCACAGGATCTCATGCTGATATCGACAGTGGTTGAAAACACATTATAATGTTTACACAATGTGACTGAGAAGGTAAACAGGTCAGCTGACCCGCCTCATATGCTAATTAAGTATATTCACGCTAACCCACAAACCCCAAAGGGGCTGGGGATTACTGAGTTTCCAGGTCTATGTGAAAGCAGCTTTTAACATCCAATTCTCTGAACAGGAATAAATTAAATCAAAAATCTGCATCAATCTTTCAGTTAACTGGCATGGAGAAAACATCAAAACATCTGGAATCCAACTCATATATTTGACTTTTAAATATCTATATATAAACATAAATATGTTTCTGCAGAGATCTGCACATGCAGGCACAAATCTAAAACTTTAAATGATCAGTCAATCTAAACAGCCTGATCACTCACACATGGAGAACATGCAAACTCCACAAAGAAAGGCCAAGAGCCCAGACGCTCAGTAGTGAGCAACAGTCTACTCACAGTGGAGCAAGTTAATCACCACATGGCCACGCAGCCATGGGAAAAGATGTTAGCAGTACAAAAACATCATCTTCAAAATGTAAAAAAAAAAAAGCTGCAATTAATGCATTTAACTATAAAATGATCATATGATTGCTACTATGGCTCCGTTATCTGTAAAAAATGTACAAAGTACAGATAGAGAAAAAATAAAGGATGCGAACTCAACCCTGTCTCATTGAGGCCATTAGCTCGCAATTTCTAGAGTAATTCAGTTTGTACTGCAATCCGCCCAACACAAGAGGGGAGTGTTGCATAGTGCATTATTGAAACCTTTCCCGCAACATTGACTGGAAAATCTCAACCTGTTGGGGTTTTTTTTTCTTTAGAAATATCATCAAATTAAAGCAATTCTACAATATGGCTGTGAACAACTGAATATGACATTTTTGGTACAGTTTATCACTTATTTCCACACCAGTTGTGCAGAACGACGGTGCAAAGGGTCGCACTGCATTCCAAACCACAATTAGCCATCCACCCATATGGCGCCCTGGCACTCATCCATCATTTCTGTCTTCAGAAGCAAAAGCCAGCAGCTTCACTGCTCCATTCAACATGAGCCGCAACCTGTAGAAAAGATGAATATTCACCAAGGTCGCAGCGTCTCATATGTTACAAAACCAACACTTTTTCAAATCGTTGTGCAGCCTTTATTTCACCTGAATGGTTACTCTTTAAAAAAAAAGAATCAGAAGTGTGCTCAGCTTTGTGCAGATGCGGTAAAGCCAAGGATGAGCACGGCCTGCTGAAACAGCCTGTTGAATTGTGGGTAAACTGGCATATACTGTCTTAGACATGGAAAAAGAAGAAGAATTTACCAAGCCACTGCAAACGCATTGAAATCTTTTAAGTTGCCAAACTCGTCTTAAAAAGGAAAGGGTCATCCACGAAAATCATCCACAAGACAGAAAAAGTATTTTAATTTGTTTAATTTGAACTTCAATACTTAGAAGCTTCAACTTTGTTGTTTTTCGGGTGAAAATTACAACATGTTGACTGATTGAGGAAACCAATCGGCCGTCCTCATCCGTGATAGTTTGGCGTGTCTCCCAGGAGCAGCTGGAAACCGTTTCTGTGTCAGAACGAAGGCTCTAAATATACACGTGGGAATAGCGGCCACACAGCTTTTAAAACCTATTCAATGGTCCGAGGGCCGTCCTGGAGTTTTCCACCATCAATTTCTCCCTCTTTCTCTGCTCCCCCTCGCTCTCTCTCTCTCCAGGGTCTCTTACGCCTTGCTTGTACAAGTTTCCAGATCACAGCCTAAGTAGCGGTTCTTGTGCATTAAGCCACGGTTTCTCCTCACTGCCCTCGGCCCTCCTCTCAACTGACGAGGCCCCCGGGGGCCCCGGTGGAGAGATAAAAACTGACGTTCAAAGAAAGAGCATGCGAGACCCCGAAGACGCCCCGGCTATGGATTCCCCGCAAATTCGAGAGCTGGAAATGTTTGCCAATGACTTCAAAATACGAAGGATCAAACTGGGTGAATATTTTTAAAACTGTTTGAAGTTGTTTCTGCGTTTCACGACGGCGATGAGATACGTTCCCATTCATGTTTGAGGTTCCACGCACCGTGGCATCTGTCTGTTTTGTGGGTATTTTGTTGAGTGATTCCGCTCTGTTCCGACCCTCAGGCTACACTCAGACTAATGTGGGAGAGGCTCTCGCCGCCGTGCACGGCTCAGAGTTCAGCCAGACCACCATCTGTCGCTTTGAAAACTTGCAGCTGAGCTTCAAGAACGCCTGCAAACTCAAGGCCATTCTGGCGAAATGGCTCGACGAGGCCGAGCTGGCCGGCGGTGAGTCACACGACCCAACTTCGCTCCACCAACAACAGTTTACTGGGTTTATTTAAATGTCGTCTTTATCTGTTCTCAAGAGGGTGAATCCAGTGATTGTGATTTGATGTGACAGTTTCTTTCAGAAAAGTGTTGATCTGTCTCAGAGCAAGTTTCTCTGCTAAGACTGAGTCAGCCGTGTCATTCTGTGCTCTTATTGAAAAGCTACAGCTGTGCTAAAGTAACTATATTTTGATTCCCTGCAGCGTTATATAATGATAAGTTAGGAATGAATGAGCGGAAAAGAAAAAGAAGAACAACGATCAGGTGTGTATCGGAATGAAGAAACCCACAAAATGTACATTTTATTTAGCTTATCTTGACACTGGTGCTTCCTCTTCTCTCACCCGCCGCAGCCTTGGAGCCAAAGAAGCCCTGGAGCGCAGCTTTGTGGAGAAGAGCAAGCCGTCGTCTCAGGAGATCGCCCGGATAGCCAAAGGCCTTCACCTGGAGAAGGAGGTGGTCCGAGTCTGGTTCTGTAACCGACGCCAAAGAGAGAAACGAGTCAAAACGAGCCTCAACCTCAGCTCCTGTCTGACCAAACTCAGTCCAAACTGCATAGCACAGATGAGCAAAACACAACGACCAATGACTTAGAGTCCATCTGATTAGTTCTCTGGCAGGTTATTTTTTTTATGATCATAGCAATAATAAACATGCTAATCAATTCATTTTTAAGAATTGGTGCTCTGAATCAATTTCACAACACTTTAAGATGAGAGAGGCTCCAGAGTGTCGTAGTGGTTAAGACGTTCACCTCATGGCGAGATCGTCCCTCTTTCCAGGTCTCCAGTCAGCGGAGTGCACGTGACGGGTGTGTGTGTGGTGTGTGTGAATGTTTGAAGCAGAAATAACAAAATGAAACCAAATCCTTTGGGTCTATGAAAGATGACGAGGCTTGAAATTAAACTTTTGAAGCCACTAAAGCATAAATTATTACACATATTAGTCATTGTTTTAAAAAAAAAACAGTGTTTATAATTCAGAATGTGGGGAAAAATAGGTAAGTTGTCAAATGTAATGGACTTTTTTAAATGTGAAACGTTAGTAACATGAGGAGCAAAGTATTTTAACAAAGTGTTTTATTAAACTTGTCTCATTAACTTATAAAAAGAACAATTTTTTCAAGTGAATAATATTCCCCTCCAAGGCTACCCCACAGGTTTTGATTACAGTTAACATTCAGCCTGTGTAGCTGCTAACTGCGCGAAGCAGGAATAGTAATATAATAAATAGCAATTGTTCAGGTGAATGAAATAAAAACAAAGAAATTACTTTGGGAGTGTGTTTTGTCTCCGCCAACACAAATACTGCCACCGCTAAAGCACGGCAATAGTTTCACAATAACTTAAGATTTGTCTGCATACAACCAAGAATCCAATTTTCCTCATAAAATAGCAGGAACGACCATTAAAGTTGCACGCCAGCGCTGCACTGTCATTAATGTAGAAGTGCAGTAATGTGAGCTGCAGCTGTGTGTGTGAGCGCCTCAGGCAGGCACACTGAGATCAAGTCAGAGGCTGTGATTTATTCTGAGATCTCATAAGTGGAGCTTTTTCTCCTCGGTAAAAAAAAAAAAAATAACAACACTATTTATGGAGTATGTGGAAAAAGGGATTAGGAAGGAAGAGTCAGTGTTTCAGTGTCATTTCATCGTTACAAATCTGAACCCATCTGCTTTTTACCTCAGCAAAGCAAAGCACTGGTGTCTGCAATACCAGCTTTGCACGGAACTTGTTGTCAGATCAGAGTGAAATCGAGTGTTAATGCACATTACTACTTGCATGTACTGTATGTATTTATTTGTTATGCAGTCCATTTAAAGCCGCTCTTTCACAATTATGCTGTAAAACACTCACCACTGTCAACAATTCCACCTCGTTGTTGTTTCTGTTTTTATCATTTACACTTGAAAACAAATATTTCTCTTTAGCTCGTATGATTTCATTCCCATGTCCCAGGAAAAAATAGCACGTCAAAGAGCAATTCAGCTTCTATTTGTTCCTGTTTGAGGCTGAAACTATGAAGATAAAAGGTTTTCATTAGCAGCGCATGAACTGCTGCCTCTGCTGACATTTAAATGCGCTGATTTTCAGATGCGCCCCGATTGGTGGACGACTGCTGAAAGTACATGAGCCGCAGCGAGACCAAACACAAATTTAATCCATCAGCAGAGTGCAGAAGGCTGCTCATAAAAGTAGCTCTGCACCTTTCTGGGAAAAAAACAAAAACCAAACCAGACGTCCATGACTTTGTCCTCTCATTTTATTCCTGTGACAAAAGGAGAAACTTTATCACTGGCGAAATGAGAAGTTTTACTGTTGCCTTGAACAGCAGTCTTAATTGTGTAATTCTAGTTGAGTTTGTGCTTCTGTGTTGTGATTTGAGCATCTGTGTCCTCTTTTTTTCATCACCTGACATTGTCCTGTTTAATGTCTCTTTATTTATTAGAACGCAGCTTCTGCCAAAGCGGTGAAATAGTCCCAAGTTTCACAACAACCTATTTATTTCAGAGTTAATATATTGTGCTGCCCTGTTTTGTTGTGTACAGCCTCCTTGATTAATGATGTGAAGTCGGGGATATGTGAAAGTTTTCGACAGCAGATGGGCCTGTGCTCTGCGGTTCCCCTGATGGATCACAGATTTGATTTTCCATATTTGTGGATGTTTCACTGACAAAGTGACGACCTCAGACATTCAGGACTCTGCCCTGGTTGGGATGACGGATGTGAAATGTCTTAATAAAGTGAAAGAACTGAACAACTGTCTCCTGTTTAGGCTTTTCATGGATTATTTGTTCCGATATGAGGACAGGGAATCCGCTCCAGCTCAAACCGTGCGATTCGCCAGGCTATCAGCGGACACTCGTGAAGCCACATGACACTTGAATTCAGAAGCTGTGGAGTTATCCTCTCTGACTGTTGTGCAGTTGTGTAACTGGAGAGCTCTCGTGGGAAATAAACGCAGCAGTGTCACTCCGCGCTCCCACACGTTTCAGGACAAACAATGGAATGGAAGACAGAGGGTACTTAAGATACTGCTACCAAAGAGCTTCTTAAGCCCAAACAATGAAGCTCATCCTTAATGCTTTTACAGATACCCAAATTTAAACTCAAGTCTTTGTATTTTTCTGCACTTAATGTGCTCAAAGACATTTAATTAATTTCACCAAGACGGCACAAATAACCTCGTCTGAAAAAGGAAAAATGTAAAAGTGAATGCATCTGGGTGTTTGTTCTGCCATCGTTTGATAAAGTCACATGTTCAGTGGTGTACTTTGGATGGTTCCTGAAGAATTTAATTGACTTCCCCTTTAATTCTTTATCATACTCACATCTATTGTTGGACTCTCAATGCTGCTATTGAAGTTTGAAAATTCCTTTGCGCTGCAGTGACGACACCGCTTTGAAATACAATTACTGCAAGCGGAAGGTCTGATCACACAATCTTCTCACAGTTTCAGAAGTGAGACTTTCATGGAAAAAAATCTGAACCAGAGACTTTCTGAAATGCAAATAGAAACTTCACATCTACTTTAGATTTTCTGCTGACATGCAAGATCTACAAAATGTAGAAAAATAATAAAAAAAAAAAAGAAGTCATATGAGGCCGAGTAAAGTGTACCTGAAGAAACTTTATTCCTTATAAAAGCCAGAACCTTGCAGTCACTTCACAATGACCGAGCAGGAAATAAAAATGAGTATACATACAAGCCTAACCATGAAACTGCACTCGAACAGGTCTGTTAAAAGAATGATTCTGCTCACAATCACAACAAACTGGACAGAGGAGAAATGGATGATTCGCACAGAATTCATGAACTGTACATGTTGAACACATGCAAGTACGAAACATTACCAGTTTGTTTTGGCAACAGCAATGGACACCGAAATCAAACGAGAAGCCGGGAAAAAGGCGACATAACTGTGAGCAGATGTCACTTCCATGAAGCCTGAAACCGGCTGACATTAACAAATCGCCGCACGGAAGAGTCCGCGTCGGCTCTGGAGGAGAGGAAACCCCTCTTAAATCACAGTGTCACTTCAGCAAACGCTTCCATCGTGTTGTTGCTGTAGCGCGAGAGTATTATTTTTGTGAGTGAGGCAGCTTCAAATAAATGACAGTAACTGCACAGCAGCCGAAAAGGAAGTGTGACTGCAGGACCGGTACTGTCCCACTATCACTGAGTAAATCACACGTCAACCAAGAAGCCATAAAACTCATTTGATTAGTTAGTAGCGTCAGACAATCGATTGAAAAAAAAAAAACTCTTTGATATGCCAGTCCTTTCATTAGTCCTAATTGGTCTTCGATGAAGTTATGTCACACGGAACCGTACAGCAGTGCCAGCTTCAGCGGCGCTAATTAAAAGCTCCATCGGATCAATCCGTCTCATCATCTCATGCAGGAGAAGAGAAGGCCATCATCTGTGTTTAACATGCATACGTCAGTCCTCGGCATCAGCAGCAGAAAGAAAACCTCAAGATCTTAAAACGTGTTAATGAACCCCGTCGTCAACAGCAGTCAGCCTCATTGGCATGAAGAACAGCGAGTGCTGAAACTGCGATACTCAAAACCACCATATTGATGCTTTTTACCCACAAAATATTGCGATTATTTCCCAAAGTAGCTAAACATGGACAGCCCAACCAAAGGTTCTGGAACCGAGATAATTGTAGAAGATAAATAGGATGGATAAGGGGAAAAGAAAAAAATACAAGCGCCGTCTGCTTACTGACAACCCCCAAGCTATTTTCAATTACCATGTTTTATTCATTAAAACCTGCCAGAGGAGGATCATTCATCTTTAGTCGCATAGAAGCTGATCGATCATAAGATTGCATCGAGATTGCCCAAAACATCAGAAAGGAAGGAGCCGGTTCCAGAATTACATACAGACTTGTAGCCCTTGTTAAGACAGACGGGTGGTAAACAGTTAATCTCAAGCATCACTGTTGGCACGGTCACGTTGTGACCTCTCTCCAATCTGGTAATAAATATTCTTTTCGCGTAAATACATGAGATGTTCTGCCTTGACGATTGGTAAGGCAACCTGCAGAAGGACGTGACAATATCTTTATTTTAATATGCACCTGTCTGCCTGCATGCCTTTCCGTGTGTGTGTGTGTGTGTGTGTGTGTGTGTGTGTGTGTGTGTGTGTGTGTGTGTTAGTGAAACCTGTAGCATATGAACCATGAAAATGACCAGTGTATCTCCAGTCTGTGTCAATCATTATTAATGTTGCACTCGTTCATAATGTGAGGAAAGAAGGACAACTAGTCAATTCCCAGAGCCTTGAGCTGTCTCTCGATCTCATCGTCGGAGATGGTGGCTTTTTTGGAAGCGGCGGCGGCACCGGGGACGCTCTTTCCTGCAGCTGGAGCTCTCACCATCTGGAAACACACATGGGCAGAGAAATCCCATTAGCAGACACACCCACTCGGATCTCTGCGCGCGCACACACACATACGCAGCAATGGACAGCAGCATCCTGCTATTCCAGGGTTTCCCAAAATATGGGTCAAGACCCAAACTGGGTCGCAGACCCTGATTTTTAATGTGGACTCAGTAAAACAGGCTCACTATCACAATCAATAACACTTCCTTCATGGAATCAGTGGCGAGTGAAAGTTTTCATTTTCAGACCCTCTTTAATCTTTCATTTGCATTTCAGGCTTTCAGACCTGCTGGGTGATTATTACCGGATCGCAGTCTGGTGTTTCAGAAATGTTGCATCATGCTTTGAATCATCAGCCAAAGGTGTGTGTCTCTTCGTGGGGGGGGACTGGCAATTCTACACACACTTTGATGGCACTAACAACTCAGGGATGCAAAACATATGCATGCCAATTGTCTCATGCAGGGTGTCCCAAAATCACATCCCCTTAATGAGTCCTGTAACTTTCTCCCAGCTTTAGGTTTGATTGAAAAGCTTTTATTATCCTGCAGTTCCAAGAATCTTGCATGATGAGACAGCATTAAGAGGATTATGTGTTCAATCTTTCACTAAGACTTTGCAGGAAATAATAACCCTCCTTGAAATCAAAGACAGTTGTGCTGTTTTTTTATGACGCTGCCCATTTGTTCTCTCCAGCTGTGGACTAGTTTATTGGACGGTTTGTGTCTTGTGTTGTCAGAAGTAATAACTCGTGGAGCCCCCCAGGGGGAGCCAGACACTCAGCAGACGACCGCCTGGCAGTTGAAGGGAGAAGACACAGAGCAAGCAGCAAGTGCTGAGGGCGAGCCCCACCATGTGGCAGCTGGAATGCATCTGAACAGCTGAATATGAAGCATGTGGAGCACGCACTGCTCATCAGGCTCGTGGCTGTTGGCTCCATTAAGATTAAGTATGTCTGTAAACTGTGAGATAAAACTACACATTCAGTCCCAACGAAAGATGGGCTTTTTTTTTTTTTTTTAAAGTAGAAGCATTGAATAAATGCTTAAAGTATAAAGTAGAGTCTAACAGCAGGTTAAATGAATATGATCAGTTGATAGATTTCATACCTTTCCTGAGATCTCGATGCCAATCTCGTCCAGGACCTGGGTGACGATGTCCTCGCACTCCTCCTCATCCCCAGACTCGTCGAAGATCTCATCCAAAGTGTCATTGACTGGAAAGATAAAGGAGCATGGGAAGCGTGGATGAATTGATTCTTAGTCACAAGTCTGAACTTTAGAAATGAAAAGAAGCCAGAAAAATGCGGTATTGGAAAAACAAACAAACAAACATTGTTTTGCATTCAAATGTGTGCTTCTTCTAAGTACATTCAGTCCCCTCCAACATAGGCACTGCTTAAACTGCCTGTAAGTGAAACATTAGATTTCCTTACTCATGTCCTCAGTCATGCCCATCTTCATGTTCTCCTTCTGGAAGTCCTGCATAGTCTTCAGTGTCTTCTGTGGATCCATCTTCTTGTTCACTGCTTGCATTGTCTGCACATATGAAAACATGATCAGACTTTTATTCTTGACATTTTAAGAAGCTGCAGAAGACAAAACATAAAACCATGCTGGGACTGTGTTAAGAAAAAAAAAAAAAAGATTTTGAGGGCAAAAAAAATATGCTCCTTTTTTCACAACTCTGACATAAATGAAGACAGAAGAAAAAATCAGACATCAAAATCTATTTTTTTCCCCGAATCACTGTTGTACTTCCGTCTCATTTAGGTTGAAACAAAGCTCAAGAGGACTTCAGGGTAACAGTGGCACCAAAAACCCCAACTTACCAATTAGGCATCTCCCTCCTTTGCTGTGAAAGATCAGCATAAAACTGGCCTAATTTCACAGCTGAGCAAAACACAGTGGAGGAAAAAACACATCCTTGTCTTCCTTTCACTAACAAACCCATCAAGGTTTAATCAACCAAAGCTTGGCGTAACAGAATTGTTGCACAATTTTTCTGAGTAATGTGGGAGAAATCTGTAAGTTTGTTTCCACACACACATTCCCACGTGGCAAACAATTTGGCTTTTTTACTCTTCACACATTTCGCCTCATGTAGACACCGCCACACTCCATTAATCTGAAGTCTAATTATATTTGACCTGTCGATGTTTGCTCAGTCTGACTGTACAGCGCATTGCTCCTGGCCAGTTACCACCTCTCATACTTCATTAACGACGACGCCAGCAGGCTGGGTTTGGAAACAGGAACAGATCGTCCGTTAATACTTCAACTGCAATATCACACCACTGATTTGTCTGAGCACCTAAAGTGGTTTATGTCCTGAAGAGAAGCGTACAAATCCTCAAAGCGGGAGTTTGAAATGACAGACAGAGCGGGTGGAGCTTACCTTGGCTGTGGTAGACATGGCGCCGGCCATCTTCATCTGGGAGTTCATGACCTTTGTTTGCGTGGACATGGAGGTGAGCTTGGAGCTGGCGGCGTACGTGCGGTTCCTCTGCTTCCTCAGCTGGACCAGCTGCTTGGCGAGAATCCTGCATGCCTCCCGGTTGCCACTCTTTGCCATTTTCTTGATTTCTGCTTCCTGGAGGAAGACAGAAGGGGAATGAAAGTCCACTATTCCATCCGAGTCTGGATAATTCTTTGTCAAAACAATAGTAGCAAAGTGTAAATACATACATGCTCTGTCAATGCAGTTTGAGCAAGTGGGGAAGAGTATTGTAGATAAAGAATGTCATGCACAATTACATGTCCCATTTTCTAACAGTATTGACATTAATGGAGTGAGAATGGCTGCTCCAGTCACAGTCTGGAACAATCGCATTCAGTCACAGTCCAGATTTCTGGAACAATTCCTCACACTTGACTTGACTGAGAAGCATCGTATCCATCATTCTGAGTATAACAGGCCTCACGAAGTAAACACGCAATAAATTTACAGGCAATATCCACAAAAACGCATATAAATTAAAAAAGATAAGTGTTACAAGATGAGCTCTTTATAAAATACCAAGCACTCAAGGGGCTCAAATATAAAGTCATGAAAAAAAGTCAGAAAGAGCCAAAACTGGCTCCAACAGAGGAAAATCAACATGGAAAAGGGACCACACACGTCTTCTCTAGACAGACTTAGAATTTGAATCGTTATCATTTTCAGCTCATTCAGAATGCACACTCTACTTTTCTAAAATATCCCTCATGGAGCAATATATTTTTTTAGCTTACTCAACAAATACAGTCTTACAGGTGCAGCCTGTCATTAACACCAGCATTTAGATGAGCACGCTGTAAATATTGACGGTACTCAGCTGATCCCTTTTTCCACTTAATCTTGTTTGGGGTTTCAAGATGAAACTGTATGTACCATTTTGTGCCAGAGAAATGTGAAAATAATTTGGCTTGAATGAAAGTTAAAATGCAACACTTCATCATACTTCACAAAGAGAAAACCTTAAAACCACTGTATTATAAAAGTTTAGCTTAAATGCTCCAAACTGTTTGAAAAAATTTTGGATAAAAAAGTGTTTAAAAAAGAAAAAGAAATCCAGACTTCAACACTATTACAATAAAGCAGCCTGCATCTTTTCCCGAGGGGTCTCCAAAGCTACTCATCAGCCACTGATCCTACATACTTGGCTAGTTTTGACACCGTACGCCGATCCAACTGGAACCAGGATTTGAACACAGGCCCTCCTCAATAATTCAGGTTTTGGTCATGATCGTACCATACTCTGCTATATTTCAGATCGACCTCTAATTTCATATAGAAGCTGCAGCGCCGTACTGCAGCCGTCACCACTAGTGTGTGAGAATGTGATTGACGGCACAAAGCATGTCGACACTGCTGAATCAGTAAAATGAGCAAAATAAGCACAGTCCATCTGCCATTTTAATCCGCAGATACAACGCATTGCTGAGCAGACCTCTCCAGTGAGCCCCAGAGAAACAATAGTAGTTTCTAAATATAAACAATGTAAACAGTGAGATCAAATGTTACTCTGGCAAGCAAATACATGCTTTTAGCTTTGGTAAACATCAGAAAACACGCTGCCGCCCGCAGGGATCCGGAGTGAGTGCACGAGTCTACGCGAGCATCCCGAGAGACGAGAGCGCAGCTCCAGGTTACGGTAAGCTAGCCAGGCCTGGCGGGTGCAACCTCGACGGCGCCCGCATCGCTTGTTTATCGCTCGTTTACTGAGAAGCGTTGCTTTCAGAAAGTGACAATCAATTATTCATGTTTGACGGTGCAAAAAGCAGCAGGGCTATCCAACTCTGTCTGATACACTCACAAATTGTGTTCAGTCTGTATTTGCTTGCTTGAGGAAAGAAAGAAAGAGGAAAAAAAAAATCAAATCATTGTTCTGAAGGAACTCCCAGGGACAGAAGGCACATGGTGACAATAATAATGTCAACTGCAGTGTTGTCTGAAGAACTAAGGATGTATTAGGCGGGAACAGACAGAAATGAGAGCGGCGGGACTGCTGCAGACAGGAAGCTTATGATGTCTTATTTACTGGCCTGTCAGCGGAGGAGGGAGGAGACGGGGGGCTGCGACGGTTCGGGAGCGCCTGTCCTACACTTGAAACAATGCAGCAAACAACTGCGAGGTAGCTGGGATCCGTATGCCATTAAAAAAGGGAATCTCAGGGTCAGAAAAGTCACTTCTTCTAAAGAAGCTGTGGACAGTGTGCCGAGTCGTCTGGAGCTTTATCACAAAAAGTCAAAAGCATCAAACATAACCGCAATTAAAAACAGAGACACTCAAAAAAGGCCATGCATGTTTTTAGCTTGAAATGTAATAGATTCAGCAATAAAACAGCTTGACTTTAAAAGCCCCTCTGATCTTGGAGGAATAGCCTCCGCGCTCAGACACTTTAATGTACGAGCCGCATTTGCAAGAGGGTACAGACTGAAATGGTGCATTGTGGGTGGGTGGGGGGGGGGGGGGGGGGGGGGGGGGGGGGGGGGCAACAGACGGATCAGATTGTGCTAAACTGCAAATGTAGGTCATTTGCATTTTTTTTTTTTTTTTAAATACAAAGTATCTTTTATTCAGAATGTACAACAAAGCTTAAAAAAACTGGACTAATTAGCGGAAAGCATTAATGAAGAATAAAATTGCGATTCCCCCAGGGAGGTAATTATGTCCTGTATGATATTTACTTAGCACGACTGAAGGAAGAGGACGCACTCAGCTTCTTTTATCTTGCAGAGGAGGTGTTAAGTGCGGGCTGCCAGCGCAGCCTCGTCGAGTCTTTACGTCTGTGTTTGAGAGGAGTCGACTTGCCCCAAGCAAAGCCACTACACCAGATTTTTCATGTCTTTTCATTTGGGCCATTAGCCAATCGGGCTGCACCTCAGATGGAAGGAGGCGGCTGTAAAACGCGTCTGAGGCTGCGATTGTGTGCGTATGTGTGTGTTGTGATATCTTTGATGCAGCGCGCAGAAATCTAAAGATGTCCTGCAGGTGGACAGGAGTACAAAACAAGATCATTTGATTGAGTCTCTGTGGGAATGAATTACAACCATTTGGATTTATTTTCAGGTCAAAATCTAGTAGATGTCTCTTATTATAAACACCACGGAAGAAAACTTGGGATCCTTTGATAAAATTTAGAGGTTGTTGACACTTTTTTTCCCCTCCTTTTCCTCTTAGACTGAGGGCCTGTTGACACAATAACCAACAAAAAAATGGTACTATCTTTGGTGAAATCTGTTTACCACCAAGCAAGCGTAAGGTGGCATTGAAGATGTGTGCTTACTGGATAATTCATGTATCTGTGCACACTCCCTTCCTTTACTTGTATTATTTAGTCACTGTTGGTCCATTAGGGGTTGTCGCTTTCACAAAGGACTGCAGATCCTGTTTGAAGGTGATTCACGTGTGTGTACGTACAATTTGTTTCTCCTCCTTCTCCAGCGCTGTTCTGTCTCTGGCGATCCCTCTCTGAGTGACGCGCAGCTGCTTCGACTGTTCCCTGATTCTGTCTGTGGAGAGAGTGACATGACAAGGGAGAGAGATTAGTTCATAAATGTAACAGATATCTGTACGTGTTCATTTCTCCGACGCCCCGCAGCACTCATGAAACACCAAAATTGCCAAAAGTGGGTATGAAGACTCCCCGAGGGGATGATGAGCAACCTTAAGTATGTGCAGAAGCAAGAAGTACACATAAAAGAGGCAGCATGGATGTAGAGAACCAGCTTTTTATTCCCTTCTTTGATTTAGTAGTGGAGCACACACACTACTGTGTTGCCTCCCTTTCTCTTCATCCCAGCATGCTTCAGGCACAGAGTTAAAAACTGAAGAATGTTTAAAGCTGATTAAGTTATTCCACTGGACTCTGCTGTTTTTTCTGGTCTCATTAAAAAGTGCACAGTCTGTCAGTTGCATGGCTTTAGGAGGAATCTTAAAGATCGAGCATGTGTAACCGCATGCCCACATGCACATGAAATTTGAATGTAGAAATACTTCCTACAGTCCAAACAAATTGCGACTCGACTCCGAATCACAAATAAAGACATCAAAAGTGGCATCATGTGAGAGTGTCTGACCCTGAAGTCACAACTCCATCCACAGCATCTCAATGAGAGACGAGCAAAGAGTCAGTGTTCTGCAAACACCTGCAAGACCTGAACACCACTTTAACATTTCTCTCAAATAATCAACTGCTTTATAAGTGACAACCTTTCAGCAGCATCTCAACTGAAAAAAATGAGGGTTGCAAAGATTAATGCTAAATGCAGACTAGCAAAATTTAAAATTGTCTAAAAACTGATTAAAACACTGGAAAAAAATACCACTCATAACCTTAATTGACATGCTCCTGAAAATGCTTTAGGGTGTGACCCACAGAATATAGACTTCTTCCTTAATCTCTCTCAAAATCCCTTTTAACACAAAGAACACTGCTCAAAGAGCAGGAAAAGGGAGATCATTCTGAACTGAATTCATGTTTCTGGCACTTAAGAAGAAATAGGGCACATTGTTTTAACAAGGATCCTAAAAATAGAAATCTCATAACAAGTATAGAAGTCATTATATGATACAAAAAGGAACTTTTTATGGAAAAAAAGTGAAATAAAATAAATAAAGCTTATTCCTTCTGAAAAGTTCAGCATCCTTGAACTTGGTGAAGACACCTAGGTGCACTGGACCACTTGTGGGAACGACGCATGCGTGCGTATGAGGTGACGTGACGCCAACGTCTCCAAGTGGGTGGGTTATCGTCCTACAAATACGCAGCATCAAAACCCCCCCAACCGCCATAATTTGCCAAATAACCAGAATCCACTTCAACTGTCCCGACCCAGGGCATCAAGGAAGATACTGCATCCACACAACATGAGGGATGAGAGAAATCCAGGCCGTGAGATGGGGATCGTGACAGCTGAAGACTCCTGGCAGTGGTTTGGCGAGGAGTGGAAGCTACGCAGCCCAGTAAGTACAGTATGCAGATGATCGGTGTGGGTGAAACTGGGATGCCAATGATGGGAGGAGTAAGCAAGCAGCGCTGAGAAAGCTTTTAAACTCACAATGGCTTAAAACCAACAAAGACTAAGTTTTCTTTTTATGTTTTTTTTTTTTTTTAATGTAGTTTCAGATCAAGAAAAGGCAGAGTTCAGTCAGAAAATCCAGCCTCAGGAGTCATTATAGTCACTATTATTAACAAAATAATTGATTCATTAATTCTGATGGAATAGAGAACTGGCTTTCCATTTTGACCTTGTGAGACTGATTCCCTTTTCGCCTGAAGAAAAACACTTAACCAGGTAGATTGGGGGGCTGTTTTTGAATTTCTAAGCCTGTAACATTAGTTCAGCAGGCAAATCTGACAACATGGACAGCGTGACAATGACATCATGCTTAACGACCTTTTCTCAGATTGCACAATTTTATTACAGAGTGGAAAAAAATTGTCAACAGTTGAGAATGAGTGAATCACAAACTGGTAATCATGTAAACACATTTATATTTAATATTTTAGTTTATTATTTAATAAATAACGCTTGAATGTTATCTGAAATTGTACTTTAGGAAGTGGTCAATTATACTGGACGTCACATTCCCAACATTTAAAGTGGGCCATTTTGTTGTGAGTTTCTGTTCGGCCATCGTAAAACAAAGCCAGTCAGTGGAAACTTCCTCCAGGTTTGGTTTGGGACGTCTGAAACGAAGCTACACTGGAACATGAAACGTCGTGTTTTGTTGTTCTGGGTTACACTGTAATCTAGCTACATACAGGAATTAGCTCGTTCGTGTAATCTGCCATTCAGTGTGACTGTTCTTAATGGCTGTCCTCCTGTCAGAAACCGTGACTGGTGACTTCAGCTGAGGCAGAACAGGTAAAACTAGTTCCGTGTGGAAAGCTAATTTTAAAGCCGGGGACAACACAGCCGGTTGTTTGCCCCGGCTACAGCACAAACACACACACACAGGCACATATATAGCGTTATATAAACAGCTTCTAACGCACAGTAAACTTACCATCGACAGTCTTCTTCTTGAAGAGGTCCATGACGGTGTTTTGTGTGGATTTAGACAGCGGATAGGAGTCCTGAGCTGCGGGAGCGCTTGGTTTCCTGGCGTTAGGAGGGACGCTGGCTCACTTTACTGTTTCCTGGTTCACTTTCTGGAGCCACAGTTCCTCCCTCGCCCGCCGCGTGACGTCACGTCGGGACTCGTGCTGCTTTCACTTGTATCTCGTAAAAAACAGGAGCATGAAAAGCGTTTAAAATAGAAAATAAAAAAACGCAAACATGGGACATGATGAATCAAATGTTTTCCGTCATCTACCCTTAATTTCGGACAAAAACCTGTTAACCAGTGTAAAAAAGCTTTATGAGAGTCGAGAAGGCGGATAAAAACAGCATGCAGTATTTTTCGGTGAAAAAATACATTTCATTAAAAAGCACCGAAATGCATCACGAAATTACTTTTTTTTTCATTTCGATGATTTGTTACTGTCGTTTGAGTTTTGCAATCATATTCCAATGGAAAATTCAGTGATATAGTTAAAAATATTAAAAAATATGTATATCTAAAAACACAAATTTAGATTTAGTTTCTCAGAAGTTATTCACATTTTGTTCTGGAAAGTAATATATGGTACATAGAAATACTTATAAATTAAATGAAGATCAGCGATGATGCCCTTCTTGTAAAGACATCAAAATGCATATTTTTCACGAAGCTACATATTATTTTCTTACATATACATATTATATAGAAAGTTTAAAAGAGTGCAAACAGTTACATTTATTGAAAAAAAAAGCACACTAGAAACATACAACAATCAGTCTTTATTAATGTGATTTCATTTATAATGAAAATCCATTATATTTTACAAAATCTATGTTAAAAAATATCTATTACTGTTTCATCACTGAGATAAATGATTAATAGGAGCTTGAATTAAATTGTATCATACAATTTGAGTGAGGATTAGAAATACTACTCAGATGTCTGTTCAGTAAGGCTTTTGGTCACCTTAGTGTGCCTGCCTGGTTTTTATCAAATGAGTGAATAAAAAAATGAATGCTCAAATCAAAATACAACTAATCAAATAGTTAGTTTCATGAGTAACTGGGAAACACATGAAATAGATCTGAGTGCTGTCCAACTGGCATCTTCCCACATTACTCATTGTGATATAATATGTGCATTAAACAGCAAATAACATTCCTTAATAGTTGTCTATCTATCTATCTATCTATCTATACTAAATAAGTCTTTGTTGCAGTTAAAGTGAAAACAGCCACACTTCATTTAGATTAAAAGATATAGATTGCCAGCAGATTTAGTGGGGTCTATTAAAATGAGTGGTTTTACAAGAGTAATTTTAAATATAGGTACATATGAGACAATGTTGTCATTTATGTTTTTGTGGGAAAAACTCGTCAGGAGGCAAACTGGGAAACTGAATCCTCTAAGTTCCCATCTCCATCATTGCAAAAATATTTTTGGTATTCTATATAACTGATAATTTTAGAGTAGGTGTCTATTTTTCAATCTCATGTACCCAGTGCAGTAGGTTATTTCAAAGTACTCAGAGGGGTATCAGAATCCCCCTTTGAAAACATTTCCATATTTGACAGTCAGTCTTACAAATGTGCAAATCAAGTGGACAGAAACAGCTTTGGCATACGTCTACAGGTTTAAGAAGTCAATTTTTTGCCCTTAAATCGATCATCAAGGATGAACCAGTCAAGCCAGGCATTCAGTTATTGCTCTACTGTCTTTAAGTATAATCTATTTGAATAAAAAGAAGGTTTAAAGCTAAAAGTTGCCACAGCAGCCGTGAGAAATACTCTCAAGACCAGCAGACCTAAAATAAATTATTCAAAGACACAGGCGAAACAATATTTTGATGTCAGCACTTGAAGGCATCGCAAAGGTAACTTTTTAAATCTTGATGGTGAGTTCATACATGATGATTGATTCATGGAACAGTTAAAGTTTGTTTTTTGTACCTAACTAAAGAACTGATACCATGTTTGTTTGTTTGTTTTTGGATTTTAAATTTATTCTTTCCATTTTGCACATGTCCTATGCTTCTGGACATATTTATATCATGTCGACTGGTCTCAATACACAAATATGTGAAGTGCCATAAGGAAACACTTCACAGAGGTGCTAAGTGTCTATGAAATCACCCCACAGCTTCACACAGCATCATAAATTCCCATCTCAATTTTGTTCCTTGTCTCTACATCCCCAGAAGAGAGGAATCCCATACCCTCTAGTTTGTATTCATATATTCCTATTGTCTTTTCTCATATTGATGCTGAGAGCAACTTTATGTGCAGCAGTGGGACTCCTGAACCATAACCAACTCAATTTTGTGGGAATGGTTGCAGCGGGGGGTGGTAGGAGGAGGCGAAAGAAAAGATGTAATGTTGGGAGAGGAGGGATCTCGTCCCACAAATGGTACAAGGTGCCAAGTTGAGGCTGGAGCGGGGGAGAGAGGGGTGACTTTGAGGAAAAGGAAAGGAGGATGGGTTGCTCTTAGCTCTTTCCTTTGTATCTCCAAGGAGTCCGTGTGTGTGTGTGTGTGTGTGTGCGTGCGTGCGTGCCCGTGTGCATCGGCATGTCGTCCTGAGGCGTTGTTCTTGTTAAGGTTATTAGAGAAGATGTTTGGCACTAATCAACAGAGGACTACAGGGACCCCCTCTAAACGGCCTCATCATCAGAGAGCCCCAGTGGTGATAAATCAGGCCCCAAGCACCCAGAGGGCCTGTTGGTACCGAGGCGCTCTCTGTCTCCGGCCTCGTTGAGACAGAATGTCAGCATGTAAATCAATACATGGTCGTATTTGGATTTTCATTTTTGACATATCTATTGGCCTTTGATGAAACAGTAGTACACATCTATTATCAATACTCAGGAAAAGCAGAATTGGAGGGATTTAATAGTTTTACTGTACATCACTGTTTGTTTTAATTTCTTATCTCATTAATATCCACAAAGCATGGCCACATTTTCAGAACTGTCCTTTCTAGAGGTTAAAAAAAGAAGCATTTTATTTTTCTATAAAGTCAGATAAGGGGATTAAATGCTTATTTTCTCTATATTTTTTACTTCTTCTTTTCACCTCTTTTCCTGTGACTTTCTCATCACAAGCCTATCTGGTCACCCCATTCTTTTCCTTCGCTCGGTGAACTTGCCTCAGGCAAGCAGACGTGTGATGTGAAAGCACTAACTACAGAGTGTATGGTCACACACACTCTGTCTCACCACACACAAACACACACACACACACACACACACACACACACACACACACACACACACACACACACACACACACACTCACACACACACACACACACACACACACACACACACACACACACACACACACACACACACACACACACAGATCCAGCAGAGAAAGACATTCATGTGTGAAATTAGATCTCTGCACAATCAGTGGGAGTCGCAGCCATAAAGTACATCAAGCCTTTCAGCTTTAAGGTATCATCACACAAATCGCACAAATCCCCTCACTGGATGACTGTGTAGTTGTTGCAATCCAGTAACGACCATGTTTTCTCTCTCTCGTCACAGATGAAGCCATTCCCGGACATCTGAACATGAAGCTGCGGGTGTCCTGTCAGCCGCCTATGGACTGGATATGTTTCCACCTCCTACTTCATTCTTGTAATCCGTCTGTTGGACACTTGATTGAATAAATATGATTGCAAATCAGTTTTATTGTTTGTTTAATTCAGTAAAAAATATCAGAATGTCTCCTTACAAATCAGCTGTAACGGTCCAATACTCATCAAGTTGAGACAGACGATCCTGCCACAGTAGTGTCTCATTTTTACAGTAGAGGATGTTTGTCTTCCCCGTATATCAGCAGACCCACAGATTCCACGATTTTATTTATGCTTTATCATTTGCAGTTGAATTTTTACAAATCTCCCTGAGGCCTCCCCGATGTCTGCATCCTGTTCCCTTATTCTGGCAGCATAAATCAGGAATAATAATAATAATAATGGGATACATGATGTGAATATGTGTCGCATATATTTTTTCACCGCTGGCATCTATCTACAGGCTGAAATATGTTTGTATGCAAACGCGGAGACAAGGGGCTGTGATGGGAGGTGTGGGACTTCAGCAGATTTTCCTCACTCTGATTGATGCACACCTTACTGGTGCCCAGATGGAGGGAGGGAGAGACAGGAAGACTGAGACAGGAGAGGACCCATGGAGTGCCAGGAGGATACAAGGCAAAAGACAGAGGGATTAATCAATTCGCCAAACAAAGGAGATGGATCACAGGGACTGCTGCATGTTGTGAGACGTTAACACCACTGTTGCTATTTAGGATACTATTCGTGCCGGACAGCTCACACAAACAGAAGACCTTGTTTAAAAAAAACTGTCACTGAAAACTATCGATGCAATTAAAGCTGGCGTTGCGCCACATTGACTTAAAGCACAGGAGATATCTGCTTTTGAACATAAGTGAATACAGAATATGTAACCTGCAGTGTACTGGGGTCGTATTTCAAATCACTTCTGTTGTCTTAATTCTCTCGCCTTGCTGGTGGGATACTTTGCAGCAGGTTGGGAATCCGACCTGGCCCAGTGCAGATATCGAACGAGATTTGTCAAAGGGCTGTTGGAGCAGCAGAGAGTTGTTTTTGTGAAGAATTGGACTTAAAACAATATGCAAATAGACAAAGAAGTCATGCGTATGTCCACTAGCTTCAGGCACTCTCAAAACATTGTCTGCTGCCCACAGGCTAAATCAGGAACGGTGGATTGCAGGTTAAATTCGGAGAAAATGGCAAAAACAAATCTAACAATTTTTGGGTGGCAGGTTTTAGGAACTACTATCTGGATGACATCAAGTCTGTCCAGACTGGAGGATCGACCCAAATGCAGACAACGAGAGGGCGGAGCGGTGATGGCTTTGCTGTAGAGGTAGAAGCTCAAACAGTTTTACAGCAGACTGCATGAAATGACTGGACGCGCACGAGGAAGCAAAGACGAACCAGCACAGGGCAAAGAAAGAGACAACACTAAACAGGGTTGGTGAGAGGCAGAGGCAAGACGCTGTAGGTAGATGAGATAATTGAAACACAGGTGGGATTGAAACACAGGGAGAGACAAAGAAGAGGACGGGGGACCCAGCCAGGGGGCGGGACCCACAGAGTCCCCCCTCTTTAGCCTGTGTGATCAAACTTGATTCATTATAATTTTCCACTTTGTCAATGCAATGGCAAACCCCGAATATATATGGTCTAAACGTGTAAAACTGGTTCAACAATTGCCCCATAGACTTTCACTGAAATCCCAGTAAAATGAGAAAAAAAAAAAAAAAAAAAAATTGACATTAATCTGAAATTTCAAGCAAGGTTAGAAATTTTTTTTTTGTTTGTTTTGTCATTTAAAGTTTTGTCCCAACACAACTTAGTGCTGTTGTGAGTGCAGTGAGTTTTAGTCTACCTACAAATATCAGGATGCAGACGTGTGAAACAGTTTTGCTCATGGCTCTTCAAAAAAACAAAAAAAAAAAACATGTCCAATTTATTGTTTTCACTCGAGTGTTTGTACATTTTGCTAGTAACTTTACAGCCAGCAAGCTGTGGGAGCATATTGTTTGCTTTAGGCCAAGGCAATATCCTTCATCCTGATTCACATCGATGGGCAAAAGGGGCATTGATCATGTTATCTAGAAGCGGATCAGCTCGATCCACCTCTACATGCACACTCTACTTATAGAAAACTTTTAGCATTAAATATTAATGAGATATTTAGAATAGCTTGCAAACAAAGTGTAGGCGTCGCGATGAGGACTGAGGACATCTGGAAGACAGCAGGTGGGAAGAGACAGAGGGATGCTGGGAAGCAGCAGAACAGGGTGGGAGCAGCGGGGGAGGAAGAGGGCACGGGAGCCGGGATGGTCTAATAAATCGAGTGAGTGACTCCACTCATTTTTTTGCCCGTGGGACAAATCTAGTTGCGCTCGCCGGCGCAGTGCTGCATCAGGGAATTATGGGTAATGAGAGATTATTTTCCCCTGTAGTGTTTGCTCATCATCATTTTCACCCCCAGCATCCCAAGTCTCTCTCTCTCTGTCTGTTTCTCTCTCACACACACACACACACACACACACACACACACACACACACACACACAGTGCAGAGGAACTGTTGTGAGATGCAGGTGGGGAGTTACAGACACACATGTACAGATTTGTTGGGTTTTGAGTAAGGTCAAACAGCGAGATGTTATTGTTTAAATCTGCTGCTGGCGCCAATTGAGGAAGTCACACTCAGTGAGACACACACACACACACACACACACACACACACACACACACACACACACACACACACACACACACACACACACACACACATCCACAGGTCCCTCTTGCCTGGGGATGCCAATCCGTCTCCGGGTGGGTACAGCACGCATTAAACCAGAACCCTCTTTTGCCCTTTCTCCCATTTTCTTTAACTCTTCCCCGTCTCTCCGGCCCACAGGCTGTCTCGCCACGGGGCGAGTGTGACCACTTGAAGCAGGCTGGTGGTCCCAGCAGGGGGCTGAGGCTCACACACCATTAGCATGGGGGAATTAGAGTCATTACAGCTGGAAGGGCAATGGAGGACGAGTTCTTTGCAAAAGACGGAGGACAATTGAGAAGTTGTGTGAAGGAGGTCACAGAGAAGATCTGAAAATCTAACAATAAAGCAATGAAAGAACGCTCTGGAAAGTAACTGTTCAAAAAACAAAAAATATGAGGGGTTATCAGAAAAAAATATCTAGGCAGACTCCAAAAAGTCATTTCTCTTAAGGTTTTAGGCAAAAAGAAGAATTTTTTTTCCTTTTCTTCCTGTTTGTGTTGAGTATGTCACGCACATAGCCTCTAATGGACAGTAATTTACCCTGTCACGGCTGAAAATCAATTCTGTCACTCCTTAAAATAAGACGTCATAATTTAAAAACATCAAGAAAAAAAAACTGCAAAATGCTATTGAAACAAACCTTTGTGCTAAATTTCACACATATTCAGTGTGTACACTCAAACGCCCTTGCATAAACTATGTTTTATTAGTTTTTCCAATTTATTGTGGATTTTCCTATTTGACTCCTAAATCCATGTCCATTTTGCTTGAAAGGTATTTTCCTGCCCGGATTGACCTTCGAAAGTGGAGCCACATCTGTCAAGTGGAGTCCCCCCTCCATCAGTATGACCCCGCCTTTGAGCCTCCATCATCTCATTAACTTCTGCCAGGCAGCCCGGGCACTTCCCATTATCTTTACACGTGCAGGATGGGAGTTAAAACTGGGAGAACGGACTGAGTAATTATCTGCTTTTTAAGCAAGGTCAGCATGCTGACTCTGAACCCAACATGCACCGGTCACTTCAGCTGTGTGGGTGCACACAAGGAGCACACACGCTGGGAAGGAAGCACTTTTCTTTTTTGCAATTAAAAGTCTGATTTCCATTAAGAGAAATGTGGAAAGAACAATGAAAACCGCAATAAATGAAATCAATGGGATAATAAATAGGGAAACAAGTGACACAGAAGCCAGGAGGAGTTTAATCTGAATTCTTATGTAAGTTTACTTTTCATTAACTTACAAATGAGTATCCTTTACTCATTGACGGAGCGCTCCAGTGCAAATGACTTCATCTTGGTGCTTTGTGTCTCACTCAGGCTAAATAATATGTAAAGAATCCACTTCCGGCTGATTAGAGATAAATTAGATACAGTGGGAAGCATCTAATTTTCTATTTTGTGAATATGAAAGAAAATGAATAAAAATCAGCTTTACATTGCATCACTCTGTGCCTAAAGATGCATTAATTATCCTCAGTACCCACTCCTCCCCCACCTCGAACACACTGTTTCCAGTGTTCTCTCATAGAGTGCAGTTCAAACATTACCGAAGATATTTCTTTATTAAAATGGAATACTCTTTCAAAATATTCCTCCATTTTTTTAACAGCCATTATTTTTAACAATCGGAATTTATTCATTTCCATTTTATTTCATGTTATTTTTGTGTTTTATGTTGTCATTACAGTGTTTCATTCATCTGTTATTTGTGATATAAATATTTAATATTAATATTTTATGCATTCCAAGTTTTGTTTTTCCTTTGTCATTTCAATATTTTATTCACCCATTTGTTTTTTCTCATTTCTTTGTTACATCCATTTCAGATTTTCAGTCATGTGATCATGGATAAACTCATGAAGCTGCATATTGATATAGATATAGATATAGATATAAAACATAATCATCTCCAACAAAACTACACTGAGAAGTTTACTGTCATTGTGAGGCTCTTGGATTGAGATGAAGTTATATGAACTCAAAGGGTGTGGAGGAAAAAGAATTAAGCTGATCAACGCTCTTCATTTGACATTCAGAGGCTACAACTACTAAGATAAATCTGTCCCACTGACCCTCTGAAATGTTAATAGAGATTATTATTGATACATACTCAAGGTCCAGACTTAACCTGATGTGAGACCAGCGGGGACGACTGTCCTTAAGCAGTGAAACTGTTGTGTCTCTAATTGAAACTGTCCATCGCAGTGATTCAATTAATGTTTCACAGCAGTACGGCATTCAAACAGGATGTTAGTTTCCGAAGTCTCAAAATGAAAATCATCTGTTTGAAAAGGAATTACACCAGGTGGGGTAATTTTTCAAACAGAACACAACACATGTTCAGTAATCCATCGATGGCTTGAAGCCAGCAGGTTTTCCACATTCACACTCCCAGAACTGTAAGTCATCCAAATCACCAACTAAAACCCATGAGTGCATGTATAATCTTTTTTTTTTTTTGTACTGGATTGAGACTATATGGCTGATTTTTAATCATTCGTCTAAATGTTACACTGTATAAATTAACAAGAAGTAAAAAAATACATCTTACGATTTATTGAGGCTCCAGACTATAACATAAAGGGTTCACTTGTTTCCCTCATTTATTCGAGCTCTGTGCAGTCCTCGCCCCGTCTCCGTCGACAGGTCAGGCAGCGAGGCGGCCCAGGCAGGTGTACATTTCTGTAGTGTCTCTCCGGGGCAGGGGAGCTCCAGATCCCACACTGCAAAACTCATGATGCTGCAGTCTGCCTAATGCGAGATATCATCATCGGCAGCACTCAGCGTTATCTCACACCTGCATCATCAGGAGCGCGGCGCCGCGCGGAAACAGCCTGAGATTTAATTAGAGAGGATCATTTGTTGAGATGCAGCACGTTTTTTATTGCGAAAGGGTTTGACAGAATTCATCTAAGATATTTTTTTAAAGAAAAGTTTTTTTTTTTTTTTTGTTTTCACACAACACCGATGACCTCCTTTCCATTTAAGTTCCCTGAGATGTTTTCTGCCTAACTCCTCTCTCATTCCCCAAGATGCATCTGTGATCTGAGACAGTAGAAGTTTATTAGGAGTGTGAAATTTCTTTAGATCTAAAGCACTGTAGGTGCTTTGATAAGAAAAGCAAACAATTCCCTGATACCACTTGAATTTCTGTCCCTTCTCTTCTCCTCTTTCCACTTTCCCCCCTTAAAACATTCGCTAATAATCATCTCTGTGCCTCATTAAGGAGCGGGGGCTGCTCCAGATGTTTAGTGGAAAGCCCCTCAGGTCCAGCGTCTGTGTCAGAGAACTCGTGTGTCTCAGTCTGCTGTGATGTGCTCTATGATCTGTGTGTGTGTGGGAGTGTGTGTGTGTGTGTACAGAGCTGAGCCCGACGCTTCCTGCGCTGGCTCGGGGCAGCTCTCTCAGTGCTCTACTGCCCCACTTCTGCAACAGGAAACTACAGCCGGGGATGAAACGAGAACACTAGATGGAGTTGCAGACAAACTTTGCCAGCTCTGCTCGATTTCACCATCAATCGTTTGAATGATGTGTCAGGTCAGGATGTTCAGCCGGAAATAAAGGTGCTTATTTTTAACCGTCACTGTTATACCTCTTTATCTTTGTCATATGGCTGACAAGGTTTCTATGGTGAGTGATAGTAAAAACAGATCACATCAATCAAATCAAAGGTTTTCCCAAACACGCACACACACAGGGCTGAATGTCAGGCCTTCTTTTGTTTTGACATGATAAAATAATATTCCAGCTCATATGATCCCCCATAGATACAACAAGCACAACTCATCTTCTGCTAATAGCTGCTTCGATATTTTCAATTTCTATTAGTTTAGATAGTCTGCGACTGTTATAGGGTCATAAATGAAATTCTAAAAAAAACAATCCGTTTCAAGAAATCAATGAAAAACTTCACTCGTTACAGATCAAGAGTTCCTCTAAAAAAAGTGAAGAAAATTTAATATTTACCAAGACTCTTTGGTGCTCCCAAGGAGAGAGAGCAACAAATAATAATCCAAAAAAAGAATGACAGAGAATTCATAGCAAATTAATTGCAAAATGTACATCCCAATGTACAAAAATGCTGAAGAAACAGACTAAACTGATAAATATGAACAACTGATAGATATGGACTCTGCAGAAAACTGCTGTGGTGCGATAAAGGCAACTAAGCATACTTTTATCAGTAACTTTTAATTGTTCATTTTGTGAGTTCAGTCACTGTGTTTGATAACTTGCTTATCACAGTTCAAGTGGAATTAAAACACATACACCAACACTCTTAGCTAATTTAGCTATACACTAAATTTTAGTCAGCAAACCTTTTCTCGTCATAAATCTTAATCGTAAAAGCTGATTTTTTTTCTCCCCTTGAAATGAACTCTTTTTTTTCTCCGCATCCTGTATAAGTCATTTTCTTTAACAGCCCTGTCCCAGTTTGCCTTCCTCTGCTTGAACCTGAATAATTCACGATTTCCTTTGTGGCATCAAAGTGAATCAGACATGAGTGAAAATGATGAGATAGTTCCTCACATGACGCAGTCCCCCAAGTGTCATCAGATCTGGCAACTCAAGCATTCAATGTGGCAACAGCAACTGCTAGCAGGGAGAAATCAATAATGAATCTTCCTGTTGTGTTTCATAAACATTTATCTTTGGCTGGAGTGCACGGTGGGGAAATCCACGCTGGAGAAAGGCAAACATGAGACGATACAGACGAGGTGCAAACAGAAAAATAAGTCTGTGATTCAGATTTGAAGAACCTCCTAACAATCTCATTGATTCTCTTGGATGGTTATCTTATTAGTTGCATTGTTATGAATATTAAATGTATTCACTTATGTTCCACATTGGTTGTACATTTAAAATATTTGGTGTGAAAGTTTTAGGTATCGGCCAGTTTGTGTTTGGGATATGGACTGATAGAATGATTGGTAGTAATCTGAAAGCCTATGTGACCACAAGACTCTTGGAAAATCCCTTGTACAATTAATAAAGTTAGATTTTTTTTAACCAAAATGTTTGGACATCTAATCATTTCAACATTGTTCAGTTTCCTCTTCCTCTCTCTAGTTTATAAAATTGAGCTGATTATATCATAGATAGCCTGGCAAATGTGTAGTTTGATATATGCATCACAGCTATAGGGTTCTATACATATGTGTGAAGAATGTTTCTGTATTCTTGCATAAACAAATGCACTGTGTATATTTTTTATTTCTGTTTCTGAATAGCATGCTATGGTGTATAAGTCTGCAATAAATGAAATTAATGAATCAAATTAGAAGAAAAAAGTGCCTGGTTTCAGCCTGCTGGCTCCGATTTCTTCAGTCTCCTAACAGTCCAGCTTCATGGGCGATTCTAAATTGGGTGTGGGAGTGACGGCCATTACGGGTAAAGACCATGGACTGCATGTGCATGTGACCTGTTAATCGTATGCACACTTTCACTTTGTAATGCCATATGCTATTATAGTCGTTTTATTTATATAGTTTGTATAAAGAGAAGGTAACAGCTGGAAATAATATGCAATCTGCCATTTATCACTAGCTTGTTAAATCCTGTTTTAGTCCAGAGGATGGTCTGAACGCTGTGTAAAGAACTGGAACTTACAGTAATATGTCATGAGTATCTAATCCTGCAGTGCTTAATTCATTGAGGTGTCACCAACTGAACCAATGTAATCAAGTTTTTCTTACATTTTCTTTTTCTAATGTACTTTACAGGCCCAGAGGTGAGCCAGTCCTGGAGTGTCAGTATAATCAATGTAATACAACCTGCGCACTACTAAAATGAAACACTCTGTCATTATTTACACTGTAAACCCCAATAGTTATACTAGGTCATAATCAATAAGGTGGAACAGTTAAATGTCAGTTGACGAAACTCTAAAGTGTTCAGCTCTGTTCAGACTGTTTCCACTTCAATGGAATAGGGCTCAATATTCTAGAGTTAATTTGTCTCGAACACTCAAAGACTTTAGGAATCACAGGTGTGGAAAGCCGTTGTCGGCGTGACATGATGTGGTTCACCTGAGAGTGTGATTACAGTCACCTGGTGCTCTCAGTTAAGGCGGCACGGCCCTTTCTGTGTGGAGTTTGCATGTTCTCCTGGTGTGTGTGTGTGTGTGTGTGTGTGTGTGTGTGTGTGTGTGTGTGTGTGTGGGTTCCCTCCGGGCTTCCTCCCATGCTTCAAAATCAGTGACTATAAATCTAAATTGCCCCTAGATGTTAATGTAGGTTAACATTAAAAATGTACTTATACACATAACTGAAATGAAACTGGGCTTTTTTTGGTGGGGGGACTTCTTGAAGTAAATGTTTCAAAATGTACATTTTAAATTAGTACTCTTTGTATTTATTGTAACTGAGCTAAGCTATACCACTGAAAAGGTATCTGAATGTTTGCAAGCAAAACAAATGATATTTAAATTAAGTCACCTTCATGCATTACAGTGATTCTTGGTCCTTTTTATTTCTGATGTAGAGAATCAGCATGAGAAAAAACTGAATGTATTGTCAGGAGCCTCGTCAACAGGTGGCAGCAAACAGCTCAGTCCATTCAAATCTCTGGAGGGAAGCATTGAAATTATCAACCACAACACTTTAAACAAAGACAGAGCTAAATGACAGGTATTCTTCTTTTAAGCAACCATTGTCATTTATTTAGGGCTTTTCAATGCCTTCATGTCCATGTTAAAAAAGGAATTAAATGCATTTTGACTAATCATAATGCACCTCTCTATAAGCTCAACAGTTGTTCAGCTAGGACAGCACAGTGATTTACACATTCGCTTTAAAACAGCATTCAAATATTAAAGTGACATGAGTTATGAGGACTTCCCAAAAACTATAATATCATTAGGTAACCTGTGGCCTGTCTTTGAAAGTGACATCCAACCTGTACTGGGATGTTTCTATCTATTGTAACAAACTTATACTTTTGTCCAGCGCCTTTAGGTAAGTAATGGAACCTTACTGGAGTTGATAGTAGGGGGCATTCCATCTATCTAAAAATAACAAAATGCCAGTTTATGTTGGACAATGCAGCACCACGGATTTGCACAATTGCCCAAAAATGCTTATGTATTCATTTGCTGTCAAAATATCACTGATGTGTTGAAGGGATTTGGTGAACCATCATAGTGTATAGTCATCTGTAATACCAAAATACAAGAATTTTTTTTTCTTTTAGGGACACATATCCCTTTAAAACACCACTACCCCAGTTTGGTTCTTTGGCACTCCAGAGGTCAGGCTCTACTTCCAGTCACACTATGAGTGGAATACAATGACTGCAATAAAGTTGTGTACAAGCCTCTAATAAACTTTTCAGAATAATCTCCCACAATAGGAATACAGCCCTTGGAGCCTTGGCAGTGATAGCGCCTTGCTAAACTCCACTGCGCCATAGAGGCCCTTCCCCGGTGGGCGTGCGTAACGGCCCCAGCCTCCTCTAAATATAACTCCCCTCCAAAACAGAAAGAGAGAAAAGGGAGAGCGGAATTCTTACCCAATCAAAAGCAGTCTGAAAACTTGTTAGGGGAGAGTTTTTTTTTTTTTTTCATTCCGGATACAGTTTGTGTCTTATACCGTTTCTGAATCATTTGGTGGCCCCGGGTGGTGCCGGCGGAGCGCGCAGCGGGAGGCGCATTGTCCGTATGCAAACCGGACGGCATGACTATTGTACGCGCCTGGGCATATATGGAGCCGGCGATGGCTCGGAGGACACAGCCCGTGTGAAGCCCCGAGAAGAGTCGCTCTCGGCTGAGTTCCGCCCGTCTCCCCTCCTCGGACTTTCTGCCCCTCTCCGCCGCTGTGCTCCGTCGCTATGAGTTGCCTGGATGTGATGTACCATCAGGGCTATGGAGCGCACTACCTCCCCGCGGCGGCGTACAAGGCGACCTATTACAACCACCATCACCAGCAACAACAACAGGTGAGACTCTGCGGGGAAAGAAAAAAAAAAAAAAAGAAAAACTTTCGCAGCTGCTGAGAGACACTGATAGATTCCAGCCCGGGGATTTGTTTTTCCTCGTGTGAAGAAGGGATTACTTTTATGAGGATTTGTGCAACATTGGATGGCGCGTGACTTTTATTTATACAGCAAAACGGATCCAAAGAACTTTTTTTTATGAGCATAAGTTTTACATTGTTGAAGGTATAAAACAATTACAGCAGTAAAAGATAATCACTTGCAAGACTGGACTAACTAAACTAGTTCTTATCCTTTTATATTTGTATTTAATCCTTATTTAGTCTTTTATTATAGGGCAAGTTTGTCAGAGATTGGCAGATTTTTTTTTATTTTTTTTTTTTTCAAATCCAGGATACGGTCCTTATCTTAAATTTCCTATTTGAAAAGTGAAATTCCAGTCTGAGGCTCCTCATTTGTCTCAGGTCAGGCGTAATGACACGGAACTATTAATCCTGCGGTCAAACAGTGATGTAATGACAGCCGGTCACTCACTCAGGAATGTGGATCAGGCGCTGTTCAGCCTCACAAATACAGCATGGGAAAAAAGAAACACCTTTTCTCACGACTTCTAAATTAGAAAGTCCAAATGCAAGTAGAAAGTCTTTTATAAGGAAAGATTTTTTTTTTAAATGATGATTGTATTGTATTGTTGTTTAAGTGTTAATGTTTTGATCATTCCTACTTGGATTTATCTGTCTAAAAATAAATTGATCTGTGTCATCCCACAGAGGAAGTTGAGCGTTTACAGCAAAATGCAGGAGTGTATGGAGCAGCAGCAGCCAGGAGCAGGAAGAGGGATGCTGCCCCGGGATCAGGGCCTCCGGCAGGGCCCCGCAGTACCGGGCACCGAATCAGGCCGCGGGGCCTCGTCTGATTCGGAGCTCAAGGATGGCACCCAGCCGGCAGAGGCAGAATACTTGAGTTCCCGATGTGTGCTGTTCACGTACTTCCAAGGCGAGATTGGCGACGTGGTGGACGAGCACTTCTCCCGGGCTCTCAGCCAGTCCAGCAGCTTCAGCAGCGAGGCCAAGCCCATCAGGGTGACCCAGCCGTCAGCCTCTGCCTCCTCCCTCTGGAAAGGTGAGTGTAGCAGCTATTGATGGCTGATTTTGATGAAAAATATTGGATGTTCGTTTAAGACTTTGTGGTATCTTTCTTTCAGATGGTGGCTCTCTCTCGGAAGGTCAGGCCAGCCCAGCTTGGAACAGCACGTATCCAGCCCAGGGCGGCTCCTGCCTCCCCTCAGTCTCAGTTTCAGTCCACCCAGACTTTTCCCCCAGCCCTGTGTCCTTCAACCATTCAGACGGAGCCCTGTGGGCCGGCCACGTGCTCTCCCAAACCAGCCTGCCCCCCACCGCCGCCGCCCTCTCAGACAGCTGGACCTACAGCCTGAACTCCCAGAGCACGAGCGGCTACCCGAACGTCCACGATGTCTACCACCCTCACTCTCACTCCCACCCCCACATCCACGCCCGGCACCACCACCCCATGCTCCACACATACCCGGCCCACAGTCCGGCGCTGGATCCCAGATTCAACCCGCTGCTGCTTCCTGGCGTTCGGAGCCAGAGCCAGTCGGCCGCCAGCACGGGGAGCTCCCCGCTCAGCGAGGCGGTGAAGACAGAGATGGACGCCAGCGGCAGCAGCAGCCCCGTGCCGGCCCCGTCCGTCACCTGGGCCCCCTCCGCAGCTCACGGATCTTTGGAGGCGTATGATTCAGGTAGCTATGACCGAAGAGCAACCTTGAAAAGCATTTGGTGAAAACTTCACATGTGCAATAAGTGGCAAAAGTTCCCCGTTTTCATTTCACTTTGTTTCTGTCTCTGCAGCTCTTGATCAGACCAAAGCAAAGACATCAGCTTGGTTTTAACTGATGCTCGGGCAAAACGATAGACTATCAGTTCATACCAAAAAGGACATGTTTTGTTGCTTTATCGGTCTATGGCTGTAGCACCAGCTCCAGAATATAAAACGTAAATATAAAAACATACTTGTAGCATTGAGAGTCCTGCACTGTCCACACAAACATCATGGAAATTTAAGGCTTGGACCTGAAGGACAGTGATCGCTTTGGTTGTCAAAACCCTTGAAGAGCAATAGAAATGGACTACTGGCTTCAAGAATGAAAGGCCGCTTCATTGTCAGCGCAAAACGTCATATTTCTCCCACTTTTCTGCAATGTGAGACCAAGTGGTTCTGTTTCAAGAGCTTGATTTTGATCCACATTTTGTTTTGTACAGTAAATGTCTGTCGATGCATGTAAATTGTCTTGTGTAGAGTTTTGCCGTGCTAAGGTGTTGTTTGCTGGATGCCTTTTGCTAAATCTTGCTTAAATAGCCATTTTTTTTTTTTGTTGTTGTGTAAATATTGTTTCTGTATGTAAGTAATAAATTACATTTGCGAATTATGTTATTTCTCAGGCATCATTGTCATCAACTCTCTTCCTGGGTGAAAAACTGCTTTCAATGCATACGAGATTGTTTTCCGCCAAAATCTACGAAACACACTTAACCATTCACGGCGAACTAAAATACTTCCTAAAGGATATTTAAAGAGTAATTTCTGTTTAAGTGACACTTTTTCAAGCCTCAAAGAACAGTTACTCTACATTTACGTATAGTTAATATGGTCCAGTGGGATTTCATAATGTGTCAAAGTGGTGATTTAATTTCGTGGACTAAGTGGGAATTTGAGGTGACATTTGAAGGGAAAAGAACAAAACACATCAGTGTTTATATCAGCAAACCTGAAGCTTTGTTGTTATTGACACAGATTCTAAAAAGTCTACACAGGGAGCAGCTATTTAAAGGTTTTGCACAGCGAATGTTTAATGTCTTTTTGTGATTGTTATGGGAGAGAATTGCTGTCATTATTGTTTGGAAGAGAAAAGGTTACTTACCTGATAAAAGGTTAAAATCTAAGATCATGTATTTACTAAAGGCAGCACATTGATACAGATTACTGCACCAAACAGGCCGTATATTGGTAAATATCTCTATGAGCACTGAAGTAAATGGTACTTGATTCACTTAAAATGAGGAAAAGTCTTTTTTCTCAAATGATAAATATCACAAAAGCTTGAACGCGATAAAACAAAACAGCAGGACGTCAGGTTAAAGCAGAAGCTGTTATGGAAGCACAAATCAGAGGTCTTTGAGAATTATTGCATTTTAAGTTAATAGTTAACTTCATAACAGCAAATGTTTTTATAAAAAAAAAAAACAAAACAAAAGTTAACATCAACAGTCTCAGTCATAGATCCAACCCAGAGCTGTTGTTGAAATACCAACAATACTTTGAGAGCCGAAGGTGTAAACATGTTTTTATGCGATAGAGTTTCCAGAAGCTGAACTGAGGGAAGTAGATTGTCTGTTGTCTGTTTCCAGGCAAACACACACACACACACACACACACACACACACACACACACACACACACACACACACACACACACACACACACTCCCAGACTCACAAAGACACACTAAAGAAGGCATTTCCTGTCTGGACGGGAAGTTCGTCTGACAGTGGGAGACTGCTCACACACACAAACACGCTCACAAGAAGACAGTTAACACACACTACAGTAGAGTTGAATGAGTATTTGCTTTATTTAGATAAAACTAATTCAGTCTGGCATTTGAATGAACGTTTGGACTCTTCCTCACCCGTAGGAATTCACTCATGGATTTAGTTCTGAAGAAAAAAAATGTAAATATGTCTGTAATTATTTCAGGACAAGTCAAGTGCCAGGATCCATATTATGAACGATATTCTTACTATTTTATGTGTGGCATGGCGTACATGTATTCAGACAATCCCAATGCAGGAATCTGCCTCTCCGAGAGGAACAAAAAATAAGCACACATAATACAATTACAAGATTTATAGGGCGACGACGCGGTTCAAGGTTGGGTTAAGGTTGTGTCTCCTCAGTAAAATGTCTGTAGGCCTTTGTGAGGACCTCTGAAGTGGCGCAAACATGATTGTGTGGTGAGTGGTCTGACCAGGTGGTACGATCAGCTGTACCAGCCCACTGACATTCCAGCCTGCGCTCCCACGTATCTCATTCTCCATCTCCACCAAACAGCAGGACTTTAAATCTGGAACGCAGCAGCTGCGCTTCCATCCAAAGTATCAACAAATCAAGACACACTGAGAAGAAGTAAAAAAAAAAAAAAAAAAGCCCCAATGAAGAAGTTCATTCTCAGAGATGGCAATATTTGTTTTCCCAGTATCTGAGAGTCTATTTGTTTAAACAGCCTCTGTGTTTTTTTGGATTGATGCAATGAGAAAACATAGAAAACATGACAACTCCTGGACAGGTTAGAAAAAGGTGCAGATTTACCTTTGGCAGATATTCATTGTCAATATTGTTGGGGCACAATTTACCAAAATCTGCTATCATGCACACATGATACACACAATATTTATTTCCATGTTTTTAAGCTGCAAAAACAACTAATCTGTTCAATCATAATGTTATTTTTTTCTTCTGTTAGTTTGAAAATGCTCACTACTAAAAATCTGTATTTGCTTCTCTTTTTTTAAGTAGTTATGTCACAAGTTATTGACAATTGAGGGCAACTATTTATTCGTGAAAGTAACCCATGGGTTATTTTAAACTGTTTTGTTCAGTTTTTCCATGAATACACACATTTTTGGCGTTGCTATGACCCAGCAGCTAAGCTGTCAATTCTGTATTCACGACTTGAAATCCAGAGTTATTCTTAAATGTGTTGTTGACCCTACAGTCAAGATTTTTCAGCTAATCTGGACCAATTTCTTTAACTGCCTGCTGTGAAAACAGTGGATGCTGGACCTCATGTGCATAGATGTTTTAGAAGACCAATATTCCTAAAGAAGGAATCATAATTTCTTGGCTTCTCCTGGCAATTTTCTGTAGGCTATGTGTGAGACAAGTTTTCAACTTTGGCGTTGGATGTACAACTCATTAATGCCCTCATTTCAATTAAAAGAAAACAGTGCGGCGACAGTACCACAGATTCGGTCTTAGAATTCAGTGCATTTGGAGGTTCTGAGGTTCAATCCCACCACTGACAGGTTACTGCCGTGGGTGTGTGAGTCAGGCACATGACCAGCTGGCTGCTCCCTGCATATGTAGTTAAGGTTAACTATAAATAGAAAGGGTTAAATGCAGAGATTTAACTTACACAATAAAGCAGGCTTTCTCACGGCTTCAGCCCTTTTGGCCTCAGGAAGCGACTGGCTTTCAGGTGTTGATACAAATGAAACTTTGCAAGAAAGCTGCATGCTGTGTCACTTTCCAGCTTCAATTACTTGACTGCGTTCAAATGAGGCATCTCTGTAAAACTTGTTTCATAACCGGACCGTAATTGGCTCATTGCTTTGTGTTTTAGTGTCTGGATTCATTTCTGCAGCACAAATAAAACCCAGTAATTTGCATTCAGCCCCTCATTAACATGAGCAGGAGTATCCTCTGCGTCAGCATGTCGCGCTCTCACATGCTAACAGGCGTCCCACTGGCCGCCCTGCAGAACCACCACGGGCACTTCCACTGCAGGAAGGAGGAAGCTACAGGAACATGGGGTTTTAAACTGAATAAAAAGGATTACAAGTTGACCAGAAGCAGAAAGAGACTTGGGAAATGTCAAATGTTTTGCATCCGCATGTAAATGAAATCAACCGGTAGCTAAAGCGACTGTGATGAAATGAAAAACCATAAAAGAAATTAAGGTGATTTACAGGTGTTTAGCAGCTCTGATATATTATTAAACATTGTTTGGTATTCTTGAGGTGCTTAAGTTCAAAGTTAACATCACACACGCACACACAAAAACACACATGCGCACACAGGAGAGAGAGAGAGAGAGAGATACACTGTTATTAAATGAGAAAAGGATAAACTGAGAGCCAGCCTGAGTCCTGGATCCACATGTCTTCATTGCCTTGAGTGCCTCTTCCACGATACAGAAAATTGCATTTTATTTTAAGAAATAGAAGGAAATATGTTCATTTTTCTTTTATCTTTTTGGAAATCCACATTTTGTATTGACCTGCCCTGTTTGAATCGCCGCTTCCTGTGAGTGCAGCTCTGTAAGCCTCGGTATGTTTCTTATTTTGTGAACTCTTTCTTTTGTTTAGACACATATCATACAGTTAAACAATAATCTACGTTGTTAATACAATAAATTCAACTGAAATTGAATTGAAATTGGTTCAGAGGAGAGTTTGCGTCGAGTAAAAGAGATGGAACGAGAGACGAAGCGACGGCTGATCAGTCATAACACAGCCCAGCGACACATTCCAGAGTAATTGAGCGAATGGTGAGTGTCACAATCAGCAACACAACACCATCTGTCCGAACACAAAACTATATGAAAGCAGAGATCAGGATGGAGAGGAGACACCAAAAACACAACAGATGAGTTAAAAAAAGACATAAGGCAGTCATCCTCTCATCACATCCCTCCCCTTTACTCCCCTTTTCCATTCAAACATCTTTTTCTCGCTTGCTCAAGCCAGCTGAATGCCTTTGACTCACCGGGGTAATTAGAGCTAATTTGCCCTCCTTGTACAAGTATTAAGGGTGTTAGGGGTATTAGTGAAAGGCTCAGCTTTCTCCGCTGTGTTTGTGTCAACAGGGCGGCCTAATGAAGCGTGCTGGGACTGTCACACAACACTTGTCCTGCTGATTACACTTGATTCGCCGAGTCCTCGGCGTTTGATACCCGATTCCTCTCGATCAAATGACCGGGAACACCCAAAGAGCAGGAGAGCTCAGCGGAACCTCAGATCTCCCTCCCTGATGTCAGGATGGGCTGAAGTCTCACTGGTATCTAATAAATAGTTGCATTAATGAAGCACAACTTGTTGTAATCTTTCTATTATCTTCCAATTATTCCATTGATGTGATCTGGCCAGTGAACATAAGAACACATGACGGAGATTCCAGCAGGACAACCATTAAAACTCAATAACATTTCTAATCAAGTTTAGATGGGATCATTACGTCTTCATCTAATTCAGTTTGGATTGGATTGAGCTATAATGACAAGAAGAAGAAATAAGGTCACAGCACAAACTCATAAATCTGAGAACACAGTCAGGCCGAATCCATTTTGAAAAAGGCAGATGTAACAACATGAGCCATTATGGAAGGTATGGAAATAAATGGATGGTCAGGCAGCGTAATGAAAAAGTTTAGATTATTTCAATTTGGAACGAATAAGCTTAAATATGTGCCACTTCACGTATAGCCGTGGTTCATCTGTGGCTCTCCTCTTCATTTTCCAGAGATAACAACATTAATGCCATATATTCTTAACGCTATTGGAAATAACTGCCTGCAAAATGCATTTTGAGGTGAAAAATATCAGATATTCATGTGCTGGTGAGACTGACAGGATTTATTTAGATTTTTTGGTGGTGAATTATTTCAAATATATTAACTAAGTGAATAATTCTGCCACTATCCTTCACTGTTAATCCTATTGCACATCCAGAGGTTTGTTGGTCAATGCTGTGAAAATTGACCACATGGTGGCAGAACAATAGGCAAACTACTAAACCTAACAATACAACTTGAAGAACAAAAAGCTAATTCAAGTTAAGTCTGGATGGTGCATTTCCTTCTTTAATTCAGATAAGATTCTTATATGGAACTGCATTACATCAAACTGGATCATCTTCAAATGCTGTTAAGGACAGACAGAATTTCTGCAGTCAAAATGCGAGTATTGGTTGCAATCAATTTTTGTCTGATTTCTTCATCACTGCCTTAGTTTTTGTTTTTAAACAACAGCTGGTTAAACATGAAAGACAGAGAATGTAGAACAGAAAAGGTCATTCCAGAAAAAAGAAAGGAAGAATCAAGCTTTAGTTACTTTCAGTATGATTTATTAAATCCTCCATAAAGTGAACTTAACTGTACTCTCACAGGAGAAATCAGATGAGTGTTTTCCAAGCATGAGATCCAATTTCCACATCGTTGATCTGCCGGAAACTGTACTGCTTCTGTGTCCATTTGGTTGCATTTTCACGATTCTCATTAGGCAAATTGGCTTGCCAGCAGAAAACACTGGCACCATGATGTTGGGGATGTTATCACTCATACTGGTACGTTATAGAAAATAATTATGAAAAATAAAACAAGCTGTCACAAAGTCTGAGCTAGGGGGAAAAAAAAAAGAGAAGGGCAACAGAAAAGATTGCAAGATCGAAGATGAGATACAGCCCCATAAATATCTCATAATAAAGTCGTAAATAAATGTTGTGGGGAGCCAGCAGAGGAGACGCCTCTCAGCACGCTAACAGCAGCAGGCTGCTCAAGGCCGAGGCTTGATTTATGCCACATTTTTCAACGTGTTAAAAACAGATGCAATCTTAAACTACAGATCGGCTTCCACATGTGTGTGGAATATCATGTTTGCGCCTGTTTTTGCATGCACAAACATTGAGCAAATCAGCTGAATTTGTACACGATTCTTAGATCTGTGTTTACTTTCTTGAGCGTGGATTCACTTTTATCACTTCAAGGCTGGATGATTAGGAAACAAGCAGAAAAAGAAAGCTCTTTGTAGCAGCTTCAGCGGAGCCGGTGTTTATATGAACATGATCTTACAGCAAGAGGGAGGGGGTCCGTGTGCAGCTCCTGGATCCGCGGCGCCGTGTGCACGAGGTCTGTTTGAACTCCAGCAGCCGAGGGGAGGCTGCTGAAAGAAAGATCAATGCACAGCTACACGGCGGCGTTGGATCAACGTTTACGTCTGTTTAAAATGTAAAGTAAGGAACGTCCACCGTTAACAGAGGCAGGCCGCATTCTTCTGCCTGCCCACACAAACACACACGCACACACAGCCACCGATGTACATCATGGTGGCAATTTCACAAATGAAATTCATTTTTAAACAGAAATGATTGAGTCCAGCTCAGACTATTCCCACTGTATCCCGTCAAATGTAAATTATTAACTGTAACAGTGAGAGAAAAAGAAAAGAACCTCAGTAGTAGTTAATGTCAACCATATAAAAAGAGTTTTTCTCCGTTTGTTTGTTTTCTTGGTTTTTTTTTTTTTTTTTTGAGAAGCCAGATCACTCATCAGAATCATTCCTCTAATAGAGCAAGAGAGAGAGAGAGAGAGAGAGAGAGAGAGAGAGAGAGAGAGAGAGAGAGAGGAACCATTCATAAAGGTCTGAGCAGCAGAAGCAGGAACTAGTTTGTGTGAGTGTGTCAGCGCTGGCCTGGTAATGTGCCAGTAACCACAGAGGCCAGTACATAGCTGTCATTCCTCTGCTGGCTGAAAGCACATTTAGGAACCAACACCTGTTTCCCCTGCTCACTCTCCACCGCCGGCCGCTCCACGCCGTCCCGGCCCGCGTCGGGAGGAGCGGGATTTCAACCGGGATGACTTTTTATAAGCCAATGCTGCTATTTCTGGAATGTGGCTGTGAGACTATTTTTAGTGGCAAATTTTTACAGTAGAAGTTAAGCCAAACCAAACTGTGACAACAACAAAGAGCAATCCAACTTTTACAGGATGTTTTAAAAAAAACTCCGTAGGACATCTTTAGTGAGGCTCGGCTCGTCTATGGTCAGTTCATGGTTCATGATCACACGCTGCACTGCAACAAAAGATGTCGAGTTTGGCTTAATCTAGGGTCTAAATATCTGTAATTTGTCCCATTGATCAATTCCATTAAAGCTACAAAGTTACTGCAATTCAATACAAAAAAAACCCATTATTTCCTTGTGAAAGTAAGTTTTTTATTGATTTGATTATCTTCCTCTTTCACAATTGGAGAAAAATAGCTGTACTGCAGTATTACTGTAACACTACATGACTGTGTGGATGATGGATCACGTTCTGTCAGAATCCGAGAGGAGCTGACAACAGACAGGTTTCACAGTGTTGCATCAGACGGTGGTCGAAGGTCAGTCTGAAGCTGACAGTTTTTTTTTTTTTTCCAAAATAAGACTCGAGAAAGAAGTCGTTCATCCAGTAAACAGGATGCGTTTCTCCCAGAAGTCTACACGAAACAACGTCGTCCACAAGTATGTTTCCCTCCCACCCTGTTGATGAATCAAAACTAAATCCCATGAGCGCGAAGTGATGCTCTGGTCTGCCGGGAATGTGCTGAATTTAGAGCCTCAATGTTTCATGTTTGCTTCTTATCGTGTCCTCCTGCTTCGCTTGTACTGCTGAGCTTATTTTTACCCTTTAAAATAAAAAAATTACTGCTTGCTCATATATGTGTTTATGGAAGATATAATTCACTTTCATGTTAGATAACATCCAGTAAAGTTTCCCATTTTCTGCAGGTCAAATATTAATTGATCACACTGAATAAAAAACATTCAAATAAAATGATTAAATATTCATCCAAAACTTCTTCTTCTAGAAAATGTTGACCTCTGAATGTATGATTGATGAGACATAATTGAAAAGAATGCAAGATATAAGTTAAAAAGTCCAGAAAGTCTATGTATTAAACATTTAGGGATGAGAGTGTAAATTACCATTAAAAAGAACGGAAAAAGCTGCGAGATTTCCTAATCAAGGCGCAGGTTCTAATTATTTCTGTCCTTAAATCATTTGAAAAACAAGCTGAGAGGAATTCCTGGCCCTGCCACCTGCTTGTCAGTCATCCCAGGCGGTGTTATGCGACCCTACCTGCTGCCACTGTCCCGTGCTGCCCGCAGAGACCATACCACGCATACCAGAGCCGAGGAGGGGCATTCCTGCTCCATTGACCCACATCGTTTTTTCACTTCATAGCTGTCTCTGAATGCAGGTTTCCACTGAGGGCCGGGACAATAAAGGAACCGTTTCCCGAGGCGGTTCGGGAATGACAATCTGCGGCTGCACAGCTTCTTCAGACATGACAGGAGGGCTGAACAAAAGCCGAACCTTTGATGGTTTGAAGGTTTGTTTGATGAATCTTTGTTCTACTTCAGAAAGTATTCAGTGCATCTTCTCTCAGATTTTAATCTTTTCTTATCAGATGATATTTCGGTCGGCGTTTAGTGAAAAGTAGAGAATAATCAATCATTTTGATGACTAAAACATTTTATCTCTTGCATTTCTTATTATCTTGACGAAGGAAAAACCAATCTGATCTCTGTGAAGGCTGCAAAAACTTAATCCAAGCTACCAGAGGGCCTAATTTTCAACAAACACATTACCAAAGATTCGCATTTGATGCAAATAACCGTGCTGGGGCGTAAACACATTTAATCGAATCAACAGAAAACATTTTGAAACAATTGGTTGAAAGATGAACTGCACTGTAATATGTGTATGTTTGTTTTTGAGATATTTGTTTACAGGAAACCAACAATTTGATGTGACAGTGAGGTACGTGTTGCTGCCCTGCTCTCTGTCTGAGCTGCCGATCGTTTAAAGCCTGATGAGCTTCACCTGGGGGTGAGGGGAGCTCTGCTCAGGGGGGGAAAGAACAACAGTTTGTCGAAATAAAGTTGATTTATTTCATTTACTGTCAACAATTTGGTTCCATGAAGTTTCACATTATGAACATTTAAGTTGAAGGGACGGTTGTTCTGCATCTGCCTTTTCTCTGGATCGCCTCAGATGATCCCTCTGTCATGTGCTCCACAGTATTGATTGAGGTGATTTGAATGTTTTCTACTTTAGAACAGGCTTTACGAAATGTAATCAAGAGGAATCAAAATTGACGCCTGCTTCAAATTTGCTTAGAAAAAGCCTCTGATCAGGTTCAGGTTTCTGTCTATTTTTTTTATTTCTGCTATGGTATTTTATTTTTGCCCATTTATACCCATCAAATAATCTATTTATTCAATGATTTATTATTATTTTTAGTAAGGCATTTAGATACTGTACCGGGGAGTGGTTTACAGCTTGCCTGTTTTCACTGTACGCCTGAGTGGGTCTGTATATGTGTGTGTGTGCGTATCTGAGTGTGTGATCATGTCAGTAGACAGTGTAATCTGAGGGATAACATGGTGCTTATCCAGCTGATCCCTCACCTCCCCGGGTTCTGACGGGTTGACACCCATCATTCCTCACATTAACTTTGCCTAATTGGCAGGTAATTCTCCGGCCCCCCGCCGGCCCCGCTCTGTTCCTCCACCGTCCCTGTACTGTCTGGGTCTTTATCCACCGATCCGACCGGGCTCCCTGCGGCCAAAGAGCCCCTCAGCAGGACCTCTTGTTCAATCCCGGAGACTCTGTCGGTGAAAACCGGGGAAGTGGAGTTAGGAGCTTCCTCTGTGATGATGATGAACCCCACGCTGGGAGGTTCTCTGCATGGCTGACAGGAGGGCCAGCCCCAAATAACTCCAACCTGTCAGCATCAGCTCCACACACACACACACACACACACACACACACACACACACACACACACACACACACACACTAGGAACTATATATGAATAAATGCTGAGTGGTGATCACATTAGATTTTTGTCAGATTTAAAAGCTCCTTTGTGTCTTTAATTGAGAAGCAGTTGGTGATCATTTCCTCGTGGTTTTTCTGGAGTAAAAAAAAAAAAAAAAAAAAAAAAAACACACAAGATGATACCAGCACGGCTGTAACTGCTGTTCGGTTTTGTTAATTAATGGCTTAAGTGCTTTTAAATTAAAAGTTGGTTGAATTTCCTTGAAAGAAACAGGCAGGATTTGTAAATCCTCAATGCAATAAAGTGGCACTTTGTTTTGTTTTTGCTCCTTTTATTAAAAGTTCTCAACACAAGGTTCGAATTCCCCTCTGGCACGTCACACACTTCTATTCCCACACACCCCTGAATGCTGATCACCGCCAGCTTTCTCTACCCCGCTATCACAAACACACAAACGCATTCCGGCTGTACTGTAAGCTCTGACGGTGATTGACAGGTGTTTTCGGAGCCGCGGTCAAAATTCGGACGCGGGACATATGGGAGTCCCACCCTCCTGTCATGTCCACCTTCCCATGAGTCCTTTGTGGCGGAGGCGGAGGTGGCAGGAGCAGTCAGGAGCTTGTCGGAGCAACAGGAAGAGGCGAACACACCGTCACACACCCTCAGACGGCCTCCCTCTCACTTGCAGGAACAACCCTCGTGCTCACTTACTGTCAAGCCCCCCCATTAGGTTTGTCAGCTGTCATTAACTTCCCCGGCTTCCAGAGTGAAGGGAGGGCGCTTCCCCTGCCCACCCCCAGCCCCTCACAGGTGACTCTCACTATAGGGGCTTCACGCTGGGACCTCCAGCCTCTCAGCTGGGAGCATCCTTTCTGTCAACACAGACAGCCAGAGGCCAGAGAAGTAAAAGTGAAAGAGGGTTTCTCTCTTTTTCTCCCACAAATAGGAAAGTACTGTGCATTTCACTGGTGTGGATTTTTGCATTTGCCGTTTAATGTTTGCTTATCTATATATATAAAAAAATATGTTTAGACTTGCATGATAGACTTTTGGTGTGTGTGTGTGTGTGTGTGTGTGTGTACGTGTGGTGAGGGGCAGCATGCGTGGAATGCGTGTGCGATATAAAGGCCCTCTCCTCGTGACACAATGGCGTCTTTGACAGGCGGGAGAAGGGAAGGCTTTGTTTGGTGACACCACACAGTGTTGTGAATGCCCGACATAGCTGCCATTCCTCCCTCTGTGTCGTCCGCCAGGCCGCTGGCTTATCAGGGATTCCTCTGCTCTCTGTCTGCCCACGCACACCCACCCCGATGTGTGTGTGTGATTGTATGTGTTAAGAGAGGGAAAGAGTTAGCAATGCGGGGCTGCTCACGCCGGGCAAAAATGCTAATAAGCGACGGAGGAGAACAGGCCTTCTATTAGGGCTACACTTTGCCACAAGTGGACTAATTTGGCTGCCAGATATTCAAACAATCTCAAGGAGATAGCCAGTGTGGATTTACTTGGGATTAATTGTGCATTTGCATACAGTAGTCACACAATTAAACAACTCTGATGGAGCTTAAGCACTCTGAAGAAAGTTATTGGTACGATGACAGCAGTACAGACGGCAGCAGTGATAAAGGGACATATTTTCCTGAGTGGAAGCAAACTGTCACCCTCGATGTCTGAAAAGAAGGGCAGTGTCAAAGTACAAATACTCAGTTACTGTACGTAAGCAGACACTTTAGGTAGATATTGGCATTTTACAGGAGTATCTATTTCCATTTATTCATATTTTGAAAACCGAACCCTTGAAAATGAGCACAAGACAAACCAAAAAATCAGTATTAAATAACAATGATCATAACATTCGATACAAATTGGGAATGGCTCAGGTTCCACATTAAAGTAATCTGCAGAAAGTGAAATGATCATGTACTTAATAAAGCAGAGAATTTGCATGTTCTCCCTGTGCATGTGTGAGAGTTTTCCCTGTCCATAAACATGGCTTTGAGGTTCATTTGTGTCTCCAAATTGACCTCTAGCACCAATATGTGAGACTGTCTGCTTCTCTGCCACTCCTGCGATGGACTGGCAGCCTGTCTTGATGTTCTCTGCTGTCGCCCATCGGCTCATCGCCCTGTGACGCTGACATGGACAGAGCAGTACAGATGAAAGATGGTCAAAAAACTATAGCAAAACGACAAAGTTTTGTTGTATTTTTACCTCCTCTTTGCTCATTTGTGGATTGTGTGCTTTTTTTAAGGCTCATAAACCAACAGCAACATCAAGACTCGGGCCATGGGCAGAGCATCTATTCCTTCGCTCTTTTTTGAGCAGAACGGAGGAAGATTGCGAGATCATTTCCAATCTCATAGAACCGTAAACACACAAGTGACCTTTTGTTCAGTAAGTCTGCCATTACCAAGCTTCTTTAATATCAAGGACACAGTGAACTCTTGGTCTGGAGGGCAGCTGTGGCTGCAGATGTTTTTTCTCCAAATCAATAATGGAGAAAAATACATGGGAGCTATTCTATAAAAGAAAATAATTTTGAGCAGTAATTCAAGTCTATAAACTCCCAAGGCAGGTTGATCCAGATTTCATGCTATCCTCCATCATTTTCCATCTCCCAATCCGCCTCTCTCATCAATTTGTGTGTGTCTCATTGCTTCTCTGTAAAGCAACATGTTCTTTCCCCTGATGTCTTTAATCAGACCGGTCCTTTAAGACTTCACCCCGAACACTGCCAGGATGCCCGATCAGCATGGGTATGGTGCCCACATGTGCAAAAAAACAAGGAATTCTCTGCACATAAACTCATGGACACACACCCTTAAATACAGCTGTTTCTCTGTGCTTTCCATGCCAGGGTGTGTTTATATGTTTGATGTGTTTATGTGAGCTTTGATGGGGCATGCGAACGTTTGGCACCAACGCTTCAGCCCCGCAGAGAAGAATTAGATCAGTCTGCCTGATATGATCCTTTTAAGACATGGCAATAATTATTTTGAAAAGCAATAGCTCTCTGGTCATAAATACCCATGTTGTGTTTCTTTTAGATGCGTCTTTGTCTGAACATCCTTGTTCTGGTGTGTTGTTGTGCTTCAAAAAGCTGTAAATGGAATAAAAACACAACATCATGCTGCTTTGGATTGTTTGTATTGTTGTTTGTCTTCGATAAGATGACGAGGGGGTTCAGCGATACTTTATCATGAGCTGGTGAAGTTGAGGCCCAACAGGAGAAGTGATCTCAAATATTTGCCGTAATTCTGTTGGAAGCCGCAGTGAGAGAAATGTCTCAACAGTCATCTTTGATCACTTCCTTTTTTGGAAAGACAAATCTCATTGACACGCAGTAAAATGATGGTAACAGTTCAAAGGAGTCATGAGGGAGATTAAAGAGCCTTAATTTTGGAAAGTGGAGCAAGTGGAGCTATCACCATCACAGAAATCCAATACACAGAAACAAAGCCGAGAGGTTTCAAGGCTTCAAAATCAGAACTTCAGGAAACTCAGAATTTGAAACTATGCAAAAAAAAAAAAACGAAAAAAAACTAGGTGGGTCAATTATTCTCCTCACAGCTTCTTAGAAGTTTGCATTTTTTCCACCAATATGCTGGTTTATAGTCCAAAAACTTATATTGAGCTTGATGGGTGACTCCAAACTGACCAGAGGGTTTAGCATGAGAGTGTGTGTGGACACACCCCAGCTTTCACTCTCAATCAACCGAGATAGTTTCCAGCGTCCTGCAACCCAAAGTTGGATAAAGGAGGATGAAAGATGGATGAATGCCACACGTTTTGCCCCTTGTCCTATTTTCCAGTGTTTCTCCAAAGATCAAAAAACCAAGCGAGGTAACTCCTTCGCGATGTATCCTCTCTGGGTTTCGCCGGGTTTTCGTCTTGGACGTGGGCGGTTGAGTTATTCTTGTCACTTTCCTAACGCTGTGCCTTTAGGGAACAATTAGATTTCTTTTATGTTGCTGGAGCTTATTTCATCACACTCCTCCACTGCTCCTCCCTTTAAGGCTAACAAACACACACACACACACACAGAGACGCACACACACAAATACATGTACCATACAAATACATGATAATATGAACACGCATGGTCCATTAACTCCAGCGCTCTCCCAGGAGCTCGCAGCTCTTCAGCTGCAGTCATTCCTTCAGACTCATCAGCACCGCTGTGGGAATAATATTAACAAAAAAAGGAATTAGCCTTTCCGTCACGCACACGCCTGCACTTCTGCCCGCATGTACATAAACACACACACACACAGACGTCGAATAGATGCAAACTCAAGCACCGGGCTCACCCTAAATGACGATGTGCCCATCATGTGAGTGTGTGCACTGAGGTTGTTCGCCACAACAGTAAGAAATACACATCCACACACACATACATTTGTGCAGCATTACATGCAAGGCCTGCTCAGTGACATAGTGCATTCCGAGCCCTTTAGTCTAATCCTAACCATCACAATTAAGAGCAATGACCCTTCCCCTGTTTGGTTTGGTGGAACTGTCGCCCCAAAACAGAACATTTCATAATATATGTTGATCCCAGCGAAGTAGAGTGGACCCCATAGGGACACACGCAAGTATTTGCTTGCTTGTATTGTGCATGTGTTTGCGCTGTAGCCATGTGTGGGTTTTTCTTTTTTGCACAATATGTGTTATTTCAGCATATTCCCAAATTGTTCATCTGTGCGTGTGTGTGTGTGTGTGTGTGTGTGTCCAGGCAGGCTGCATGCGTTTGCTTCAAATTACGAATCAAAAGGGGAAAGCAGTCTGTGCAGCGTGTGTTTGATGGCGTGCCCGTCCGCGCTCATGCCCACATCTATAAACGCGTCCTGCGTTGGCAACCTTTTAACTCCCACGTCCCTGAGAATGAGGCCGATCAGACTGGACAGAGAGTTTATTTCCAAACACTCGCATCTGGCCCTCTGCCTCACACACATTCCAGTACTTCCAGACAGACTTTCAGAAGCGGGAATTAAAAGGCATTGGAGTTGTTAAAACATGACATTCCCAAAAAAGGGCTTCTGGGCCCTGAGACTACCCAGAAACATCCCACATGACTCAACTGTGCAGGAATTACAGCACCGCCAGGGTCGCTGATGAAGGTCCTCCTCGAGTCCCTCTGCAGTATTCCTATCCTTTCCTCTCCGTCCTTCCACCTCACGATGGGCTGATATGTTAGATAATCTTCTCTGAAGTATTTATCAGGGCTTTTGATTCATGCCTCTACGGTTAAAGGGCCTTGATTTAGAAGTAGCTCAGCCATGATAAGAAGGATTTCTGGAGAGTTTAGATCTTTTTAAAGTCTTTTTTTTAATATATATATATTGTATTACTAAGTTGTGAGTATCTTTTGTCTGACAGATTAGAGCAGTAAAGCCCTTTGAGATCTCAATACATTCAGGGATGTTGCTTGACTGCTAAAAGTTTTTTTTTTTTTTTTTTTTTTATTTCTTGTATAAACTAATTCAACTTCCATTTACTTTTTGCACATTAGAAAGTGAAAGCAAATAATAAATGAACCTTCATCATATCAACATTGTTTTTCAGTAGGGCCGGGGTCCTCACCCACCAGCTTCTCAACATTTATGTGCAATTTAATTATGTTGCAAGAACCTAAAATTTGCAACTTTATCTGTCAACACTCAAACAAGTGTCTTGCAACATGCATCCAAACTGCAAATTGACTGACCTTTTTGCAGAATTCAAGCAACATACACAATGCACAAATTCAGTGTGGTTTGACTGGAGAATTATTGTTAAAATATATTGTCGTAGAATTTTTTGTTCAGTAATACTTGGTTTGAATTTGACATTTGACCTCATGCAAAATGCAACACATACAGTACTTTGGCACTGCAGAACTTTTTGAGACAAACAAATAAAACATACAGCTTACTTCTTTTTTTGTATCAGGCCCAACAAAAATGGTCCAAAGAACAACTGTTGGGAAAATATTGCTCTCTCCTTTGTTCGCTCTTCCAGTTTGTGGCATGGGTGCATCGTTCCCATTCAGCTTAATGTCTCAGTGATGAAAGCTATTTCATTTCCAAACTTGATGATATGCTGATGAAACTGCTCCCACTGTTCCACTTAGAGCCCGATGCCGTGCACGGCCACATGTACCATATCTTAAACTGTCACTGCTCTTTGGTGTCATGTGGTGAACTGCCGAATTACGTCCTATTTCAGAATTACAAGTACAATGCCTTGTCCAAAAACTAAGCGATTATATTTTGAATTTTTGATATCTGCTCAAATGAAAAAAAATGGGTTAGTTATTGCTAATTATATTTTATACAATATGCAGGAATGAGGACAAATACTGAATCTGAGTGGGCCAGAAAGAGATGTATTTCTTGTATCAACATATTTCAAGAGTTGGAACCACATTTTGTGGGCAGGTTTAGCAGTAATCAGGTTTATTGGGAAAGACGTGAACAAAAATAACAAATTTTGTATTTCAGCTTCATGTTTTGGATGAGAGCATTCAACATTTAGTAAAACAGTATGAGATGATGCAGCAGTTTTACAACTATTTTGGCATTACTATTGCTACAACACATCTAACCTGCCTCATATCAGATTACTAAAATATTAACAAAGCTGAGCAGTAATGATTCGATTTTTCTTGCGCTGATATGCAATAGCAACATCGGAAAAATGTCCTGCATAAACCCTGCTGCACACACGCTCGCACACTCACATCGAGAGGAATGCTGTGTGTATTGTGAGTGGGAGTTGAGGTCAGACTCCACTATCACGGACTGTGTTGATGTATTCAGCTCCTATAGAGGCTTTCGAAGGCGGATATCTGTTCAACAGTGGGTCAATTCATCCCGCTGCCAAAGAGAGCCACTGGCATTAAAAAAAAAAGGGGGGGCTGTGACGCAAAAAGTAAGTCACCATTTCAAACTTTTCAAGGGGTCGATTGGTTCAAGGGTTCATTCAAAGTGCTTTAATTTTAACAAACGAAGGATTGATTTTTTTTGACAGGAATCCACAGGATGTGTGTCACACATAAACATGACAGTGAGAATCACATGAGAAATTATAAACACTTTCAAAAAACAACTCCAGCTGTTTTTTGTTTTGTTTTGGGGTTTTTTTTTTTTGTTTGTTTGTTTTTTGAGACCACAGTGCATATCTTTGTGGATTGTATTATAAATCTGATGTCATCATTAAAGAACTCTTACTAGATTTCAGAGAAAGCCTGCCACAACCTGCGGTCGATTTCAACTTTTCAGGAGTCGTTTCACCGAAGTGCTCAGCAGGTTTGATCTACATCTACAAAATCCCCATCAGGGTTTACACCGGACTGTTGCAGATGCATTTGGAGATTTTGTCAGGTTCGTGGCAGTATTTGGAGCTGATGGTTGGGTCCAGTTAGCAGTGCTTTCAAAAAACACATGCAGTTGGTGAACCTGTGTTGCAAGCAGTGGAGCAGTTCAGTCTCCTGACCGTGCATCAAACCGCCCTCAGGCTAAACCCTGGATAACCTGGACCGATGGAGGCTGTGCACTGTCGATTATGCTTCAATACTGTTAAAGTGGAAACAACATGATATGTAAGCAACAAACAGCTAACAGCTGTGACGAACGAACTTCCACCGTTGCTGCGTTTTCTGTGTTTATACAAGCTGTGTTGTGTTGTGGGATGTTGTGGAATTTCTGACAGTGTGAAATCTATTTCAGACACATACATAACCGCGAGAAGAGTGATGTTTGAACTCCTCTCACTGGACGAAGCTTTGCTCAAAGACATTCATGACCAGTGTCTTCAGACAAAAAGTCACACACTGCATAAACGAGTCAAGACCTGAAACTGATGGTTTCCACCTTCAGCTCCCTCGAACTGAGCATCAGACTGTCCGTGTTAGTTCATCTGCTCTCCTGTTTCAGTTTTATCCTCTGCTTTCATGGTACTTTTGAGATTTCTGTTCTAATCAGAAAAGATCTCTTTCTCTTCTTGTCTGCAACTTGGTACACACACACACAAACACACGCACAGGTCTTTTTTTTTTGATAAAACAGTGAATCATAATAAGAATGTGAGCTTTTCTTTATTGAAAAAGACTAAGAGGATTAAAATAAAATCTGCTTTCTTTTCTTCGCAGCCCGACAGACTCCTTTTGCTCTCTGCTCCAGACTTCGTCGAGTTATTCTCACTTAACTCTCTGCAGTCACTAATCTGATCTATATTTCAGCGCCATAATAATTTGACACAATCCTGAATAAACTATGAACTCTCTGAATAATTGAACCGTTTTTGTACATTTTCATTACTTAAAAACCTGGGTTTCAAGGGATTTAGTCTGAAGTGGATTTACTTTACTTCTTTACCGACCGAAGTCCTTTCACACAGTGTGCGCGGTAAACATTAAAATATTCATGCATCAATTACATTTTTAGAAATTAATCTAATAAATATCCTCTGACACAGCTATTACAGGCTTTTAAACAGTAGGGAATATCATGAGGAGGTCCTGTGGGGCTTTGACGGTGATGCTGAACTCACAAATCATTCTCTTGTACATTTACAGAGCTGGACGGAGGAACACGCTCTCCCGGCTCTTCTCATGCTGAATCGCTGTGAATCACGGACGACAACGTTTGAGTGTGTCATTGACCTAAAAGGTTAATTCACAAACACTCATTTCTGGAGTTACTGTCTCACGTGTTTAGGATATTATTTGATGAGAAAATAATAAGTGTGTTTTGACTGATGCATGTTCGCCTTTACTGTCTCTGGATCGTTGGGTGAGAGAAATGAACATTATAGTTTTAACGTTGACAGGTTTGAAACCGGCTGCTGACAGGTTCCGGCTGCGTCCCTGAGCAAGGCCCTCCCTGCAGCTCCCCCGCTGCTCCTGTGCAGCTTAGAAGAGACGAGTGCCCTCTCCAGGAGCCACGATCTGTCGGTTCCAACACCTGCATGTTCAGATTGAAGCATCGACTGTCATGGGGGCCGGCCGGCAGCCAAAAGCAGAGAGATCTGCGGCGGCACGTCTGCGAGGTTTGAAGCAGAGCCAAGCTGTCACCTGATCACCGCCACGGTGTTTCTGTGATCAGACGGCTTTCAAAGTCGAGTTGAGAACTTGCAGAAAGCTCCAGCCCGCATCACGAGGGAGGAACTGTATATATGGCACCTCGGCGGCTTCACGCTTTCACAGGATTAGTCCTCCGATGCAAAAGTTATTATTATTTTTTTTTTAATATGGAGAATCTCATAAAAGTGCTTCACGTGCACTCGGATGCAGTGTCTTGCCCGGGCCTCAGAGGTGCTGTAATTGCTCTGGATCCACCCCCTGAACTGCAGATCCGTCTTTACAGCTTGCATTAGCATACATAATGCTGCTCTGTGGACTCAGAGAGTCATGCCAATTGAGAAGCAATCATTTTCACAGCAGAGAGCTGCCATCACCACTTTAATTGAGTGTGAGAGTGCTCGGGCGCGCACGTGCACGCCTTTGTATCGTGAGGCGAGAGATAATTGGCTGCGCGGTGCAACACGGCAATGTGCGGTTAATTCAATGATGAGGGCTGATTGCTTTTGTTTAGCCGTGTCCCTTGGGCTCACACATGTGTTTGTGGCTGTTTGTCAGAAAACAGGAGGTGCAGATGATAACTGCGGGCCACGTCTCTTTAGACACACATACAGTACGCAGACAGTGCGCAGGCAAATAAGTACGGTACTACAAAAAAAACAGTTGAGCCGCATGTTAAAAAGCGCGGGCCTTCAGGGTCCATAAACTCTGCTACAATAAAGAATGCAATTGTTCTTCATATGGAACCCCACTGCTCAGTGACAATCAGGCCCTATTATCTGATCATGGCTGTATTGCTTTGGTCAGATTGCAAAGTGCAAAAACAGACACGTCTGTAGCATTGAATCCAGGATGTCATGACTAATTGTTATGAAAATATCAGGAAACTGTCTTCCCCAGTGGGGTTTTAGCTCTGATATGTAGCTTTAACCCTTCAGCATCCACTCAAAGGAAAAAAACAAAATTGTTAAAAGTAATCTTTAAAACAAATGTGCAGAAACTTACAGCTAAGGTTAGACACTCAACATAGAACCTAGATTGTTAAACCACAACTGGACTCAAACTTCAACTTGTTTTGAAGTGTTTAGACTCCGCCTGGGTTCTTCAAACCTGGCGTAGCTTCTAGAAACACACCTGGCTCTTCACATGGAGATCTAGATTCTTTCAATAACGCACATGCTCCTTCAAACTTTAACTCTTTCAACAATGCTTTCTACTTTTTAAATTCCCCCTAATTCTTTAAACCAGATCTGGAGTCTTAAAAGGCTTGAGTCTGTTTAAAACACATGGACCCATCAAATCACAACTGGAATGATTTCTAACACATCTGGACTTTTTCTGCATGACTTGACTTCTTTAAACACACTGAAGCTATTTAACCAAGACTCACTCTGGAGATTAAACCCGGTCCTGATGGTGAACATGATTTTACCAAACCAGATCCAGACTTATTGAACTAGATCCAGGCTGGTTCAGCTCTGGATGACTGAATCAAAAACTCTTCAAAATCAATCAGATTTCTCAATTTAAACAGCAACAAGGCTCTGGCAGTGACTCCTCAAAGCTGTCCTAACCTTTGTCTTTGGCATCATATCAAAAACTGAAACTTTCAGCACACACACAAACACTCACACACACACACACACACACATACCAAAGATGGTCCAATGCTGTCTCGTAATTTTGGATAAATGAATGAAAATCTTTTTTTTTTTTTTTTTTTTCGCACTGATGAACTTTCATGGCCAATTAACATAACAAAACACTCATTTCCATTCAAAGTGGACAAAGCCAAGAGCTCCTTAATGAAGATCTGTGTTATTATGCTTTCCGGCTAATTTCTCTCAGCGTCAGAACAGGGCCTGCAGGGACAAAGTGATTGAATCATGAGAATATGTATTAATGGCCATAGTTGCTAATTAGCCAAACATAGAAGGGGGATATTAATCTTAAAGGCAAGTTGTAGACTATTCAGGTCGAGTGCCAACTTGGTGCTGGTTGCCAAAGATAATAATGGCCAACAGCTAAGCTGAGGGTTCTGGGAGTCTGAGTGCAGTGGGGTTAATCTGAGCACAGAGTCCACAAAGACTGATGGAAATATCTACAGATTAGATATAAACCTGTTCACTGCATGTAGCCTGTTGGTAAACACATTTAAAGAGACACTTTTGCAATATTTTTTTTAAACTCCCTCGCCATTAATGCATATTTTACATTTAATTCTGTTAGAGACTGTCTGATTGTTTCTTTACAGTGAGTCATTATCTTCATCGGTGGCAGTATGTGCTTGTTAAATCCTGATATTCAGTGGTAATCAAAGAATATTTAATAATGTCAAGAGATCAGTTGGACACTGTTTTCTTACATTGGTCACAGTTGGGATTTTTTGCAAAAAAATTACAAAAAAATCAGAACACCTTCAGAGGAGAGAAACATGTGGATATTAAGGCAGGTTATTTGGTTGTCTTAGTTGTTTCTTTTACTTGTTTCATTGAGATAAAATCTCAAAGGTTTTCATTAAAAAAAAAAAAACACGACAGACTGGAATCTGCAGAGCTCACCGTGTTTGATAAAACACTGACACCCTGTGGTTTATTGGTGTAACTGCAGTGTAAATCAAACCCATTGAGCCATTTGGAAAAGAGACAGACAGTAATATTGTTTCTGCAATTGGAAAACACCCTGAATAATTGTAGGAAACTCCCTTAGAAAGTATCCCTGGCTGCTTCTGTTGGATTTGATGTATAACAATGCCGCAATGTAAAAAAAAAATGGCAATGTCACTCAATCATTGCTCAACATAATGAAAAAGGTTGGGGTTTAAGTCTGAGCCAAAAAAATCTTGCTGTGTAGAGTTTGCATGTTCTCAGTGTGCATCTGTTGGTTTTCCCTGGATATGCAAGTCTAATATGTTTTAGTTTATTTGCTGTGTTGGACAGTCAACCTCTACAGATGGAGATATGACATATGCACAAGAGAGCCCCCTTTTCAGACAACTCCAATCTGTAAATGAAATGTTTTCCAGCTATGCTTCTTTTTGCTTCAGAACATGTTTTTTTTTTTTTTTTTTTTTTTTTTTTTTTTTCTATTTAGCATCATTAATTTAGTGTATAGCATTTGTAGTCTCATCTATTTTACTATGACCATCTTCAGTTTGGCCTTCAGAGAGAAAAGGTCTCAAAAAGGAAAAAGCAGACAGGACCAAGGAAAAACAATCATAATAACAGCACAGATTAGAAATTGATAATTGGTAAATAATTGTGTTATTATAGCTGGATCTGTTTGATTGAATATTCCACAAGTTAATTGTACAAAGAGGAAATGTCTGTTTGTTCAGTTTTTTGCTGTGAATTTATGAGTCTTTGCCCATGTTTAGAAGAAGACACAATATTCTGGTGAGATATATAAAATTTGAATGTTTTGTTGTTGAGTCAGATTATGAAAAAGTTAATAATAAAAATCCACTGAGTTGTTGATAACCTGCTTCGGTTTGTTTTAAATTAGTGCTCTTGTCTTCGCTAAGCGATTCCAGCACAATAAAGCTCTTCTCAATGAGACACTGACATCTATTGGTTTGTTTTTGAAAGTACACTTAAGATGAACAGAAACTCCTCTCATCATCAGTCACAGAAAGAGGGAGTTTCTTTGGAGGATATTCAAACCTGCAGATGAGAAAAAGAAGCAGTAATTTAACTTCATTTGATTTAAACTGGCTTAATTTCATGCTATAAAATGAAATTAGAACCAAGGCATTGCGGGTATAAAATGGTTACCAAAAAATAATAATAATAATTGTACATTTCCCTTTCCTCTTTTCTCAGAAAACAACCCCCACAACTATGCTCTTAAAAAATTGAATTGAAGAGTTGGATTGATAAAATATAAGCATTTCTCGATTAAATGAAAAATGTTTCCCATGCGTGGAAAAAGGAATAAATATTTTTTCGAAATCAGTTACCAGCACCGATTTACAGAAAAAAAAATAAATAAATAAACTAAAATCTTTACTCGTTCAGTTAACGACCATATTTGATTATCTTGAATGAGGGTTGTGATTTCTTTTTCTTGGATAAACTCGACTCATAGCAATGTACGAGGAAGAAATTCAACATCAAAACACAGGCAGGCAATACAAAAAACATGAAGCATTTTTGCAACACAAGTTGCAGAAAATGGACGCTGGGAGGCGCCACAGCATTGTGAATGACTGTCTAAGACACTTCTTGGAGTCGTTATGATTATAAGTTTCATTTGGTTTGGAAAAATCTTTTCTGGTAAAGTTGTGTTGTTGAGACTTTTTCTTATTCTGTATCTATGAATATGAGAAATGTAGAGTTCAAAAATCAGATTCATTGAGTCCTTTGTCTTTTTCTGATGTTTTTTTTTACAATGATATTTATGCAGGCTGCAGAAACTGGGTTTGATTTTCAAACTGTAAATATATCGACATTCGTAAAGGTAATATTTTTTCAAAAGTTTTTTTTTAAGCTGTGGTGACGCAGCTGCAGGGGGATTTCATCTGTGGCAGTCAGCTCTTGGTTGCCAGATCTGAACAACTTCCAACCCATACAACCTGCCCAACTTAAACAACCACACACACAAAAAAGAAACTCTAATCATATTCTAAGAATAGAAGTTTAACCATTATTTTTAACATCGTAGTTAACAAAGGGTTTTATTTAATATGAATGACCCAAGTACAACCAATACGAGGAATGTGAGGAACCAATTAAACACAAGAAACTGCCAAAAAATGTGAGCAGAGCTCCCACAGCCTGACTTTCTCAAATGCATATTTGACCTTTGTTTTTGATATCAACATTTCATAAAGTTTCAGTAGATTTAACAAATTAATATTGCACAAGATATCGTTTCTAAATTAAAAAGAAACAGTCATGATATGAGTGAAAGGACAGAACACTTTGTTAATATGTGTCATTTTTTTCTTGAGGCTGAAAAAGACAAACATTATGATTCGCAACGTAGTCTAAAAATCCTGATAACAAGCCTGACTTTTGGGTTGAAGCTCTTCAACCTGGCAACGTCGTCAAGACGCGAGCAGCTCGTGCGTCTCCGCTGTCGTAGGCAGAAACACCACGTTGAGAGGCGTGCCTAAAGCGCCGCCATCTTACCGAGGTGGACGGAGCCGCAGCAGCGCCTGTGCATCTGCGGAGGCGAGGGGCTTTCTTCATCATTAAGTAGAACTATTTACTGCATTTTCTACAGATTTCCAAACGGTTTGATTTGTTGAAGGCGTCACGCGTGCGGCTATGACACAGGATGCTTAGATGTTTCAAAAACAAAATCCAACATAACTGGAAAAGACGCCGGATATTTTTGTCTCTCTTACGGATGTTCTAATTAAACCAGATATTGTAGAATCAATTTTCACTGGCAAAGTGTATATAAAGAATAACATGGAGAAAGCTGATTATTAAATAGTGAAATAAACCCAGACGGGACAGATTGAATTCCTTCACCATGCCTCCAGGTTCTTCACATAAAATGCAGCTCACTTCACATTATTCAACATGTTACTGCTGCTTACAACTGGAGATAAAGCTAAGTTAAAACCCTATTTAGGGTAAAATTTAGGGTAAAATATATTTTACATTTTTCAAAACTGATTTAACATTTCTTCTCTCATACTTCACAGGTCCATGATATACCGGTAATTCTTATAGAAACAATGACAACACAGACTGCAGAGTTATCCGCTCTGCAGAAAAGATCATTGGCTGAAGTCTGCCTTCCCTCCATGACCTGCACTCCTCCAGGACCCTGAGGCGTGGCCCAAGATGGTGGCCGACCCCTCCCACCCTGGATTGTCCGACACACGACGGACAATCTTCAGCCCCCATAAACATCACTGTAAATACCTTTGACCTTTGTAATTTTGTAAATTGTTGGTTCTGTAAATCATCGCCATATTTATTGCTGTTGTTATTGCTAATGTGTTATTTGTGTCTGAAGTCCTATTTATATTTTTTACTTTTGCCTTTTTAAATTCTTTTGTCTGTTTGCACCTCCACCAACACAAATTCCTTGTATAGGCTACTGTACTTGGCAATAAACCCATTTCTGATTCTGACAAGAGGATGCATATTTCCTATGTTTTGGTGTTTACTGGAAGTCTGGGTTGTATTGTGAGTCGTTAGGAGTATCACTGCAGGATCATGAGTTCTGACTGTTTGGACAGTCACTGACGGCCAGCATAACTAAGCCTCTTAACCCATCTAAATTAAGCCATATAATGTGACTCATTCTGTCTGAATACCATCGAGGACCCCCCAGCCTCTATGTTTCATGTTTCTCCAGTCCAATGCAGCTGAATGGTTTCTACCCAGCGACAGAATCCACCACAGATCAGTATTGGAATACACAAGTGAATGAACTCTTCACTAGTCTTCTCTCTTCCTCTGCTGGCATAAAGTAGTAACTTCATTAAGGTCAACCCATTGTTATTGGATTTATGTTATAAGCAAGAAAATGTAAATATCCTATATCAATAAAATTGTGGCAACATATCGATGGGCAAATCACATGAATAATTTCATTACACAATGATCAATAACTTTCAAGAGCCCTGGAATTTCAATTATAACTTTCACAATTGGAAATTGGAAATTGCTACTAATCTCAGTGAGTTCACATAACAATGAGGGAAGACTGAACAGTGACATGAAAGAATATTCACAACTTGGTTTGAAATGTTCAACAGAACTTTTATTGATGTTTGGGAAACTGAACTGGATTCAACACTGACATATTTAAAAAAAAAATCTTGAAATCTTCAAAAACACAAAGACTAAAATCTTAAACCTTAAAATGTTGAAAACCACCACCAGACGAAAATCTTAAACTTTGAAATGTTGAAAACCACAAGACGAAAACCTTACATATTGAAAACCACCACCAAAGATGTTGAAAACCACACCAGAGACAAAAAATCTGAAATGATGAAACTGCCACTACAGCCAAAAACCTTAAATGTTGAAAACCAACTCCACAAATCCTAAATGTTGAAAACCACCACCAGAGATGAAAATCTTAAATGTTGGAAAACTACCACCACAGCCGAAAATCTTTAAATGTTGAAAACCACCACCAAAGATGTTGAAAACCACCACCACTGAAGACGAAAACCTTCAAATGCTGAAAACCTCCACCACAGACAATCACACTGTTGTGTGGAACGTGTCACGTTTAACCCTTCAGTACTCCTCCCCCTCTTCGTCCTCCTCTCCAATGCTGTCAGTGCCAACCTCTTCATAATCTTTCTCCAGGGCAGCCATATCCTCTCTGGCCTCGGAGAACTCTCCCTCTTCCATTCCCTCTCCGACATACCAGTGCACAAAGGCTCTCTTGGCGTACATGAGGTCAAACTTGTGGTCCAGTCGGGCCCAGGCCTCAGCGATGGCTGTGGTGTTGCTCAGCATGCACACAGCCCTCTGCACCTTGGCCAGGTCTCCTCCAGGAACCACAGTGGGAGGCTGGTAGTTGATGCCCACCTTGAAGCCTGTGGGGCACCAGTCCACAAACTGGATGGTGCGTCTGGTCTTGATGGAGGCGATGGCGGCGTTGACGTCTTTGGGCACCACATCACCGCGATACAGCAGACAGCAAGCCATGTATTTACCATGACGTGGATCGCACTTCACCATCTGATTGGCTGGCTCGAAGCAGGCGTTGGTGATCTCTGCAACAGACAGCTGCTCATGGTAGGCCTTCTCAGCAGAGATGACCGGAGCATAGGTGGCCAGAGGGAAGTGGATACGGGGATATGGCACCAAGTTGGTTTGGAACTCGGTCAGGTCGACATTCAGAGCTCCATCAAAGCGGAGGGAGGCTGTGATGGAGGACACAATCTGGCCGATGAGCCTGTTCAGGTTGGTGTAGGTTGGTCTCTCGATGTCCAGGTTCCGGCGGCAGATGTCGTAGATGGCCTCATTGTCCACCATGAAGGCACAGTCAGAGTGCTCCAAGGTGGTATGAGTGGTCAGGATGGAGTTGTATGGCTCAACCACTGCTGTGGAAACCTGGGGTGCTGGGTAGACAGCAAACTCAAGCTTAGATTTCTTCCCATAGTCAACAGAGAGTCTCTCCATCAGTAGGGAGGTGAAACCAGAGCCAGTTCCTCCACCGAAGGAGTGGAAGATCAGGAAGCCCTGAAGGCCAGTGCATTGGTCAGCCTGTAAAACAAGCCATTATCTAACATTGTGTTCACAGCCTTGAAAATGCAATTTAAAGTGGTCGAGATGTCATTTGTGACACTTGTTCAGCAAATCAAGGACGCCAAACTCACCAATTTACGGGTCCTGTCCAGAACCAGATCAATGATCTCCTTGCCGATGGTGTAGTGGCCACGGGCGTAGTTGTTCGCAGCATCCTCTTTTCCTGTGATCAGCTGCTCAGGGTGGAACAGCTGACGGTACGTTCCTGTGCGTATTTCATCTGTAAAATACAGTATTCAGAAAACAAATTAAGAACGCCAACAATCTACACAAGCATAAGTGGAATATTGTCAGTATACATATGGTGCTGTGAATAAGAAGAAACAAGATCATATGCTTTAAAAAAACATTAGAAATTTTACATATATTTCCCATTTTTTTAACCTTGTGGTTAGAAAAAAATTTAATTATCCCCAAATTAGTGTAAGACTGATCAGGAATCATCCAAGACAGGGCATCCAATATTACAGATGACTCACCAATAACAGTGGGCTCCAGGTCAACAAAGATTGCCCTGGGAACATGCTTTCCTGCTCCAGTCTCACTGAAGAAGGTATTGAAGGAGTCATCGCCTCCCCCAATGGTCTTGTCTGACGGCATCTGTCCGTCTGGCTGGATCCCATGCTCCAGGCAGTACAGCTCCCAGCATGCATTGCCCATCTGGGCTCCGGCTTGGCCAACATGCACAGAAATACACTCACGCTGGGAGAGAAAAAAAAAATACAGTTACTTCAATGAGAGCAATGACTATTAGGGGTGTCAACATCTACACGTGCACACAGATAATAAATGATAACTGTTTAGAAAAATCAATAACTGTGTGCACATCACTTTACTCCTTCTCGTTCTTTTTTCACCAGTATCTAATATTTTTTAGAGTGATGATGTTACCTGAAAGCTTTAGATAACATGAACTAACCAAACGTTCCCTCTAGTGTAGTTATCCACATACATAATAGATACATGGGGAGCAATGTCAACAATGATTTAAAAAAAAAAAAACGCAGCCACAGTCCTGTTGAGTTCAAGTCGACTCAGGGAAGCTAAAGCAGCTGACAATGAGCGGAGCGCTGTGTGGCAGGTTTTCTAACTGGAACTACTGGTGGATGCAGGCTGTGTCAGACAAAGCTGGTTTACAACAGTCGTACGGGACCTACGAGAGATCAGCTGCCATGGAAACACCCTGACAAGCTGGAGGGAGAGAGCATTGATGCTAACGTTAGCTACCTACCGCTCGTGGTTCACAAGCTAGCATGAGGGATTTTATATACAACGAATCAAAGAAATGTGACAAGACACAGACACACGTCTTGAGCATATCATCAACTTCATGGCTGAAATGGTGACCCTCTGGTCTAATAACTCGTGGAATGCATTTGACTATGAATTAGGGATTACGAATCAGCATATTTGAATGTAGACAGAGCTCTCTAGTGGTCATATAGCGCAACTGCAATAAAAAAAATGTATGACCTCACGTGTCTGGAAATCCCGGTAGAAAAAATTTTAAACGTTCACACCCTTAATGACTACTTTCATACAAACTATAACAATGAAGAAGAAATGCTTGGCCTGAAGAAAATAGATAACTAGATTATCAACTTGTCAACTTCAACATTTTATTTCAAATAGTTGGACATGAAGGAAATTTGAAATCCACAAAGCGTTCTCAACTGAACTGTCATCCGGCAGAAATTTTTCAGGAGAGAAAAGACTAATTTGTCTCCCTGATATGAAAGTATGCCAGCACCATCACCTCTCTGTATTCTGAAAGGGACAACCCTCAAGTTTTACCACATAAACTCAGCTCAAGACTAGAACCGCTCGTAACGCCATAACGTTCAACTCTGCCTACAGTAAAAGCGTTAAAGACGGTCTGAAAACCGGATATTTAATACATCTTTTACCAATTAAACAACAGAGTTATCAGGAAATCTGAAAAGACGCGCTCATTTCGAAGTTTTATCAACCCTCCCTACTCACCATTTTGTCTATTTGTCCTTCGAGCGATGTACAGCATTCAGAGACAAGGCAGAAGTGAGGCAGGGAGGACGTGACCGGCCTTATATACCAGAGGATTTGGCGGGCGCAGCTCGGCGGGAGGGGTTAAGTTAAAAAAGAGAGAGAGAGAGAGAGAGAGAGAGAGAGAGAGAGAGAGAGAGAGAGAGAGAGAGAGAGAGAGAGAGAGAGAGAGAGAGAGAGAGAGAGAGAGAGAGAGAGGGAGAGAGAGAGGGAAGTCCATAAAAGTGCCTGACACTTCATCCACATTTACATTTTTCCACTTATCTTTCAGTTAAAGTTTAGAATTTTGTTTGTGAAAAAAACACTTCATCTGTCATGCTTCATATGGCGTCTCTGATGTTTTTATTTGTTTGTTTTTTAGTGCGTGCGACATTTTAACATGTTTCTTGTAGTTTTGGATTCAGGCTCCTTGCAGATGGTTTTAAGTAGACAGATGAGGCTTTCCTGTTTATGGTATTTATCATGTTAAAACTCAGTATGAATCAAAATAAAATCTAATATAATAATTATGTAAACAGCAATACTGTGATTATCAAAATATAATTTTAGGAATAATAACCATAATAACGATTATAAATTTAAATATAATAACAATATTAATTATAATAATTGTGATAATATCAATAACAATCATGTGTAATAAATATCCTTAAACCAAATTTTTCAATAAAAATCTCAATCAGTCTGGACAGTTTATGAGTTAATTTCATTCTGTTTATGTCTGTGTGTCCTCCATGTCTCATGTTTATACTAATCTAGAACAGAAGTTGAAAACTGATCGATTTATGATCACTTCTGTGGTGAAACTTATCATCTCTCAATGTGCTGCGGAAGCGAGGTCCACCCCGGCAAGATGGCTGCCACGCAGGCACGTCGGCTCCGCTCCACAGCAGCGTGAATGAGCCGTCTACGTATGTGACGTCTGTTGTCGTGGGTACCCCCCCCCCCCCCCCCCCCCCCCCCCGCCGCCGCCCCCGCTGGCCACTAGCAGGAATTACACCCCTCCTCCTCTCCCACCATCTCCCCCCTCGCGCCGTCACACGCGCCCGTGGGGTTCAGGGAGGGCTGCTGGAGACGCTGCTGCACCTCGTCTGAGCAGGATGGAGGTCTGAAAGGAGACATCTCTCTCTTCTCATCTCCTCCTTCTCCTCCTCCTCCTCCTCCTCTTCCTCCGCCGCCGCTGCTGCTGTCGGGCTTCAGGGGATCATGCAACACCTTAAACCGTGGCGAGCTCTGCTCCTGCTGACCGTGCTCTGCCAGCCGGGAGTCTCAGACAAATACGGTAAGACGCTGCTCGTGATGATGATGATTGAGGTTAACGATGATGATAATGATGGACACTGTGAAGAAGACAAATGACCCTCTCACTTTACATCCTCACTTTAAGGTGACATGCTGAATCTCCACATATCTACTTTCTCTCCGTGTTTGTGTCATTAGAGGAGCGTACTCACTGTTCCGACTCTGAGGGTAAATATAGATGCTGACAGCCTGATGTGGTTTCCCGGAGAAGGAGCACTAGAAGTGTTTCTGTTCTCTCTCACACATTAGAGTTTATGCTTCTGTTCACTTCTTCTTTCTATTTACTCAGGGAAGAAAGTGGGACAGCATATACAAAATCCTGAATGAACTAAACGCCCACACTAGTGTTTATACACTACACACAGACATTATTTTCTCATTGTCATAACAGCATCACACCAAGAGGCCTCATGAAAACAGCATTTTACATGACAATACACGTTTGCCACATTAAAAACGAATTAAACCAACACGGTTTGTATAAAAAAATGTCACATTTTATTTTCATCAGTTCCAGTCGCAGCTGTATTATTAGTATTATTGACTGTAGCAGCAGTGGTAGTAGTAGTACGCAGGATTGCATGATGCTTGTTTTTCTCTGTTGTTTTTTTTTCTAACCTGAATTGTCTTAATCTGCATCTTAATCTGGTGCAACAAGTGAATCTCTGCACATTCTTGCTTTTGTGTTCACATGCAAAAACTGGTGTCATAAGTGTTTCTACATCTTACTCAAAGGGAAATGTGTGGCATTAGTGATCGAGAGATCGATCAATAGATAGATAATTTCAAACTTCAGCAAGAGAAACCAAAATAGTGCTGATTGATCTCCAAAAAGTCCTTGTAATTATAAGATAAGAAGCAGCACCGCAGCAAGAAAGGATCTCAAGAAAGCGTCATGCTGTGAGTTGAGTGTGATTTCAGCACCATGGAGAGAAACTGCCATGGCCTTCCATTGTCCATTCATCCTGCCTCTGTCTCTGTTCTCTCATACGCCATCCATCCGTCTGTTCATTTGATTAGGCATCCATCCATATGCCTGACACACACACACACACACCTCTGACAGGGGTCCTGTTGCCATGACAAACACACAATACCACTGGCTTGCTCTACTGTTAATACCCAAAGTTATTAGTGCATATCCTTTTTTTTATAGGCATAATAAAACAATAACGATGTGTGTTATCGTGGAGAAAGTGTTTAGTTGTGGCCAGCGTCACCATTTCCCTCAGAGCACCTGCCGCCTGAAAATGTCACCATGGTGTTGCCTCATGTAATGTAACGCGTAAAAGTGTGTGTGTTGGTGCTTTCGCTCTCAAATCTGGCATCCATGTCACTGTTGTGTCCAATCAGCCAAAAGTTGCAGGATTTTTTTTTTTCACATCTCGAACTGGAGATGAGTTTTCACTGCCAGAAGCAGTCTCTTTTTCTGTTTGACTGAGAAACTGTGTATTTCCTTACACTGTTTTTTTTTTTAAAGAAATACAAGCTATAATTAGGTAGTTATCTCCTTGTATGACACCTTGTTAGCATGTTTTTCGCTGTAACTTACTGCAGCCATGAAAGGTTCTCCTTAGTCTTCTGCAGACAGGAGGATTTTGACTTCAATCAAGCCTGTCACATTTATTATATATGTTCTTGGTTGCCGTTATTTGAACTGAATGAAGCCATTGCATCATTTAAAAGTATATTTATATCTATGAAACGACCACAAATAAACTCTCTCAATCTATTTTAAGATGGTTAATTAGCCCTATTTTATCAAACATACACTATCTTGGGATTAACCTTATGAACAAAGCATCACACACAACTCTGAACACTTATTTTTAAGTTACATGAAATGCAATCTGTCATATTTACAGATTTTTATACTTTGTCAATGTAATGAAAGTTTGTGTTTGCTCTGATTACTTTAAAGTTGTCAAATGTTCTTGTTAGATCTAAAAGTTGTTTTTTTTTTAAACTCACTCATCAAAATGTAGTTCCAGGGCCTAAAGTTTGAGAGGACAGAACATAAAATGCCTGCACTGTGCGCGCGCATGTGAGCGTGCGTACAGTGTGTCAGTCTGAAAGAGGTGACTCACTGTTAGGTACTGCGGCATTTTATTGAAAGCTACAAAAAAAAAAAAAAAAAAAAAGAATCCTCCCTTTTATTGTGTATTGGTAATGACAAAAACACTTCATCCACTGCTCCATCCTTGCAGCCCACCTCATGGCTTGACTTCCACTCAGTTTCAGTCCAACAAGTTGCCCGTCTTTATTGGCTCCTTTCTGTATTTTCTCTTGCTGCTCGTTATACGTAGGCACGCGCCGACTCCTAAAATCAATAACGGAGTGAAACGCGAGCTGTGACGTGAGCGAGGGAGACAGACGGCCAGACAGAGCTGTCCATGCATACTCAGAGCTCGGTGCTGCTTCCCTGTCTATCAGCTGCCACCTGCTCCTTCCCACATTGCCCCACTCTCCAAGGTCTCATTCTCTTACATAACATTTAAAAAAGTAGTTTGTACAACTGAAATCGAAGCAAAACACAAGCTGTGTGTGATCACAAAGATAAAGAAGTCACAGCAAAACATTGCTCCACTTGGACTAATGTTAAGCACGGTGTGTCATGGTTTGGACGCTGGTTGCATTTGGTTGCGTTTGAAGTACTGTTTTGCAGTACATTTGAGGCTAATTATAATAAATAAGCCAGGGTTAGCTGACTTTGTCTCGTCTGTGGCTTCTGAATGTGAGTTAAAGCTTTTGTTGCCATGGAAATTACTGTGAGAGACTCGACTGCGAGTGCCCACTAGTTAGCCCTGTCTTTGTCTTTTTGCTGCAGGTTGCCTGTTTGACAGAAAACTGTGCACGAGGGATCAGTTCTGCTCAGATGGTGAGTCCAACACGTGCGTCACTGTGGACACATGTACACACACTCTCACACATGCATCTAAAACCAAACGTGCCCTGGCACAATCAACTAAAATATGATCTGACATCGATATGTGTTTTGAACTTTGTCTTTTAAAGTTTTAGTCCAAACTGTGCCTATTCTTGGTTTCAGCTGGATGCAGTCGTGTTGTCGTCCCTTTTCCATTCACATACATTCATTTCCTGAATATTATTCTTACTGTAACCACAACTATCCCAAAACTTTAGTCTCAACATTTCATATCAGTGAGCGTGTACGCAGACTGAGGCATAATCATGCTGCTGGTAAAATCAGTCACACACTCCCACGGAGAGAGCGAGAGCGACAGAGAGAGAGAGAGAGAGAGAGAGAGCTGATGTGTCTCCACCACATGCCCCATCTCTCCCCTTTCTCTCCCCTTCTCCCTCATCTTTACCTAAGCCCCTCCCTTCGCTCGCTGTCTCTATGGCAACACTGACATCACTGTGAGGTGGACACCCCCTCAGTTGTTGTGCTAACACAGTGATGAGTCACAGACACACACTTACGTCCTTCTCCGTGGAAACTGCGCTTACGCACGGGCGCGATCATTGGACGGAATACTAAAGAGAGGAGCGTAGTTGCTGGTTTCAAAGCAGAAAGCTGTGGGTCTGATCACAGAAGCACTCCGCAGAAGTCTGCTCAAAGGTCTTTTATTTTATTGATCGTACTGCACTTTTACCTTCTCGAGGCATTAATTTCTGTGTTCATGAAGCACTAGAGTTTTTACTTGACTAGATTTTGTGGTTTATGGAAGGAGAGGTCAACTGAGAGCATCGTCAGCCCAGCCCCTGGAGCCATATGCAGATCCTGCAGTGACTAACACCTCCTGTATGAGCAGACAGCAACCGTGTTAAACTGAGGTGGATGAGACCACAGAGGAGATACAATACAATTAGAACTCCACATAGATTTGTTTAATATTTTATTTAATAAAAAGACTTTGGTAGAAGTTTTACATGATCTCAATCTTAATCCAGGAGTGAGAAAACCATAAACAACAGAAAGCAGATAAAAAATTGCATGTTTAGTAGTTCCTCCTTTATTGAACATCCAGTCTGCATGCTGTGTGCAGGAGGGAGTTTTTTTTCTTACCGCTCTAGATACGTAGCTGAAGGTCACAGTCGCAGCTATGAAGGACAAATCAAATGACTAATTAAATACATTACAAACCTCAACGGGCTGCGGTGAGTGGGTGCACGGCCATGTTTTTCCAAGGTAATGGGAGACTAATACTACGGTGGGAGCACTGATATTTTGAATCCAGTGATATGCAACACTGCATAAACTCATAGGGAAAACAGATCCCTATCATGGCCATTAGAGACTCCAGAAAGAAATACATTTTTCATGCCTTTCATCATTGTCTGTATTGTTATTTGCCTATGATCATAGTCTACAGGCGCAGAATCGGTCTGGAATGTTGATCTTCTGTTGTTGTTGAGAAAAAAGTAACGTAAGCACCTACTGGCTTGCTTTAAAAATATATATATATATATATGAAAACCTATGAAGTTAATCACAGATGAAATTTTTAACTGAATTGAACAAATGATGTAGTTCCTGCTAAGGTGCTCCGGTTCAGCCCGTTCCCAGTGAAACAGATGAGCGTTGACGTTACGGCGTCATACATCCTCAGCTGCCCTTAGAGCAGTAATTAGTCTGAAATGTTCGATGATGTCGTCCTCCTGCACGGTACAACTATTTATCTCTTCACCGTAAGTCAGAAGACATTAAAGCTGCTATTAGTTTGAGCTTTTTTCCTCTTCTGTGCGCGGGCTGTCTGCTTTCAGTGAGAGGGAACAGCCATCATGTCTTGTACTGTGTTAAATGGGACGCGCTCCTTCTTTTTGATGTATTCACGGTTATTAATTTGTATCTGTAACCTGATGCCTAGCGGGTCTTAATGGAACTGTGGAACAAGCACTCACTGTCGCCATATATTTGATGGTAGCAGAGAGAGCAGTGAAAAATCTCTCTCTCTCCTCGGTTTCATGCTGAAGTCAGTAGTTTTCTCAGAGAGTCATTGTGGGCGCACGCTGTGTTTTTAGCCTCCTTTAATGTTCCAGCTTCTATTGCCAGTGTGGACATGTTGTTGACGTTTGAGACATCAGCAAAAGGAAGAGCGTGAAGTCCGCTCCGAGAGCGAGTCCTGTGGTAACCCACGCCAGGTCAGAGAGCGTCACCTGACTTGTGTGTACACAGGTGTTGCAGATGGGCCGCGCAAGCATTGCTGCCGAGTTGTGAATACTGGGTCAGTGTGCAGCAGGTGTCAGGTCAGCACGCCAGGGACGGTGCACCAGCAGTCTGGGCAAGAACAGAGAGCATTGTGAAGCACATGCTTTTTGAGGAAGACATTTACTGCACAGGGGAAATTGCATTAAATAGAATTTCATATGCCATACAAAGCAGAGGTCATGCCACTGGTTTCTGGGTAAAGTCTTTTCGCAAAGCCTGACTCTGACTTGTGGTTGTACATAACTTTGCTCTCAGAACATGTTTGAATGACACAAGATGCAAAAAGAAACATCAAATCTGGCAGTTAAAGGTGCTGTAGGCAGGATTCAGCATCTCCGCCATCTTGCTAAGCAAGATGGCGATTTGAAACCCAGCACAGCTAATCCTGTCTTGTTTTCTCCGACATCACGCCCTTACGCAAGTTAAGCCCCTCCCACAAGAACGTGTGACGAACGCCCCTCGACCAATCACGGTTAGAGCCTCAGGGGCTCTTCTGATTGGTCAAAGATACCTGGAGCTGTCGAGATTGCTTTTCAGCTCAGAACAGAGACAGAGGGAAACGCTGCGCCCTCACGGTAGTGCAATTATGCTACACTCCTAAAGGATTATCAATGGATACTCTAACATTTAATCCAAAGAAAACACAGAAAAATTAGCATTGACTAGCAAAATCCTGCCTACAGCACATTTAATATATGTAATACAATTTGCGTATTTTCAAAAGCATGTCCTGTAGTTCAAATACTTCAAACAATGGAAAGAATAAGTGGTGAAGTAAATTTGATTTTTTTAGCACTTTTCACAGATAAAAATCATAAAATAAGCTCTAAGTTAATTACTTTGTATAATTGTCAAAAGACAACAAGATAGCATGACAAAGGGATGATAAAAAAATGTGTTACGGTGTCTAATAACTTGGCCAAGAGGTAATATGCACAGCAAAAAGGGAACTGAGCCCAGAACAGATGCTTGTGGTATCCCACAATGCAGGTTTTCTGTCCACCCATCCATAAAACACACTTCCTATTGTCTTTCTCTTTGAATCTGAGTGTTTCTGTTTCATTTCAGTTATCTTTTTGCAAAGTTTTTGATTTATTTCATGTCTGTATTTGTAAATGATTGCTTGTGGAAGGAGCTGAATGGAGTTTACACCTGTACCAGAAAAGTGGGCTCAGTTCAAAAAAGAGAGAGAACATTTATCAACCAGTTTACATCAAGTATATGAAGTGTCATTTGAGCAGAATATAAAGACAAGTTTAACTGAATTTGAAAATAATTTCTCACAAAGTGTGACTTGTAAATTTAGACAAGTGCAAGAAAATGCAAGAATCTGAAATGATTCATTATTTTTCATGACACAGCCTTTACACACACTGTGTCTCATTTCTTATGGATTCACTGGATCCCCTTGAGGAACACTGAAATAACCAAGGCTTTTAAAATAGGCTCAATCCCATTGAGGCATGCAGTTTGCTGCATTTCTTTCATTGATCTTCTGTTTCTAATCCCTTTTCTCTCCGTCATCAGTCACTTTACCAGGATTAAAAACTGTAATCTGTGCATCGCAGCTCACCAGCACCAGCTATTTTTAACATAATTCACAGTTTTAAACCAATGGGAGAGGATTTATTAATGAAAAAGAAAGATGCGCAGGCCTGAACCTTCCAATATATTTGCACATGGTGAAATTATAACATCGTCACAAGACTGTTTACTAACTCGTCCTCTCGGAATACAATTTTTACTAAGTGCTTCTTTCCATTGTGAGCTGATTATCCAGGAACCAGTCTAAATAAATAACACTCGCTGTGATTAGTGTCCAACTTTAACCCTTCACAGTCTGTGGCTGACTCTCACTAAAACAGAAAACTGCAACCAGCATCATTAACACTGTAAATAGATGATGACTCAGTTTATTTCTGTTACGTACAGTATCTAACATGGGTTCTTTGTTACACAGTATAACAAGCAATGGGAATCCCAGTAAGAACTGATAAAATTCACAGGTTTCTCTTTTTTATAGTTTAGTTTGATTTTGAAGCTAACATGAGAAACAGACTTTATGTTTGATCTGTAAAAACATATGTTTCCCTGAACAAGGCTCCCGATTAGTTCTCTCAGAAATAAGCAGTTCTGTTTTGTGTTTCATGTTTAAAATTATTGCTGAAAAAAACTCCACCTTAATCCTCTCTAATCTGGCCTGCGTAGCGATTCCAGACCTGGTTGAGGCAGATTGTGCTGTGTGAGATTTCGCGGGTGTCGGGACTGCGGTGACTCATCAGTGCACCAGATGAAGCATGGTCTGCTCCGAGTTATTTTCATTCTCATCACACAGCAGCACCACTTCCAGATGTTTTACTGTATTTTTTTAATTATTTTTTGTTTTTTGTTTTTTGTTTTTTTTCTCAGCCTTCCTCACGTCATTGGTTTACTCTTCATGACTGGTTTCATTTGTTCAGTTTTTCGGTTTTTCCATCCATCCATCCATCTATCTTCGATACTACAAATCCCAGTTGACAATAGGCGAGGGCAGGATACACCAAACAGGTGTTTAACGTTCACGTACTTAATTAAAAGAACATTATGGTCATGAAAAGAGAACATATCCACAAAAAATCTCGCAGTGATGCTGTCTTGAGGTGAGGGGGTTCTGTAGGGAATTCTTAAACATACACACACACACACAAACACACACACACACACACAGACTGTGGCAGAGCCATGTCAAAAGGACTGTAACAAGCGGCACTATTGTGTGGGCCGTGCTTTCAAACTATGACTCACTACTGTGGACTTCTGATGTGTGCACAGTTATGAAAAATGCTGTTCCTCAACGGCAGCATCGCTGAACTGGAGACATGCAGCCACAGTTTCATCTAAAAATCCCCCCAAAAAATCTTGATACCATACTATAAACTGCAGGCTTATCAGTCGCTTCATTCTCGAAACATGAAAAATATTAATTGCATCAATTGTGTTGAAGTTTCAACAAAGTTTGAGCAAAACAAATGAGGAAATGATTGCCACCTTCTTATGAACCTCTGCGTGTTTCTCTGCAGATTTGTTGTTTGGTCAGTGCCGAAGCTCGAAGCAGGACCTGGTCCAGTACCAGGTGTCAGTTCCTGTCTGGAAGAGGTTGCAGTGGGTCATCAAACAGCTCATGCGGGAAGGTGAGATTAAAACATTAAAAAAAACAGCAAGATTAAAGTCAACGTAAAGTCGTTTGCAACTCCATAAACACTGACATGGATCCGTTCATAATATGAGCTCGTAAAAAAACCACAAAGAACTATGATTTCATCAACCTTCCTTGCACTCTTCTCAGCTCTCACTTTAACTCCCATCTTGTCTGATTTTCATTGATTGTTGTGTGTGTGTGTGTGTGTGTGTGTGTGTGTGTGTGTGTGTGTGTGTGTGTGTGTGTGTGTGTGCAGGGCTATCATGGCGGGATGACCTCACCCAGTCTATTTTATCGATGGAGCTGAAGAGAGTTCCTCACACCACCCTCCCCTTGAAGCCAAACTCGTCATCCTCCTCTTCTCATTCGTCCCAGTAAGCCATAGAGCAGTGAACATGGGTTTAAAATGTAAACATTAAAGGAAAACAATGTTCTTTTTGTTGTCAAACATCGTATCATCTCTCTCTTTTTTTTTTTGTCTTTTCCAGGTTTAAACAGCACGTCCCTCATCACCAAAGCTCAAAATCGGCCCCCTCGCCATCTGCTAACAAACACACGGACTACATGATACTGCACGATCCTCGCTCACTGCTGGACATGCAAACCGAATCTATGGGTCCATACCAATACGAACAGGTTTGGTTAACGCACACACAACACACACACATGCATACCGTGTTTGGCACTCACAAAACTGTCTCCATCTTGTAAAAACTACATCTATAATAGTCAGTGTAATTTTTACATGAAGATCTTCAAAAAATAAATAATGAATTAACAGTGAAACATCCCATTGATTGCTCTTACAAAGCAAACGGCCAGCGGCAGACAAACATAAAAGGAGTAGCGACAGATTTAATTCACTAGTAAGCTAACAGTGTTTTAAACCCTGATTTTAATGAGCTCCCAGCTTCAGCCGCCCTCCGATGTTCTGCATGTTTGTTTCACAGGTTAAGTGCCGAGAAAATAAAAGCAGCATCAGCTTGTATGTTTTGAGCGCATTTCAGAACATGTGCTTCTTTTAAAGTTTGAATTAAGGAAATAATGAACTATTGTGTTTTTCTCAATGATTTTTTATTCAAACTGGTGTCAAATAGTTTTATACACTTTTAGCATTGTTTTTTGTTTTTCTATAAATGTGTTTCGGTCTGAGTAACAGACTTAGTAACATGACTTTCACCCTCCAGTACATGGCCAAACAGCGGGAGTGGGAGCGAGAGTTTCAGCTGAAGCGCGACAGGCAGCTGCTCCAGGAGGCTCTTTCCCTCTACTTCTCGTCCCTTCAGCCGTCGTACCGCCACCGCGGGGCTGCTCCCATGCCTGCTGCAGGTAAAATATATGTCCTGGAAACAAAAGGTTAAAGGTGTTTATTCAAGAAACACTACAGATGAGAATGTACTTCATTATTCACGTCATGATAGCGATGCAAGAAATCATAACAAAGCAGTTCTATTCATACCTGATATTTGTGCAGGCCTGCCTCATTATGAGGACCTAAAGCTGGAGATACCAGTGGACTATGTGGAAGACTACACCCTGGAGGAAAGACTTGGTACTGCAGGAAGGCCAGAACCTATGCAGAGCAAGAAGGTTCCCCAGGACCTCAGCGCAGTGTCTGGAAACAGCGGTGAGCACAAAGCAGACGGATTTCTAAACTTAATAGTGTAGTGAGATTGCGAACTCAGTTGTGCTAAAAGTGGTTGCAAATGTTTTTTGGCAGACAACTTGCTCCAGAGGGTGTCAGCAGTGCTGCAGAAGCACAGAATCGACCCCAGAGAGCTCAGTCAGGAGCAGCTTTATATACTCGCCCTCATACTGGCTAGACAGGCCCAAGACAAAACAGGTAGACCAGGCCTACTTCCAGAAGATAATGTCCTAATCACTGTTGTGGGTCTATTAGAACAGCAAATGAAGACTAATCTGATTTTTTTTTTTTTCAATGTCTACTATTCCTCCATAGATCCAATTGAAAAAGACCTCATCGCCCAGAAAGAGGTATGTCAACATCTGGAATCAGCAGTGATTTAAAAGCATCATGTAACCGTGAACATTTATGAACTGACAGGTTTCCTCGGAACCCCGTCAGATGCAGCTGCTGAAGACCGACACCGTGCCCAAAAAGCTGGAGAAGCCCGCTCTTTCCCCCGGCCCCCTGGACGCCCCCCCTGCCCAGTCTTCTGCCTCGCCGCCAGCGCCCACGCCCGCCCCCAGTGGGCCGGGGATGCCGCAGGTGGAGGGTACAGGGGGCAAACAGGAGTACGGATACATCGTCACCAACCAGAGGTGAGCTCTCCAGCTTATCCCGGTTTAATTCTGTGGGTCTATTTATTCATGCAGTGTTTTTTTTTAATGACATTTCATTTCCGTTTACAGTCCTTTGACTCTGGACAATGGTGTTAAGCTGTTGTTGCTTTTGGCAAATAAAATCCACTTAACAGCGAGTAGTTTAATCAACATCAGGTGAGTCCGTACGAGTGTGTGTGTGTGTGTGTGTGTCTGAGCTCGTTGAGTTCACTACGTTCGTGGCCAACATGTGTGTGTTTTCTGTGTGCGTTTGCTGCCAGTCCTGTCGGGTCTGCGTTGATTTTCCGTATCCGGCAGAATGAACACAACATGACGGCTGCAGAGGTAGCTGCTAAAGCTGGTGAGACTCCAACCCGCACGACACACACTGACTTAACACATGAAGTGCTAAGTATGTGGACACATTATTTCGTCACATCTTTTTTGTTTGTTTTTTCTTCTTCAGCTGATTTTTTCTTTCTTTTCCTTTTCATTCTAACAGTGTCTGAAAAGGACTTCCTGGAGAGTGAGACAGGAATGAAGATTGTCCAGACCGGTGTGGGAGAGGTACTTGATGCACACACACACACACACACACACACACACACACACACACACACGGACACACAGCTCATCCTATCAGGAACATATGGAGCCGTCGTCAAGGCAACCGAGGATATAATCAGTCCTCTTTATTCGTTCCCATTTTCACTAATCTAATCATGATGGGATGAGAGATTATTAGATTGTGTAAAATCCCAACACACCACCGCCGTCTCGCTTCTTTTCTTTTTGTGTGTGTTTGTTTCTTGTGGAGATGAATATATGTCATTACCATAAAATGATCCATGTGCAGAAACCTAGAGGTGGAACGTAGAATTGGTTGCATCTTTAAAATGTGGATGGTAGATTTGAAATATTTTGAAGTAGCATTTAAATTTGATTCAGTTCTTTTTCATTGACCTTTCAAACATTCCTTATTCCATTTTAAAGAAGCACAAAAAAGAAAAACCAAAGACCTGGATTGATCTCGCTCGTGCCTCTTCTACACGCTGATGTGAATCCATGTGTGACTATCTCTGCATAAATCCCCGTGGACGGTGCGAGAAAGTGGGGCGACACCACATTTCACTTGTTGCCATGGCTTTTTATCTCAGCCAACCATCTCCCCTGCTGTGGCTCCCAGTTCCAGGTGCTATGGCAACAGTCACAAGTGTCATTAACATCAATATCCGCGGTTCACATAAAGCAGCCTGACTCCAGGCCTCTGAATCATCGCTGCAGCTCCCACTATAGATTAACGACAAGCTGCCCGTTTCGACTGGACGTGGTGGTGACAGAGACATAAACTGATTGCATTGATGGATCATATTAAAAGTGTGATTCGATGGGAGAAGGGTTTAAATCATACTGATTATCGCAGTGTATCGTGTGAAGTGCAATATTCTTGAGTATAAAATAACTAAATGATTTTTAATGGATATGAAGTTAATGATGTTAAAGTCCATGTGCTTAAATATTTCTCCTTTCAAATAGCAGTGCTGGATTAAAATTATAATCATTCATTAGTTTTCATTTTACTTCGTTAATTTTCTATCATTATAAATGTGCATTAATGCATAACGCATGGGAACAATCCATCACAGTCCATTTGCCAGATGTATGTTGTACATGTTGATATTGTGATAATGACTAACGTTCAGCATGTTGTGCAGCCCTGATGCAGTATATCAATGCATTGCCCAACATTGGAGTTTTGGTGATACTGTAATATATTTTAATAGCACAGCTGCAAATATTGTTGAGATTTACAGGTTGCATTACTCATTGTTTCCCTGCCATTCAAGTCGTATTAAGCTATTTGATTTTAAATGGCATGATATTGAAATTGATAATCAAGTTCTGATTTTCAAGGCAGTGGCTATAACAATGTTGTCTTAGAAAATCAGCTTCAGGTCTGTGCTTTGGCTTTGCTGTGTGGAGTCAGCAGGTTTTTTCACAGCAGAATCCCAGTTGTTACTTCAGCTTCCTTGAAGAGAAGAAACAGAGTCAATCGGGTTGATTTGTGATTCTAAATCTATCGAGTGTGAATGAGCGCCTGTGTGATTTATATTCATGAGTTTGCGCTACGCTCTGGCGTGACGACGGATGCAGGTGCTTGTTTTTCCACATTTTGCTGAAGAAGCAGGAGAGGCGTGGTGCACGTGTGTAAAAAGTGAAGCCATCACGTTGTAAATTCTTCGTGTTCCCTGCTGTGGGAGTGGGCGTCACTTCGAGGGTCGTTAAGGTAAACGGAATAAGATGATGAACCAGTTCAATGTCTCCTCTGGGGAAGATTTCACTTCCTGTATCGGTGTGTTGCGTCTCGTGACGATCTGCTGATCCCCACAGAGCCTCAGCTGTCTTGCCTGTGTGCTCTGGACGGTGCACCACCTTGACCTTTGAGACCGCTGCCTTTTAAACTCAACTTCATTGCTGATACAGAGAGACACATGTGCTCTGAAAATGAAATGACCTTTGAGTTACAGCGGCGAGGGGTTGTTTCCCTGGAGCCGCTTACCTCCTTGACTGATGTGCCTGTCGAGAAATGGAAATCGGCTCGCCACTCTTAACGCTGCCTCTCTTTTTCCTCTCTAGTTTACTGATGCGAGGAGTCTCCCTCAGGTCGCCCGGGTTTCCCAGGGCTCCAGCGGGACTGTCATCACCCTGGTTTCCATGGCAGTGGTTGGTGGCGTGCTGGTCGTGGCCATGGCCGTAGCTTGCCTCAGACACTATGCTCAGCAAGTCGCCAACAGCAAGCTTGGCCTGGGTCCAGAGGGCGGAGCGGAGACTCACTTTGACTACCAGGTAAGGCCACATAAAACCAGGAATATTTTTGTGTTTAATCATAGTTTTGAGTTGGATTTGTTGTTTATTGAATAGATATCATGGTATTTCTTGGTTATGCACCTTTTGCACATATACTTAGCAGGATGCCGCAAGCGTGTGCTGGAATTGCGACCTTTTTCTCTCCATTCAGGAGCTATGTCGGCAGCACATGGCATCTAAATCCTCCTTGTGCCGCCAGGAATGTGTGGGAGGGGTTAGTAGCGGCATGGCGGGGTCCGCCATAGGCACGGGTGCCGGCGGCCGGAGGGGTACGGACACCTCCCGCGTCAGCAGCGTCTCCTCTCAGTTCAGCGACGGGCCCCAGCACAGCCCGTCCTCCACCCACAGCTCCACGCCGTCCTGGAGTGAAGAGCCCGCCCAGTCCAACATGGACATCTCCACCGGCCACATGATTCTGGTGAGCGCCGGTTGCGAACGTAGCCTCTACCGTAACCCTCCACCATCAATTTGCTGTATTTGTTTCCATTTATTGTCATTTGTTCTCTCGTCTCAGACGTACATGGAGGATCACCTGCGTAACAAGGACCGTCTCCAGAAGGAGTGGGAGGCGCTGTGCTCCTATCAGGCTGAGCCCAGCTCAGTCGCTGTGGCTCAACTCCCAGAAAACATGGACAAAAACAGACACGTGGAGTCGCTCCCCTGTTAGTTCATCCATGATTCATCTCAGCTGTCTTTAAGCCGGGGTGTCAAACTAATATCGGGCCACGTACAATTGAAAGGCAGCAGCATAGAAAGCCCCACATTGGAGGATGGAATCGTTTTGAGTTGTTGAATCTTGTGAGTGGGGTGAGCAGCCTCTTCAGGTACGTGGGGGCATTACCATGTAAGCACTGATTTGTGAGACGGGTGATTGATTTTGTCATGAATTCTTGCTGAGATGGCGAGCCGGTGAAGTGTGTAAAGAATGGAGTATGATGTGTTTATACTTGTGCGCTTTCATCAGGATCCTGGCTGCGCTGTTCTGAGTGCATTGTAAATGTTTAGAGGCTCCTGCCAGGAGCTCCAAATCACAGTAAACTATTCAGAAGGAGACGGAGGTGTGCAGCGGTTGTTCTGCGTCGGGTAAAGTGAGTGGAGCTACGTTTCTGAGATGAAAGGAGATTTTGTAAGAAAGTGTTTTTGTGTGTCAATTGGCAATGAACAGGCAACAGAGCTGGTGGAGTCAGTTTAACGTGCAGCTGTTTCACCAGCGCATGATTCAGAGTCAGAGCAGGTTTATCAAAGCAAATAGAGTGAACCAAGTCAGAGTCAAAGTCCATAAATAGAGTCCAGTGAAACGGGTCAAACAGAAAAAACATGACCTCCAAACAGACAGGAAACACCAGACACACTGAACTGACCAGACCCAACAGAGAGACCGACAGGACTAAATAGACTCAGGAGGGAAGGCGCTGGAAGGGGATTGGTTGATAGGATAATAGGAAACGTGAGGTGAGGGAGACGAAGGAAACAGGTAGAGACACAGACAGCAGGATGGGAAGTTCACAGAGGAGTCAGGGAGGATCCTGACTCTGTATCTCTGATCTCTCAGCAAAGAACAACACTACTACCCTCTGCTGTCAGTTCTGGGGCTCGCTGCTGTGTTTTGACCCATTTTCATTCTGAAACCGCCCACAGTGAACAAATTAGGAACAGCAATTCCTTTGTTAACACATTTATTTGTACAATTTGCAATGTCATCTATGAAGTGAGCCCTCTTGATGGCCAGTTTTGGCCCATAAGCCACATGTTTGACACCCCTGCTTCAAGCCGGTCATTATAATATTGGTGATATTCGTTCTTGATGTTATCAAGTAAAAAATTCGACACCTGCTTGCTTTTCCAGATGATCACTCTCGAGTAAAGCTGAAGACCGAAGTGAATCCCAGCAAGCATGATTACATCAATGCCAGCATCATTGTAAGAACTCACCGAGGAATCTTAGACGCTACAGAAGAATAAGAATTCCTGGATTTACAGAAGTCCTTTTTAACTTCTCTGACTGCTTTGCCTGCTGTAACTAATGTGTTTACAACAAATAACTTTCAGATCTTTTTGTTTGCTTCTCATTAGTTTGACCACGACCCTCGCCAGCCAGCTTATATCGCCACACAGGGACCTCTGCCCCACACTGTCACAGATTTCTGGCAGGTCTGTATCTTACCTGTTTTATTTCTTCTTTTTTTTGCATAATTTTTTTCATCATAATTAACTAAAATTACTTTTTGAAGCGATATAGAAGACAGTGCTGACCACTGCTTGTGTGTATTCTGTTCAGATGGTGTGGGAGAACGGCTGCACGGTGATCGTGATGATGACGGCTCTGGTGGAGGACGGAGAGAAGCAGTGCGAGCGGTACTGGCCCGACGAGGGCTCGTCTCTCTACCACATCTACGAGGTTAATTTCCTGTTGTTATTCCCACAGCTTTGCTTTGCCGCAGAACAAACATCCAGAGTAATGCCTCCCCGGCTGTGCTGCCTGAAATATAAATTCGAGGAAAAAGGGCTCTTGAGTAAACAATAGCATCTGTTGGCCTGTTTTCATGCGTGTGTGTTTTTTTTTTTCTGCTTGAGTTTATTTAGGATTATTCTCAATTTATGTTCACATAACCATAAAAAAAATGCTTTTTTCCTCTGACTTTGCTGTGTGCCTTCTCTCTCTCCATCAGGTGAACCTCGTCTCGGAGCACATCTGGTGTAAGGACTTCTTGGTGCGCAGCTTCTACCTGAAAAACGTTCAGACGCAGGAGACGAGAACCGTGACGCAGTTTCACCTGCTGAGCTGGCCGGCTGAAGGCATCCCCACCTCCACACGGCCGCTGCTGGACTTCCGCAGGTAAGAACACGACACAGCTACACACACCAGTGGCTCCGACTCTACGGTTGTAGCGAATCGGCGTATTTTGCTTTCAGTCCGGCTGTTTTTCATTTCGATGAAACCTTTGGCAGTTTGTTGATGAGTTGGTAATCGCAAACAGCTCCAGTCTTTTTTTTTTTTTTTTTAAATCAGTTGGACTCAGGGTTGACATGAATGGACAGACTGGACGTGGCTTTTCGATTACTAACATCAGTAACAAACACATGAGCGCAAAACTAAATTTCCTCACTGTGACCTTCACCCTCGCTGGGTTAAACTTCCTGTCATTTCACGCCATGTCCATCTTCCTCTCTCTCTCTCTCTCTCTCTCTCTCTCTCTCTCTCTCTCTCTCTCTCTCTTCCTGCCTGCAGGCTGATAGGTTTGTATTTTAACATCTCCCAGTGTCATTTTTGTGGTTTGCAGCTAGTACTCTGGCTCCAGTTGCATAGTCACAAAAATGAGCATTGGCAGGTGTGACTAGCTGCTGTGAGAGAGGCAGTGACTCTGTGGCTTCTCCTCCACCTGTCCTCTTCCGCTTCTTCCTCTCACTGCCCTCCTCATCCTCATCCTCATCCTCCTGCATTTTAGGGTTTTTTTTTCTAATCCCTCTTCATTGTTCCTTGATAACACATATTCTCCACAACACACGAGCTGTAAAAAAAAAAGTCTGTTAATCCTTTATTATCTGCTTTTATAGCAGATTAATTGTGTTTGTTTGAAATTTCAAATGGTTAAATTTGAGAGGAAAATCAGTTGTTGTTTCAGAGCTTGGAAAAAACACTTTATAACCACACAAAACATCCTCTTTGTTCTCCTTTCTTTCTCTGCCGTCCCTTTTGGTCCCTGCTTTTCAGAAAGGTGAATAAATGCTACAGAGGCCGATCCTGCCCGATCATCGTTCACTGCAGGTAAAAATAGCCTCTTGGCTTGGTCACAGTGCAGATCTTTTTTGTTGGAGTGTGTTGTTGTGATTAAAATGCTCCCAGAGAGATGCTGTCACACGTTGACCGTCACCCTCTTGTCTGCCACAGTGACGGGACTGGCAGGACTGGGACGTACATTCTCATTGACATGGTGCTGAACCGCATGGCCAAGGGTGGGTCTTGTGTTTGCACACACACACACACACACACACAGTCTCGTATTTCTATCCTCGTGGGGACCGTCCATTGACTCCCATTCATGTCTAGCCCCTAACCCTGACCCTTACCCTAACCCTAACCCACACCACAACAAAGCCTAACCCTAAAGAAATGTTTTTGCACTTTTACTTTTTTCAGTAACAACAACATGGTCAAGAAAACACTGTTTTCCTACTTAGGACCGGAAAAAGGTCCCCACAAGGCACGTCGTTCCACGTTTTGCTATCCTTGTGGGGACATTTGGCCCCAACAAGGATAGAAATACGAGAACACACACACACACACACACACACACACACACACACACACACACACACACACAGAGCACAGGCAGGGGGCAGCTACGCTGTTCATCAGTCTTAACTTCACCCTCGATCATAAGTGTGTGAAATAAGGGTGACAATGTGATTCATTAAATCTAAATTGTATTACCTGCCGTGACCAGCAGAGGTCAATATGGTTAAATTTGAGTTGGAGAGCCTTGTCAATCCTAACAGATACTCTATAATTTTAAATAAGCATTTAAAACATTTCCCTTTTGACAAAAAAGAAAAGGTCGACAAATGTTAATGTTCAGTTAAGAACATATCCTGATTTGTACTAACGTGACTGTGTGATGGCAGTGATGTTGTTTTTCTGGTTCTGGTGATCAGGGGTGAAGGAGATTGACATTGCAGCTGCGCTGGAGCACATCAGAGACCAGAGACTCGGATTGGTTCGCTCCAAGGTACAAATACTTTGTGTCTGTGCAGAAATTCAATTTCAATGCCATAAGACCCGCAGTCTAACTGGACACGTGTCTCTCTGTCCCGCCTCCACTCCGATCAGGACCAGTTTGAGTTTGCTCTGACAGCAGTAGCTGAGGAAGTGAACGCCATCTTGAAAGCGCTGCCACAGTGAGACACACAACAGTGGAATGCAGACACACACAAAGGAAGAAGAAGAAGAAGAAGAAGAAGAAGAAGAAGAAGAAGAAAAGCCTTCGCCCCAGAGGATGCATATGTATGATCTGGCCATGTACGCCCATTACTGTACTCAAAATATTCCTCTGGAGCTCTTACTGCTTTCCTTTTCAGTATTTTTCCATTAATTCATCCCCTGGATTTAAAAATATATATATCAGTTTGATTTTATCAAAATGGCAGCAGATGTTGGCAGATGCAAACATGACCCCATGGTGTGGTTAGTGAAGAAGTCTCAGTCTTTGCTCTCTGAAGTTTATGATTTACTGGAAATTTGTGAATCACCAGATGTGAAACGAATGGCATCACTGCCTCCAGGCTTGTTCGAATCCACATGAAAATTCCACACTGTCCTCCTCCTGAGTGGAGCATTGTGAGCTGTTCATGTGGTCATACGCTCAGGCGTGATCATGTGATTGCAGTAACTTTGCCAAACCCAAATCCACACTTTACACAGGAAACTGTGGAATGTGAAATTTTGAAAGACAAAATTTGTGGCATCTTAAAAACAAAAGAAGAAAGAAAAGTTCCAAAACTAAAATTGAGGGAGAGATACACGTGTGTCTGCTACTGTTAAAATATATGTCACACAATTGAATGGAAAACATGAATGATCTTTTTGAATCACAGTTTTGAGGAAACATGAGCATTGGTAATTTGCATATCAACTCAACTTTATTTATCAGGCCTCGGACATTTTCAAATTCACTAATACTCCTTTATCAGGCTCACTTTTAATATTCAGTCTGGTATTTACACTTTGCCCCAGCTTACTGCCACATCATTCATTCAAGTCTATCTTTTCTGGATGACAGTTATCCTCCTAAAAAAAAAAAAAAATGAATCAGCACCGATATATAATTTCCCACCAACACAGAGGGTTTTGTTTGAGCTGCTCCGAGAATCAGATTATTCTCCACTCCCCACACGGACTCGTTACAGGTGAAGGGCGTCCGTCACTCTGGGACACGCCGAGGATTTCCTCCATTGTAACTCTGAATGTGTCGTTCGATGTCCACCAGAACACTGTGTACTGCTGTCCCCTCTCTTCATTTCTGGCACGTTTTCTTTGTTCTGAGAATTATTCAGAAAACACGATCGTTTGCTTTCAGCGCTCCTCATTTTGTCATGGATGACGTGTGCCGACACTCTCTCTCCGATAGAGAATCCCTTTATCTGCTCTCCTGTCTCACTCAGTGTACCTCCCTGTGATTACTGTAAATAATCCATCTTGATGACTGTGTTATTTCATGTAGCAGACAAATAGAAAATATCTATAAAAATGTATTTTTGACTTGATCTAAATAAATTTGTGATGTGATGCAGCAGAAAACAGACGCATCTCATGTGTTCGAGTGTGCAGTGGCATGTATTCGTTTAAATTATGTTGTTTCAAGTATTTCTTGGCTGCGTAAAGATGACTGTGAATCCCTTTGATGAATCAATGAATTACCACAGCTTGAGAGTATTCAGCAGGGAATCCTTTATTTTCTCTGCTATATATGTGGAGGAGAACATTAGTTTTTTATTGTGCATCATTTCCAGCAAGCACAAATGACTCCTATCAAACTCTTGTTCTTCTCTTTTTATGATAACTACACATCAAGTGCATCATTTCTAGAAGAAAATTAAAATAGTTTAATTCAAACATAATCTGAAGTATTTTCTCTGGTTTTTAAATACAAGGTTTCCAGTTATTGGCTTCACAGTGAGCCACACATGCTCGCACACACACACACACACACACACACACACACACACACACACACATACCTATATTAAATACAACATGTAACAGTCATTCATAAGGTAGAAGCCACGGAGAGATAAAAGTGCATCATGGGGAACGGATATTTGACCTGCAAGAACAGATGCACAAGGACATGTTACATATTGTTGCGTGCAGCACAAGAAAAGGCGTCACCTGATCTGATCTACGGCGGGTTTGTGGGGGCGGAGAAAGGCAGGAAACCTGCAGGGTGGGTCGGAATTCACACTTGGGTCTTTACCTCAGGACAGGACTAGGGCACAGAGCAGCATGAGCCAATCAGGTTAACTTGTGAAGGCCTTGAAGTCTGAGTCTGCAACAGGAAGCAAGGAGTGTAAGACACATTCACTGCAGACACAATCATTTATTACATTAGCACAACCCATTTGCTGTAGAACAGAACAAAACAATACAGGTAATGCAGCAAATTTCCTTCTTAATGTGAAACTTGTGTATAATCCGATACTGTGGATGTGTGGGAGTTAAGAGCTCTGCTTGACTTGGATTTAAGACATTTATTAGATGTGCTTCAGTCTGTCAGCTGATTGATCCCATCCACGCAGCAAATCACACTCCCCTTAAAATAGTATGAAGTTATGTTAAAAAAAAAAAAAATTCTCACAATTTTTTTTAATGGAATTAACTTCCCAGTGATCAGCGCAGTTTGTAGATGAAACCGTACTAGTCTAGTATACTTATCCAATGTTTCAGTGTGAATTAGTAGCAAATATAGAACTTTTAGCACCATGTTACAAAAAAAATCAAATATCTCAAATAATATTTTAGCTAAATCTTTATTTGCTTATTTCCCTTTGAACAATTTCAAAAATGATAATTAAAAAAAAAAAACATCAGCAGCACACGGCAGTTCACTGCACAAAAACTGATACAGGCTTTAATTAGTTAAAAAAAACATTAAAAAAAACATCTGCCTTCGTCACCTTCACTCCCACTCCACACTGATAAGAGGAATAACTCTTTGCAAAGGAATAAATAATTAATGATCCCCCATTCATAACAACAATCATGGTTCCATTTCTTCAAAAACATAGTGTCATGGTTGTGCCTCATTTCTGATCGTGACGTGAGCCACATTTGAAAGCGTGAAAACAAAGGGAAAAGTAATGCGATGAAAAAGAACACACGAAAACTACTCGACACTCGATAAATCAACTGAATAATCCGATGAGCTGCACTAAACCAAACGAGCAGAGACTGCCTCTGACACTTTCCTCGGTTTGAAATGCACATTATTATCAGCGTCTTCGTGTTGTGACACTAACAAGCTTTTAGATTTCTATCAAGTCTGGTTCAACAGATGCAAAAACGTTCACATTTAAGCAGTTTTTAGTGTTTCAAGGTAAAACTTGAGATACTTTATATTAAATGTCCGCAAGAAGACAAGACTGGGTTTTAAACAGAAGCACTGAGCTTTCTCTCTTACAAACACACACACATACACACACACTTGCATTCTGTTCTTGCTTTGTTGTGTTTGTACGACTGTACAAATGCATGTGTGAGCAGAAAAATGTTAGTGATTTGTAAACTGGGATCAGCATCACTGTCAGCAGTACCTGACACACACATTCATGGAAATAAATTAGAAAACACTAGAAGTGGAGCACAATAGTTTGAAGGAGCTCATCTTCATTCCAAAATATGTCTTTTTTTTCCTGACAGTCTCACAGTCATCACAATTAAAAAGTCACAATATTCATTAAGCAAAGCGCTCCCGCTTCGACAGAGAACAGCCTGTTATCTCTAGCCTTACTGACCGACATGTACTTGTTAATGCAATTTGGCACGTTCATATTTATAAAGTGAATAAAGTACAGCATGGATATGAACCATTCTGATGTTTTAAGGCACTATTTGTGAAAGATTGAAATTACTTGTAATTGCTTCAGTCGTTTTAGTCATTCTACACTTGACTCTACTGTTCATCCTGATAAAGTGCTGAGTCCAGATAACAATTCACCATCTGATCACCAAGTGGAACTCTATTTCAGGAAAAGTGCATTAAGGCAAATACTGATTTATGTTTATTCGGAGGTAAACATATACTGACAAACCCATCATTAAATGTTATTCTGTGCATTAAATTGTGACAATAACTTGTCTCAGTTATGTGTGAATCTTTCTACATTTGGCTTTCAGGATTTGTTTTTTTTTAAATGCTGACATTTTGACATCTTACAGGGAGTCAGCCTATATTTGCTTTTCTTCAGCTCTGCTCTCAGCATCACTGCAGCAGCCCAACATAAACCTATTTTAAGAGTCTTGTTTTTAGCACACAAAAGGACTGAAACAAGGGCAGCACAGCTGGTTTATGTTCTGTCAAAAACTATTTATCCTAACTTGCTGAACAGACCGAGGTTAGCTGGACTAACTAGTAGCCGTTACTGGTTAAGCGTTTTTAAATGTTCATTTATATCGATATTATCATTGGTATCCACAAATCAATCAACAATAACCACAAATGGGCACCTGATATTTTAATATTTTGTTAGACCAAGTCATATTATTTTAACACAGACCGTCTCGGCACTAGTTTATGAGCTAGAAAACTCAGATCTCAGCAGCATAATAAACAGATACCATTAAGATGACAGCATGAGTGTTGGGTTAATATAAACTACATATAAAATAATGACTTCATTTAGAATATAAAACATTGCACCTTAGTTGACGTCTGAACTCTTGATGCTTCTCAACATGTCTGCAGCGTTCCCTGTTTGGACCACTGAGACTCAAAAGTCAGTTTGTTTCCCTGCTGCATTTCACTGCCAGTGTCTGTGTACGGGCGCGCAATATATTTATTGTTTCAATCATGTCCCTTTAGTGATGACAGGCAGCGAGATGCCTCTCACTCTCTCAGATGTTCATTACTGGAACATGGGACGAGCTGACATCTGCTGTTACAGAACACAACAGTAGTTTACCCTTTAAAATGCTGCAAAGCTCTACCAGATATACCGAACGCTTTCCCCTGTTTCATGCTGACTGACCTGTGTCCACACAGGAGGAAATCGCCTTTTAACTGTATTATCTGGGTTTGTTAGTTTGATTTTGATCAGTTCAGCTTAACACGCCTACATGTATTTTAGAATTTTACTCACGCTTATTTCAGGTGAGATGCTACGTAAATATAGTGAACTGCAGTGTGTGAGTATGGGTGAGATGATCACCGCTTTTCTAAAAGCCCACAGAATGTTCCGTGGCCATTCTGTGATGGTGATCTATTGTTTCAGACTGTGATGAGTGTAACACATTTCTGATACAATCTGTTTACCAGAGAGTGTGAATGAGAAAATTCTATGGCAGGGTATCAACTGACCCAAACAGACACACACACAAACACACAAACACACTTCTGTTTCTATAAGGACTATCTCTGTAAAGGCTGAATAAACCAAAAATCGATTTCTATTTTATTAACCTAAAACTACTCATCCTGATTGGCCCTCACTTATAGAAATCCACAATTGTTCCCAGTTATTTGCATAATTTCAAAAGGCAAAAATCTTGTCTTTTAGTCATGACTGCCAATAAGTAAAAAAAAAAAGCCTTGTTAAGAGATAATAACCAGTGCTGTTTAGGGTTGGTAAGACTTCACTTCATCAGTGGAGGCACTGCTCTGAAATAAGGTATGAGCGGTCACATTACGTTAGGAGCTGGTCGGTGGCAAAATACTGAGGAAGTGTGAGTAAAATAAGGCAACCCAAATATATGTGACACTTATTAGCACACAGTACACCCACACTTGTTTTTCTTTTTCACACTGGCCTCGCTGTCTTTCTCTGCAGGCTTCAACCTGTCGTCACTGGACTGGCTCAGTGGTGTAGTGGGCGCAGTGCTGGCAGTCGTGGGAGACTCGGAAGACGAGCCCGACTCCTTTGCACAGTTATCACCGGCCCCCGAGCCCATTTTAAACTGACTCTTTTCCTCTGCGACAACCCTCCCGCCACTGGACACCTTCACATTTGTGACTGTGACAAACCCATGGCTCCTAGCTTTGTCATTCTTGGCTCTGCCCCCTCCCCCGGCACCTGATATGAAGTCGGGAGCAGCAGCTCTTTGCTGGGCTTCCATTTCTGACAGGCTGCACGCCAAAGCCATCTGCAGGTCTTCGTCGTCCTCGTCTTCCTCGCTTTCTCCTGCAACCTTGTAGTTGCAGAAGGGGGCTGAGCTGAAAGAGCGGTGCGTGGCTGCAGGGTAATGGCAGCGCTGGGGTCTGTCGGGCTCTGCCAGGTGCCTGTTCTCGATTTTTTGACGCTTTTGAGGGGATGGGTTGGATTTTCCTCCTCGTCTGCTCAGCTCCATAGCGAGGGCCATTTCATCCTCCACGCCTGGGAAAAAACAGCACAGCCATCCAGACAGGAGTGTCAATATGACAATAAATCCAACAACGACAACAAGAAAGCTTCCGTGCAAACTGACAGGAAGCGCACTAATAGAACAGTGGGTAACGCAGCACAGCACTATTACAACACTGAGAGGATCAACCCTGTTTTGCTTGAATAAAACTGAAAAACAGTCAAGAATCAGGCTAAAGAAGCCAAGCCTAAAACTGTTCACTTTCCAGGTCACCTAAGAATTCTTTTCTGTGAAGTGTGATTGTTGATGTGAATCATTTTTATGTAGCAGTTACCTGTTTATGCCAGTAGTCTGCATGGTCTTACCATTAATTAAGATGCTCTTTAACACCCCATCTTCCTCAATTTCTGTTCTTTCCTGACCATTCTCCTTTATCCTTCAAGAAAAAACACAAATATATTTCATAAATTAAAATAAAAAAATGTCAACAAATATATTCACTGATGAGAATCAGTAGTGTATAAGAAAATAATTCAATAAATCCTGAAGAAAGCATTCAAATGTCTGGCTGCAACCAAATTAAATATGAAAGAAAGCTGAAATTAGGAAACCATCCCTCAAACCAGCGAACTGCTTCACTGCAATGTTTGTTTACGTGTCATAAAAGTGAGGTGATGACGATCATCGGGAGGGTTACACACTTTTTGGTCGTGGTGCGTTTTCCATTGATGATGCGAGTCGACGTAGAAACTGACTTAAAGTTGCTCATCCCTCCACCCATGCTCTCCATCCCGTCCAGACCGCCCAGAGAAGAGGAGAAGGAGCTGAACTCAACTACAGAAGAGAAGAGAAGAGAAGAAAACGATTAAATATGATGCAGTGAATCAAGAGATTAAATATGCTCACATTAAAACTGAAATATCTCTTATCTAGTGAATACAAAGTCAACATTACATGCAGATCGCTCCACAAAGTATGGAAATAATTACCTCCCGTTGAAGGAAAAGAGAAGAATCGACTGGGGCCGAGACGAGATGAACCTCCAAACGAGGAGAAGTCATCTGAATATGAGAACAGACAATATGCATGAAGTGATTTAAGTAAATCAAGCGAGGAAAAACAGCTTTCTTTGCAGGGCACATTTAGACAAGACAATTCAAAGTGCAAATTAGCGACACAAATTGTCACATTATAACAAGAAATGAGAAAAAAATAAAGATATATATGAAAATATCAAGGCATTTTTAAGACCATAATCACATTTTTTTTCTAAAAAATTAAACAAGAAGAAGAGTAAATGTGATGTACGCAGGTATAAAAGAGAAGATACGAACACAGGTGGCAACAGGCCTTTTTTTGTCACATACTATTTCATCCTTGAGTGGACGCTATTCAAAACTCACCAAAGAAGTTACTGAAGGGATCCTGTCCACCAAAAAACTCTTTGAACACCTCATCTGGGCTGCGGAATGTGAAGGTGAATCCTGGGAAGTCTGACGAGTAGTCTGGCCTGGAGGTTCCTGGGTAAGGACGAAGGACAGAGGAAAAAAAGAAAGATCGAAAAAAGGACAATATTAAGCAGATTACAATGCAACCATTTATAATTCCAGTGTTACTTGAAATGATCATTTAAATTTGCAAGATTTTCCCAAGTAATAGAATAATGAATCCCAGCGGGTCCTTCAGTATTTACCTGTTTGCCGTGTTCTGTCATTTCCAAATCTGTCATATTCATCACGTTTGCTCTCTACCAAGAAAAAAAAAAAACACCCAAGAGCATTACTGTATAATCCTGTTTTCCTCATCATACAGGTGAATTCATCTATAAGCAGTGCTTACTGTCAGACAGGACTTCATATGCTTCTGCAAGTTCCTTGAACTTTCGTTCTGCTTCCTCTTTGTTGTCTGGGTTTTTGTCAGGATGCCACTTCAAGGCCAACTTTCTGTACCTGAGCAAACAAACCAACACAAACAGAGACTCAACATGACTCATGACTCAACACATCCAAACGATGTATTGACACACTGGGGGGGGGAAAGAAAGAAAGAAAAGCCCACACTTAAATATACCATTGCATATTTTCTTTAGACATATAGGCTGACTAGGTTACAACCTCTATATCTCCCTCATACTATCTGAATTCAGGAGTTTCATAAATCTATGCTGCACTGTGTGAGGTGCATTTCGTTACAGTAAATTTGGAGGAGACACCTGTTGAGACGTATTTCATTCCACATAAATGACATTATCCGTGATCGAAATGAGTGTCAAAATGTGGCACACATACCAAAGGTGTATATATTTACAACAAATCAAATATTACAAAACTTGTAATCAAAATGTTTTAAAAAAAATTGTATTTGAAAATGAATTATTTTTCTTTAAGGAAAAGCAGCTGCTAATCTTTAGGTCATGGCTTTCTTGGTGTGTTTTAATGCAGGCAGAGGACAGTGTGTTTGTCAACAGTAAGGAATATTCCTTACATTAGGTGTCAGCATGTCACCTTTGTAATCTGTTATTGACCAATTCACTTAACTTCCTGTAGAGCATGTTCTGATTGATCATAATACTTGGGGACTGTATCATTTTCTCAGGTGGAACACAGCTGTGTAAAGAAGCTGTTGAACCACTGTTGTAGGTTATTTATGTGCAAACGCCTTCTGGAAATTAAAGTCCATAAAGAATGAAGCCATTGTTCTGGTAGCCTTCATGTGCAGAGACGGGAAAGTGCAAACTATTGTTTTGGTGTTGCTCACATCACCGCTGCATTCCTATTGGCTGTTAGTAAGTGTAGCTCAGGGCAGCAGTAACACTGAGCAGTGCAATGAAATGAAGGTTGGGAAATTTTGGTCAGAAGATCATCGCAGGCTTTTTGGTCACCGCAAGACAACGGCCATCTGTGAACTGCTCTCACTGCATGGCACAGGGCCACGGATTTTCAGCACAATCAGATACGCCAAAATGATTTCACCCACTGTATGCCTTCATTTTGAAGGAGACTGTTCTTCACTGAAAATGTGAGATAATTTTCCAATGCTAAAATGATCTAACAACCTATTTAGTATGATGTACAACTGCTAGTTTATTAAAGGCTATTGCATCTTTGCGGTTTACAACTATTACTCTGAATGCTTCTCAGTGTACTCACGCCTTCTTGATGTCATCCTGTGTGGCTGTTCTGGACACCCCCAGGACGTTATAGTAGTCCACCATGTTGCCTCCTGTCGCTCCTCAAAACACCACCCTGAAATACAAATCCTACAAGTTCTCATTTGAGCGACAAAAAACAGTGCTCTGATGTGTGTGGACGAACATTTTCAGCATTTTTTAAGCATTCCTCATGGCAGCGGTGTTCTCCAAAACCCAGAAAAGGAAGAAAAATTCCTCCATGACAATTTTTTTCAGATCTGCAGAGAAGTGAGTAACAGTGCAGTCGGATACACCGGGAAAAAAGCTAAATAAGGAAATGTTGAATGAAAGCATTGCTGTTTAGTTTCTGTGGGTGTTGACAAGCGAAACTAAAAGCATACACATGTCCAAGCTTAAGACAGAAAAAGCAGAGGTATCACTTTTGTCACTGTTCATCAAGATGTGGATTACTTTGAAGTCTTGAGAAATCATTCCCAAATAGAATTTAAAGACGAAACACATGCATTCCTCTCAAAGGACAGGTTATTACAAACACATATCTGCATACAGTCATATGAGTGTTTCTCAATCTAATAATAGCTTTTGCTGTAAAACTGAAATAATTAACTAAACCTGTGCTCTCTTTTAAAACTGTATTCCCTCAACAACATAGGGTGTTTAAAAAAAATCATTATGCACCACAAAGCCATGGAGTAATGTCTGGTGAAGTAAAACCAAAGTCACAGTAGAGTCAGCGTTGTTAGAATTGTTTCATATTTTAATTCTCAATCATGAGTAAGAGAGGTGAATTATTTTGAATGAAATGCATTAAGACTTTCTAGAGGACACTAGTAGACAAACTATGACAACAGCATATGGGCATGTCACAACACACATCAAAGTATTTGAGTGAGACAACAGTTTCTGACTGAGCCTGACTGAAATTTCTCAGACTTCCAAGAGTGTTACATTGATGTTAGATCGATGATACATCTTCATACTACCTACTGTACCTTTTACCATCAATCTACAGTGATGAAGAACAGTTTTTGCTGTAAACATCTTTGTTATTAATAGTCAATGTTCAAATTTTAACATGTACATTGTCCATAAAATAAGAATGATGAGAGGGTATAGGTGCTATGTTAAGAGAGTGCAGACATATTTTTGGAAAGACAGAAAGTGGAGTTTACTGATCGCTTGGGGAAATTATTTCTCTGCCTTTAGCCCATCCTATTGGTGATATGAATACTTAGATCAATGGGAGCTGCTGGGGGTCAAGGGTCATGTTCGGGGACCCAGTGGCGACCTGTCAGAGGTGGGATTTGAACCTATGATCGACCTATCCCAAGCCCTCCTCTCTATCCACTTGTTAGCTTTTTAAAAGACATTTGCATCGTTTTGCCTCTTTAAATACTTGTCATTTAAATTAAACATAAAATAAGGCTTTATTGAACAGACAGTGGTTCAAGTGGATTTATTAAAGCGTCACTGAACATTTGCATCAGCATATTTTAATCAGATCTCCTTAAAATAAAGACCTCAGCAGCAGTCACTGATTCCTTTATAGCCGCAGACAACATGCCAGCCACCATACCAATCTCATTAGTGGTCTGGGGACTTCCAAACGGAGGTAAATAACTAAAGTTAACTTTCTGTGTGCCCTCGGGAGCAGCCATGCCCTCACACAAGTATTATTACGATGTTATTTCTAGCGGCGAGGCATCTGGCAACTGCTGCTGACATGACAGCGGGCCTATACGAGCTTAGAGCCCCGAACACAGGCTGCTCTCTGAGGCACAGGTGCTTCTGCGTTATTCCATGCTTCAACCACACCGTGCAAATTATAGTATTTTGGTATTTCGGTAACACGTCTCCCGATATGGTAAAGTGACACACCCATAAAAAAAAAAAAAAAAGAAAACGAAAGAGAAGCGACATAGAGTTTTAGTTGTATGCGGTGCGGTAAAAACTTCGTTTCACAAGCCGTTCACCTACCGTGTGAGTCTCCGGGCCCGGGTACCGGCCAGCAGTCCAGTCACAATAATAAGTTGTGCGGCGGTGTCCGCCTCCGTCGGTCCGCCGCACACACGTCAACACGCTCCGACAACACCGCGGCGCTGCTGTGAGGTTCCGTTATAACCTGGACGCGCCCGCTGTCTGCAGCCACCGGCGGCCGGGCCGGGATAGGATAGGGGCGTGTGGACAGCCGGGCCCTGTGGACGCGAGCGGTGCCTCTGAACTGCACGCGCGACGTCACTGGTAACGTCTAGAACTTACTAGTGTGTGCGGGGACGTCAACACGCAGGCCCCGCCCCGCGCCGTGGCCAAGTCCGCCTGTTGCGCCGCGATAAAAACAAGCAGGACACTGACCGTTGACAGTACTGTGGATCACCCTCAGTTGCTGCAGTCTTTTTGCCTCTGTCCCACCAAGCAATATGTCAAAATTCAATCTTTGAACTCTTGATTAAAGTACATTGATAATCTAGTTAATCCAAAACTTTATATTGCACGCGTTACGCCATAAAGCGGCAGTTACCGGTACATTTTATTGCAGGTTTCACGACCTGCACCGACAACACCAAAGTGCAATGAAGCGCAATACACGTTCTATATATGTATTATCTGCAACTCCACAGTTGCAGACAATATAATACAATCCAGAAAGATGTCTCTTGACAGGGTTTTATCTTCAAAATATAACCCAAAGCTGAGAATGATACATTTGTGCATGTTTTAATTTAGTGACTTCACAGCCTTATTAGACGAACCTCGATAATTTTTCAAAACTCATTTTACATTTCTTCTCTAATATTTCACAGGTCTATGATTCTTTAAAACATGACAAGGGTATGCACATTTTCTATGTTTAAATGTTTACTGGAAGTCTGGTGAGTCATTAGGGGAATCACTACAGGATCACGAGTTCATAGTTGTTTGGACAGTCACTGACTGCCAGCATGACTAAGCCTCTTAACCCATCTAATTTAAGCTATATAATGTGACTCATACAGTCTGGATACCATTGAGCACCCCCCCAAGCTTCTATGTTTCTTCGGTCCAATGCACTACACGCAGCTGAATGGGTGTCTACCCAGCGACAGAATCCATCACAGATCATACACACACACACACCACTGAATGAACTTTTCACTCACTGGTGTCAGTCTGGTCCTCTGCTGGCATAAAGGGGTAACTACATTATACATGACAATTTACAGGTCAACCCATCGTTATGGGATCCACGCAACACAAGATGTAAAGATCCTATGTGAACAAAATCGAGCCGACATCACATCAATAATTCCACTGCACAACCATTTTCAATAGCCCTGGAATTTATTAAAACATACTGTATATATTATATCTCCTGTAACATTTTAGATTTGTTGTACTTAAAGTTAGGAAGACCTATTAAGAGTTGCACTACTACTGCCTCACGGTCTTGCACCCCTGCTTGTTCTTTGAGCCTCAGTAATGGTAAATGTCACCACGGTGAGATAAAGTCTATTCAATTAAAAATTTAACAATTGTTCATCAAAAATTGCTATCAATCTCAAGATTAGCGAGTTCACTGAACACTGAGGGAAATTGACCTGAAAGAAATTGACATGAAAGAATATTTACAACTTCATCTGAATGGTTCAACAGAACTTTTATTGAAGTTCAGGTAACAGAACTGCATTTAACACTGACATAACACCACAGACAATCACATTGTTGCTGGGAATGTGTCTTAACTTTTTTTTTGGAACGTGTAACCCTTCAGTACTCCTCCCCCTCTTCGTCCTCGTCTCCCATGCTGTCAGTGCCAACCTCTTCATAATCTTTCTCCAGGGCAGCCATATCCTCTCTGGCCTCGGAGAACTCTCCCTCTTCCATTCCCTCTCCAACATACCAGTGCACAAAGGCTCTCTTGGCGTACATGAGGTCAAACTTGTGGTCCAGTCGGGCCCAGGCCTCAGCGATGGCCGTGGTGTTGCTCAGCATGCACACAGCCCTCTGCACCTTGGCCAGGTCTCCTCCAGGAACCACAGTGGGAGGCTGGTAGTTGATGCCCACCTTGAAGCCTGTGGGGCACCAGTCCACAAACTGGATGGTGCGTTTGGTCTTGATGGCGGCGATGGCAGAATTGACATCTTTGGGCACCACATCGCCGCGGTACAGCAGACAGCAGGCCATGTATTTACCATGACGAGGATCGCACTTCACCATCTGGTTGGCTGGCTCGAAGCAGGCATTGGTGATGTCGGCCACAGACAGCTGCTCATGGTAGGCCTTCTCAGCAGAGATGACCGGAGCATAGGTGGCCAGGGGGAAGTGGATACGGGGATATGGCACCAAGTTGGTTTGGAACTCGGTCAGGTCGACATTCAGAGCTCCATCAAAGCGGAGGGAGGCTGTGATGGAGGACACAATCTGGCCGATGAGCCTGTTCAGGTTGGTGTAGGTTGGTCTCTCGATGTCCAGGTTCCTGCGGCAGATATCGTAGATGGCCTCGTTGTCCACCATGAAGGCACAGTCAGAGTGCTCCAAGGTGGTATGAGTGGTCAGGATGGAGTTGTAGGGCTCAACCACTGCTGTGGAAACCTGGGGTGCTGGGTAGACAGCAAACTCAAGCTTAGATTTCTTCCCATAGTCAACAGAGAGTCTCTCCATCAGTAGGGAGGTGAAACCAGAGCCAGTTCCTCCACCGAAGGAGTGAAAGATCAGGAAGCCCTGAAGGCCAGTGCATTGGTCAGCCTGTAAAACAAGACATTATTTAACACTTTGTTCACAGCCTTGAAAATGCAATTTAAAGCGGTTGAGATGTCATTTCTGACACTTGTTCAGTAAGTCAAGGATGCCAAACTCACCAATTTACGGGTCCTGTCCAGAACCAGATCAATGATCTCCTTGCCGATGGTGTAGTGTCCACGGGCGTAGTTGTTCGCAGCATCCTCTTTTCCTGTGATCAGCTGCTCAGGGTGGAACAGCTGACGGTACGTTCCTGTGCGTACTTCATCTGTAAAATGCAGTATTCAGGAAACATTAGGAATGCCAACCATCTACACTAGCATAAGTGGAATACTGTCAGTATACATATGGTGCTGTGAATAAGAAACCATATGCTTGAAAAAAAAATTGGAAATTTAACATTTCACATTTTTTTAACCTTGTGGTTAAAAGCAAGAAATTAATTATCCCCCAAATAAGTGTAAGACTGATCAGGAATCATCCACGACAGGGCATCCAATATTAGATGACTCACCAATAACAGTGGGCTCCAGGTCAACAAAGATTGCCCTGGGAACATGCTTCCCTGCTCCAGTCTCACTGAAGAAGGTATTGAAGGAGTCATCGCCTCCCCCAATGGTCTTGTCTGAGGGCATCTGTCCGTCCGGCTGGATCCCATGCTCCAGGCAGTACAGCTCCCAGCATGCATTGCCCATCTGGGCTCCGGCTTGGCCGACGTGCATAGAAATACACTCACGCTGGGGGAGAGAGAAAAAAAAGTTACTTTAGTGAGACCAATGACTACTTCCATACAAACCACACAGTGAAGAAGAAATATTTGGCCTTAAGAAAAGAATTAGATTATCATCTTGTGGTCTGGCATACAATATGTCAGCAAGAAAACAATTTAACCTTAGTATTCTCTGGTGCCTAAACATGCTTAACAGTCAAGGAGGAAATGAGACAGCTGCTGTCAATTACTTGACACAATAGGAAGTTTTTCTTGGCATCAATTAATAAGTGAATTTTTTTATCCAGTCAAGACTTTAAACAGTTGTCACTGTAAGAGTCAAGGAGGTGTTTTAGAGAATTAACACCATTTTTACCAACAACATGTGCCAGTTTTGTTGGTATTTATTAAATTGACTACATAACATTGAAGACAGGAAGGGCACACGTCAAAAAAAAAGTTGAAAAATGTCACCGTCACTTCATCCTGCATCTCCTCCCTTTCCTCATCCCCTCCCCCCCTTTGTCTCTCCTCCCTCATCCTGTCCAACTCTGCAGTAGTGTGCGTGTCTCTCCCCCTCCCTCACTCCACATCTCTCAAACCAAAAACTCCTAACAGCTGCAAAATGGCTGCCAACTACCTCATACTGCTGAGGCCAGACCACTCCTTTTTCTCTATCCATCCCCCCACTGCCACGATTGCTCAGCCAACTCCTTTGTCATGAAAACTCAAGTTTCCTCAAAAAACACGACTAGCACCAAAGTTGTTAGCTTTCTTGAATTGGATGCGTTCCCCCTTTTACTTGAAATAGTTATACATAGAGGAAGTTTGGAATCCACAAAGCTGTGTCAACTGAACCGAGTCTGTCCTGACCCAAATTATTGAGGAGTGAAAACAGTGACTTGTCTCCCTCATACGAAAGTATGTCAGCACCATCCTGTCTCCAGTTCTCAAAGGGGCTGCCCTGAAAAGTTTTACCACATAAACTCAGCTCAAGATTACAGTCGCTGAAGTAACGTTCAACTCTGTCGACAGTAAAAGCGTTAGAGGGCCTGATAACGGTTATTAATTCTATCTTCTACCAAAGAACAGAGACATCAGTCTGAAAGGAGGGCAGCAGATGCTCGTTTCGAGGTTTTATCAAGCCTTCTTACTCACCATTTTGTCTGTTTGTCCTTCGACCGACGTGGAGGATTCAGACACAAGGCAGAAGTGAGACGGAGGGGAAGTGTGGGGGGTTTTATACTCGAGGATGTGGCGGGCGCAGCTGCCTGGCTGTGTGGCGGGAGTGAGGGGCAGTTAAAGAGAGAGAGAGAGAGAGAGAGAGAGAGAGAGAGAGAGAGAGAGAGAGAGAGAGAGAAGAGAGGGACAGAGAAAGAAAGAGAGAGAGAGAGGGAGAGAAAGAGAGAGAGAGAGAGAGAAAGTCTCTAAAAGTGCCTGACACTTTATCTGCTCTTACATTTTCCGCCTTTCAGTTAAAGATTAGACTTTTGTTTGTGAAACATTAAACTATAGCTGTCACGCTTCATGTTGTGTCATAGATTTTTTTTGTTTATCTTTTTTTCTGCGTGTAAAATTTAACATGTTTCTCGCAGTTTTAGATTCAGGCTCCTTGACTTCCCCTCCTCGTGTTTGATTGCTGTTCAACGCCCTGATTACTTTCACCTGTGCCTGCCAGAGTGTCACGTTGATATAATTGGTATAGACTGGATTGTTCTTGTCTGCAGTACTATGTCAGTCTGCCTATATGAGCGGCGAGGAACAGGAAACCATTTGTTTGAATGCATTCATAAATTTACAAAAGAATATGTTGTCATGTTCTCATTACATGTGCATCTGCCCCACACACTGAAACGCACACAATCCACCCTATGTCGCTCTAGAATAATTTATTGAATAATCACACAAATAGGGAATGTACATTGAACAGAGGGTCAATGAAATGTTTTATTTCAAACTTCAAATGTAAAAAATCAAATGCTTTACAGATGGAAGGCACAAATGCCCAAAAATAAAAGTGGTCACAAATTATGAATAAGGAGAACACATAAGCTATTATATTAAATTACATAACAAAGTTATGGTTTCATTTTTTTTCTGTTTTCATAAAACCCAGACAAACATAATGACATCTGTTGGGAAAACACTTTCCAACAAATGTGAAGGCAAGTTCTCTCTCTTCTGTTTACAACTTGTAAAAAGCCGTGCTAGAATCACAGCCCATCGATTCATACATAATCTGGATCTTGTTGTTGCTACAAGCCACTGTCTGAGTATGAGCTACACAAGCAACACCAGTCAGTGGTTTCGTCAATTCTTTTCCCTCGCTCTTGTTCTCACAGTCACAGCTGAATGGCATATAGAAACTGACATAGGAGCCCTTTCATAACTTGCATTCCTCATGGGAGAGAGAGAGGATATTGGGGGAGGTGCACAGAAGAGAGGGCTTGGTTTTAAGTTTCGAGGCCTGACACAGAAGAAAGAAAGATCTTAAAGATACCCAAAGTAAGTTAGGGCATTTCTTGCTTTAAATGCAAATGTGCCTTTTTGAAAAACACTGCTACAACAAATTAAAATGTAATATTTCTGTTAAGAATAAACTTAAGCTTTGTTGATTCAGTAGTAATTTTGATATGTTCCTTCACTACAAAAAACTAAATACCCCACAGTAAACCTAGAAATGATTCTATTAGATTTTGGTGTTGATGCAGGTTTTAGAAAAGTTAGTATTCTTCTCCTTCATCCTCCTCCCCTATATTGTCAGCCCCCACCTCTTCATAATCTTTCTCCAGTGCAGCCATATCTTCCCTCGCCTCTGCAAACTCTCCCTCTTCCATTCCCTCTCCGACATACCAGTGCACAAAGGCTCTCTTGGCGTACATGAGGTCAAACTTGTGGTCCAGTCGGGCCCAGGCCTCAGCGATGGCCGTGGTGTTGCTCAGCATGCACACAGCCCTCTGCACCTTGGCCAGGTCTCCTCCAGGAACCACAGTGGGAGGCTGGTAATTGATGCCCACCTTGAAGCCTGTGGGGCACCAGTCCACAAACTGGATGGTGCGTTTGGTCTTGATGGCGGCGATGGCAGAATTGACATCTTTGGGCACCACATCGCCGCGGTACAGCAAACAGCAAGCCATGTATTTACCATGACGTGGATCGCACTTCACCATCTGATTGGCTGGCTCGAAGCATGTGTTGGTGATGTCGGCCACAGACAGCTGCTCATGGTAGGCCTTCTCAGCAGAGATGACCGGAGCATAAGTGGCCAGAGGGAAGTGGATACGGGGATATGGCACCAAGTTGGTTTGGAACTCGGTCAGGTCGACATTCAGAGCTCCATCAAAGCGGAGGGAGGCTGTGATGGAGGACACAATCTGGCCGATGAGCCTGTTTAGGTTGGTGTAGGTTGGTCTCTCGATGTCCAGGTTCCTGCGGCAGATATCGTAGATGGCCTCATTGTCCACCATGAAGGCACAGTCAGAGTGCTCCAAGGTGGTATGAGTGGTCAGGATGGAGTTGTAGGGCTCAACCACTGCTGTGGAAACCTGGGGTGCTGGGTAGATGGCAAACTCAAGCTTAGACTTTTTACCATAATCAACAGAGAGTCTCTCCATCAGTAGGGAGGTGAAACCAGAGCCAGTTCCTCCACCGAAGGAGTGGAAGATCAGGAAGCCCTGAAGGCCAGTGCATTGGTCAGCCTGGAAACACAACAATCAGTTAAACATTTATTCAAATTTATTAGTAGTTAAATGTCTGCTCATGTCACTTAACACAAGCTCACCAGTTTACGGGTCCTGTCCAGAACCAGATCAATGATCTCCTTGCCGATGGTGTAGTGTCCACGGGCGTAGTTGTTCGCAGCGTCCTCTTTTCCTGTGATCAGCTGCTCAGGATGGAACAGCTGACGGTACGTTCCTGTGCGCACTTCATCTGGACAGTGAAGAAACAATCGAGCTTTAAAGGTGCTGTAGGCAGGATTCGGAATCTCCGCCATCTTGCTTAGGTTTACCTAAGCAAGATGGCGATGTGACCCATCTAAGATGGCGATTTGAAACCCAGCACAGCCAATCCTGTCCTGTTTTCTCTGACATCACGCCCTTACGCAAGTTAAGCCCCTCCCACAAGAACGTGCGACGAACGCCCCTCGACCAATCATGGTTAGAGCCTCAGGGGCTCTTCTGATTGGTCAAAGATACCTGGAGCTGTCGAGATTCCTTTTCAGCTCAGAACAGAGACAGATGGAAACGCTGCGCCCTTGCGGTAGTGCAGTTATGCTACACTCCTAAAGGATTATCAATGGATACTCTAACATTTAATCCAAAGAAAACACAGAAAAATTAGCATTGACTAGCAAAATCCTGCCTACAGCACCTTTAATGAATCCTGATTTTGAATGGACATTTTAAACGAGTGATCCAACAAGTATTAAAATCATTGTCATGTCTATCTTCCATTTACAATAATTAATTAAAAAAAATTGAATAAATAACTCACACACAGATGATTTACCATCACATTGTCATGTGACTTTTATTTCAGTTGAACAAATAGGTAGAAATGTATAAAATATTCAGTATTTATAAAATGTTATCAACTATAAGCACTCACCAATGACAGTGGGCTCCAGGTCAACAAAGATTGCCCTGGGAACATGCTTCCCTGCTCCAGTCTCACTGAAGAAGGTGTTGAAGGAGTCATCTCCTCCCCCAGTAATCTTTTCAGCGGGCATCTGTCCGTCTGGCTGGATCCCATGCTCCAGGCAGTACAGCTCCCAGCATGCATTACCAATCTGAGCCCCAGCTTGGCCCACATGAATGGAGATACACTCACGCTACAGAGCCAACAGACCACACGGGTAAAAGTATAAGAAACATTTATATTCAGTAATCCTTCCGCAGACAATGATGGATCAATACACATTTTGGAAAGCATCAAACTCAATAAAATCGAAAACCAATTATAAAATAAAGAAACTGATTTTTTTCACAAAAAGCAAATTGGATCCAAAAATCAACAATTTAAACCAAAGTATGAGCTCAAAGTATAGCTTCACGCGAGTAAACCAGTGCTCACCATAATTAATCTCGCTTTTCCAACGTCCAGGTATCGGTAAGAAGATGTAATGCTCGAGACAGCTATGTTACTCAGCCTTTATAGACCTGTAGCTTAAGGTGAGGTGAACAGTGATTTGATCTGAGCTGTAATGAGAGAACCTTATGATGAGACCAGGATAAGATCATCCGCTTGACAGACATACTCACAATGCAAAAAGAGGTCACCACCCTACTCATTGTGCATGATTTTTTTTGTGCTTGTGTGCATACAGCTCATATTTCAGAAAGCAGAGGTGAAGCCTCTATTGAGATGAAGTGAACTTAATGTAGTTTTAAATAGAGGCTTTATTTCCAGTGTAACCACGATCAAAAACTGCTTGATAAAGCATTGCTGTCAGCGAACTTCAGTTGATCAAAGTTGAAAGGAAAACGTAGGGTTGATAATTACTGCCTTTCTGGAGTGATTTAAACAACATCGAACATCTTGTGTCAGTGTGTTACACTTTAAAATTTTAAAGATTGAAAGCTTACACCACAAATCCATCCATATTCTAGACCTGCTATATCCGTTTTGTGTTGGAAAAGTACATCCTGAACGAGAGACAGACAACACACTACACTCATTTTCACACCAATGAGCAGATAAGAGCAACTATTTAACCTTAAACATGCGTTTCTCAACAGTGGGAGGGAAGTGAAGTACCCACAGAAAGTCCTCGCTCTGGGTGAACATGCAAAATTGACACAGAAAGAATCCCAACTGGATTCCATTGGGAGAGATTCTTGCTGTGAGACTGGACTGCAAGCCACTTCAAACAGTTTGTTTTTACTGAAGTTATTAACTTTCTGTTCCTTCTGGGATTGGGACAGCTGTATAAATATTTGACAATAGCCTTTAAGTAGACTAATTGCTGAAGTGAATTTGTGAGAGTATGAGAATAATATATTTATTTAATACACACTCACCAGGCCTATTTATATCCTATTTTTGCAAGTCAGTCCCTGAGTATCCTGGGATGAAAGGAACTGACAAAGACACCATGTGACTGTTCTGTGTGAAAGATACCTGCCTGCCATCGAGTTCTTATAAAACAAAAGAGTAAAAAACAACTGCATATCATTTCCTTGTGATATTCGAATCCTGAAGCCCTTTGTGTTAAATATGCGGATGTGTTGATGATCAGTTTCAGTTGGCATCAATAACCTATGCTGCTGACACGATACCATGCCTGAAAGTCACGACTATTTGGCTCTGAGATTTTTAGAACAAGTTGAACCACTTCCTAGACCATTAGAGGACTTTAATCGTAACACCACAGTTCAGAATTTATGGGAATAGCGAGTTAGGCAGGAGCTTCCGCTTTGTAAGAAAATGCTATGCAGAATTATTCCTTGTTGTCACCTTTTCTTTAAATTCACAGGAGTATTTTTAGTAAAATTAGTAAAAGTAAAGTTTGCTGGTCAATTGGAACACTTTTTAATTAGTTTCAGTCAGTGTTCTATGAGCTGAAACATAATGAGGAGAGCACACACCTTACTCTTGTCATTCCTTTATCTGCTTTGCTCTCAGAGGGGTTGCCTGAGTCAGAAAGCTATGACCCACTTCCATTGTCTGAGAGTGTAGGTTCCCAGCACTCTACAGTTTGAACTTTCCACTCACAGACTGATGGCAGATAGTGACATTACTGCAAAGAGACACACAGGAAAACCATCAGATTAATGAATAATTTTCACAGGTTGATGTAATAGGAAATCAAATCAATATCAGATTTTAAAAATGATGACGAAGTCCATTTTGTATAATACTACAGAATTGGAGAATCAACATAATCTTAACAGAAAAAACAGATTTTGAAGTTTGAGTTGAACAGCATAAATACCCATTGTGGTGGTGGAATAATGGTTTCCATGAGATGTCACAATGTTGGAGTCAGGGAGTCATGGCGAAGTAACTGTGACCTCTAGTGGTCACAACGTAGAATTACCACCACATGCCATAAGGTGACAGTTTGAGAAATTCAGTGTGATCCAATCCAAAATGAACTTCTGAGGAAATACACTCCACTAACTAACTAACTAACTAAGAAAATAACTAACCTTGACCATACTAGTTGTGCTGAAAAGCTCGGAGGACACTTTTACCACTGCAGATCACGGTGCCTCTTTGTACTGCACTCCAGAGGTTTCAACAACCCGTGTAAATGACCTGTCTGCTGCAATATTGTATATTCAAACATGTATAAATTTGAGACCAAATTTCGAGTTGTTTTTATTTTGGAGTATTTTAAGGTAGTATCACTGAAACTCTCATAAATAGATACACCCTTTATGTGTGTACACTGCACTGCAGATGTGCTGAGTCACTTGTGCAGTGTTGATAGAGGCTGATTTTGGCTGAGCACAGGAAAAGTGGGGAGGGGGACCTGTCATCAGATGATTTCAACTCAAAAATTGAGTTTTGTGGAATTTGGACTTTAATCTTTTACTAGCACTGAAGCAGTTAGTTTCATGGGTAAACAACAATGAACATTGTTAAACAAAGTCCTACCCCAACAATTAACTAAACTACAAGAAGACAACAAAACACAGCTATAACACTACCAACATCAACAACATCAAAGTACACCAAAAAACAATGTTTGAATCCTGAATATCCCATCCCAAACTCCCATGATACATTATGGCTCCACGGTCATGGTTGAAAGTACCACTAAATTATTTTATAGTTTATAATATTTTTGCAGTTTTATTCCGTTCCAAGTTTACTTGTTGTTATACTTTGTAAACTTTGTTTAATAAATTACTTGGTTATTTTCTGACAAACTTGTACTCCAATTTCTGCTTTTTGCTCATGTGCCAGGTTCTGTTGTGTTTTATTCACAAACCAATATGTATAAGTTAAAAAATAAAATAAAAATAAAAAAAAAGTTCTGTTCATGCTGTCTGGCCTGACATGATTAAAACAAAATGTGTTTTCTATTTGTAGAGACAACCCTGCTGTTCCATATTAGAGAATTATGAGTTGAATAGTTGTGGGTAAAGATAATTTCTCCACACAGTAATGCCTGCTTGTAGATCGCTTCATAGCGATTTTGGACACTTCAAATTTAAGCAAAAAGGCAATTCAACAACTTATTAGAGATATGGTAACAGATTGACTGAGACTGAGAACTAGTCTTGATTCTAAATGCTGCAATAAGAAATTCAAATTTTATAGCTCTTAAACCGCCATGAACATATTCTCTAACCAACTATGATCTGCACAGGTAATGAGTCTTGTTTTTCCAGATGAATCTGATAATAACAGCATCAGATGAACTGAAGGGAAAACAGAACAGGCTCAACAGGCACAACCACCAGTACCTCCTTGAGGAGTTTGCCTGATGGTGCGTTCACTTGGAAGTCTTAACTTGAAGTACTGATCAATATAACCTTAAAGTTCAGTGTCCCCAGCATACAGCAAAAATATTTAGCAGCTATTTCTTTAAGTGACAGATAGTGTGAATTCCTTTTCAGTTTGTTGAGATTAATCATTAATCCTGTGTGTCTAATGCCATATGCACGCATGAGTAATTGTGCCAGTTCTTTGACAACAGACCTGATTTTCAGAATGATTAATAAAAGTTAATATTTTTGTATTGCATTGGGAAAAAACCCATAGTTTTATATTTTCAACAGAAAGCCTACAAGGTAATTCTTTTTTTTAAATTAAAGGTGTCCTAAATTATGAGAAAGCCTCAGTTGAGTCAGCAGAGTTTATGTAGCAGGCTTATAAACTCACTCTTGATTGAGTTACAATAAAACTTTTATTTCAAACAAGTGGGCAAGAAGAAATAACAAAAACTACCCAAAACATGTTGAAAAGTGGACAAAATTCTAAGACATACCAAATTAGACAAGACTAAATTCAAGAAACAAAAAATAAGATAAAGCACACATAGAGGTTGTTGGTATGAAAGAAATCAGACTGATTAAAGATAACAGTGGTTGTATGGAGCTGCAGTCGTTACAGTCCTCACTGAATGCTGGCCGGCGACGCCTTTCTGTGTGGTGTTTTCTCTTGAGTACGGTATTTCAATGCAAATATTTTCCCCTCAGCTATTCAGGCAAACCATTTCAGCATATTCAGCCTGAAGCTGAAGGATATTTGACAGAGACTCCTTTACACCAAGGCCAACTGACAGGCCAGATGTTGTCTCTATTCCTATCATTTGTGACTCAGAAGCACAAAAACAATAAAATCGTGTGATCGTGTGAACATTGTGATCTTCTTCTGAAACACTGTTCGTGGTAAGCACAGATGACACCTGTCTCGAGAGAAATTGCAGCTAATATGCCGCTGGTTAAAATTTGGCACAACCACATACAATTCTTAACAAAATTAACGCATGTGCCATGTTTCACCAACGTCTTCATAATAACAGCAATAAATTAATTTGACATCCACAATAATTAAAGTGGGGATGCATGCAGTGCAATAGTCAGTGCTCTTGAGTGGGAAGGTTGTGGATTCAGTTATTATTATGTGGAGTTTGTGTGTTACCCCCATGTGTGCATGGGTTTCCTCCAGGTACTGTGATTTCCTCCCACAGTCCAGACAGAAACATTGATGTGAGGCTAATTGATGATCCTAAATTTACCATAGGTGTGTGTGTGTGTGTGCGTGCATGTGTGTTTTGCCCTCTGGACTGATGACCAGTCCAGGGCATATCCTGCCCTTAGTCAATTAATTGACTCCAGCAATCTGCCACAATATGGTGATATAGAAGATTGATTGATGGATGGATTATGATCACAATGCTCAGCAACCCCATGGCATGTGTAATATCATAAAAAATATCATAATAACAAGTAAAAATGACGATAATAATTTTTGAAACTGTAATAAATCCAAATGAAGTTAGCATCCACAACAATTAAAGCTGGCCATTCCTATTCTCCATGTTGGGACAAGTTCGAATTACCCTGACTTTCTTCACTACTTTTCTGAAAAAAAAAAAAACAAAAATGTAAAAGTTACACAGTAAGTTTGCATGAATATATAGTGAAATATATTGTATAACCTAAATTTCATTTTAAATGTGTGTGATAAATGTGTCCGAGTGTCGGAAGCGGCCATGCAGCTGGTTTTTTCATTGCCATGTGAAGAAGAGGAAGAATGCTTTCCCACACTGCAACGCTGAGAATTCCCAGTTACATGAACGCAGCATCGTTGGCAGCAGCGCGTGCAACCCACGCCACAGGTGGGCGTGGCTTGCAGGAGGATAAAGCGTGTCAGCTCTTGCCCACCAGGTATCACTCACTCACTGAGACCACATTGAAGGCCGCTGTGAGGGGCTTCGCGCTACTTTTAAATCACCTCCAACTTTCTGTTGTTTTATTTGCCAAACCCTGCAAAGACTCCACAATGGTGAGTATGGTTCTGTCAGCTGACTGGAGGGGCTTTTTCAGGCTAAACTCCCTTCTGTTGCTTGCGCATTAATATTTTTTAGAGTGTTTTCCTTCACGTGTGATGCTTGTAGCATGTGAATGTGTCAGGTTACCTGCTGTGTTAACTCTGAGGCCTCTCCCAGCAGCAGGCCCAGACCAGAAATAGATTTTGCTCTCCTCTGGCTGCTGCCCTGGAAAAGCAGGTGGTGATGATTAGATTCGTACTTTGAGCACGAGTTAAAAGCTAGAAAGGACACAAGTGTATCTGTTTTCATTATAAAACTGCTCTGTGCTTAAAAAAATTGTTTAAAAAAATTAAGTGTTCACTAACTTCTCCCTGCTACTGAAGGTGTGTTCACCGACTTAGGAAAAAAATGCAGCCTGTGAGGAATTAAGGTGTGTCTCATAGTGCATATGACAACAAGTCAGTTCAGTTTGAGACATGTCATCCTCCAGGGCAAAGGGGAAAAAAAAATTCCCTCCCAAATTCAGTCTTGACTAATTACTAACAGCTCAGTGCCCATTCAAAAAATGGTCAGTAGTATTGTTGAAAAATAAAAGGTTCAACCTTTACGACTCCTTTATCTTCAACAGCTTGCTGTGAATTTTGAAGTTGGTACTTTTTTTTTTTTGTTTTTAAATGTATGTTTCACACACAGGAAACTCAGGTGGTGAACACACATTGACCCTGTGTTCTGTTTGCACTGGCTTAGATCAACACAGCTTGCAAGCGCTGTCAGTGCTGTTTATATAAAAACCAAACAGAATCATTGTGTACTGAGCACTTGTGAAACTGTACCCACCCTGCTCTGAATGCTGAATTAATCCTGATTTGTAGATCGCTATCACCTTATAATCCTGAAAATACACAGTGCATTTTTTAATATGACGACTGGCCCCAAGTTAATGTATCTGTCTAAAAACTAAAAATGATTAAAGACGGTTATATTTATCAGCAAAAAAGTAGTAAAATCTATATCGGTTCACAAAATTGCACAAAAGTGGCACTTCCACAGCTTCTTATTCTTAGTAGATTTCACAATATCTGTAACTGTTGTGAATAAAAGTATTTGTTCCTCTCTGAGCAAGGTATCCCACAAACATGTCAACAATCTTTCAATTTTTGGCTTGTTGGTTTTGAACTATATGCGGCTGACACCTTGGTATTTTTGTACAATGTAAAAATAACATGAACCTGAAGGGAAACCGCAGCTAGTCAGAAAGGGCCTGATCAGACAGGAGCAATACCACAGAAAAGACAATTATTTATCTTATAAAAACTGTCTTGCATTCTGTGTTCATGTACAGATTACACTTTTTATGGGCCACAGGAGGAAAGGTTGAGTTCAGTGACCGACGAGGCTTGCTTTTATGTCTGCCACTGTGTTTTTGTTCTTAGTTTTGCTCTTAAAGTAACATGAGGTGACTAAATTTTCTCAAAGTCATATCTTGCTATTCTTTTGCAAACTGGATATGCTCATCCAGACCAGTATTCATATATTTTGTCCAATGTAAGCATACAGCTTGATTTTTCTTTATTCTTTTCTTGTGAAAACATTAAACATGAAAATTTCATTTAGGATGTAAAATATCAATACTTGACAGGTATTTTAGTTTGGAATTGTACAGGACATCAGTAAATTCTCCATTCAGAAATGTTGTGGGGAGTTTGCAGCATGACATTGAGACAGTGAGTGTCTTCTCCTCCCATACCATGTGACCTGAAAAGCTTGATTTCAGTGTCTCTGTCTCTTTCTCTGAACAAGTTTCCACTTCTGCCATCTGCTTCTGGCAGAATTCCCTGTTTGTTTTTACCTTCGGTTTTGCTACAAAACTGGATTTCCGAGTCGGCGAGATGGCTGCTCAGACAAGCCCTTGTTCCTGTCGAACACAGACACACCTTGACAGTTTGAGGAAGCCTTTGTCTTTGAGACTATTACTCATGCACCCAACGACTCAACAGTCCAATCACGCAATATATTTGACAAGGAGTTAATTCATTAGGCAGGGTTGTGAAGTTCCGCCTTGGTGTAGTCACTGTTTTTTGGGGGTGCTGATAAGTCGGTATTGACAGGAGCAGTCAGCTTTTACAGCTCGGTGTCAGGTTAGCATGAGGAGCCCAAAATAGCCGCCGCAGAGAGCGCTGCTGACCTGGAAACAGCCAGTGTGTCTGGGGAGGGGTCATGCTTGAAAGATGGGGAGCAAAGGGGAAAGGTTGAGGTATCAAAGTATGTAATAGATTTCTGTAAGTGAAACTCAACAAGCCCGAAAAATGTTACTGGTCAACACTATAGATCCGTTTCACTCGCATAAGCTGACCGGTGGGAAGGGGAAAGTTAGGTGAAATGTATAAATAGAAATCTGACATAAAGTGCAGCATATGTCGCAGCCTGTTTGTGTTCTGTGCAATGGGGTCAAATGAAAGGTGGTCTGGTTTAGCTGTATTATTTCTAATTCATCATTTCATGACTTATGAGTATGGATCTCCCAAAGATTAGCTTTTGTATCCCTATGGTAAGATGAGAAAATATTAACGCAATTTGTAGGTATATGTTGTCACTTTCCCAATTCTAATTATTTACAATCTTATAAACAGTCATATACACATGGACAAAGAAAGATATCTATTCTTTGGATTTTTGTGGTAATTATTTGACATTTAATTTTTTTTTTTACACTAATACTAGGCTTACTTTACAAAAAAGACAAACAAGTGACACATATGAACAAAACAAATATATGATAAGTAGATGCAAAGTTGGCCTTTTGATGAACAGATGTTGTGCTGTGTTTGACTGTAGATGCATTCATCCACTGAAAAAAAACAAAACAAAAAAACAGTGATGGTTTGAAAGCTGTGGAGGCTTGCTTCGGCAAACACACTGGTGACTTGTTATTGAGGTCATCTTCATTTTCCACATATCAAATGCTTGGTAGTTCTCTGACCTCAATGTCAATTTCAGCTCATGATCCCAGCCTGGAGCTCATGACTGTTGCAGTCACATGAGCTCCAGTGACAGCTGCAGTTTGAGTCTGAAATCTTTCTTCATTAACTCTTGGTTTCCATCTAGTGGCAAAAAGTGCAAATAACGCCCACAGACGTATGTATGAGGTTTCATTTTAATGCTTCTGCTTTTCTTCTTTTGATTCTTGCAGCGTGAATGCATTTCTGTGCACGTAGGCCAGGCTGGCGTCCAGATGGGGAACACCTGCTGGGAGCTCTACTGTCTGGAGCACAACATCCAGCCAGATGGCCAGATGCCTTCCCAGAATGCCGATACTCAGTCCAGACAAGCCCACGATGACTCCTTCACCACATTCTTTAGTGATACCAGGTGTGGGAAGTACGTCCCCAGAGCGGTCTTTGTTGACCTGGAGCCCACTGTCATCGGTCAGTGTTGTAAAAATGCTGAGTTGATGTTTTCAGTCATAAGAATGGCAGTTTCAGCTTGACATTTTGATTGAGTGAGGTGTTGATATGTAATGATATGGCCGTGCATGTAAATTTCACCTCAGCAGTTGGATTATTTTACACCTGTTTAAAAATTAAAATTGCATTTTACAGATGAAGTGCGAACAGGAACATACCGCCAGCTTTTCCACCCTGAGCAACTGATCTCGGGAAAGGAGGATGCAGCTAACAACTACGCCCGTGGACACTACACCATCGGAAAAGAGATCATTGATCTGGTTCTGGACCGGATCCGCAAATTGGTAAGGGTTTGGATATCAAAACAATTTCCAAATTAACTGCATAACCCCTCTGACTTGTTAAGCTGCTGTTTCACTGTGTTCTAGGAAAATCTGAGTGACTGAAGCTTTTTAATGTAATATAGCTGAATTATAAAGTATTACTTTGTGTCAATTTGAAAAATATTTATGAACAAACATTGGGCGTAAATAATTCATTATTTAAGCTTTGAGGGAAATACCTAACAGTCCCAAGGCAATAACTTGCATAACTAGAAAATTTTATCTGACGAGCATTTATGTGTTTGCATTTACAGGCTGACCAATGCAGTGGTCTCCAAGGATTCTTGGTCTTCCACTCCTTCGGTGGAGGAACTGGCTCTGGTTTCACCTCCCTGCTGATGGAGAGGCTCTCTGTTGACTTTGGTAAAAAGTCTAAGCTTGAGTTTGCCATCTACCCAGCACCCCAGGTTTCCACAGCAGTGGTTGAGCCCTACAACTCCATCCTGACCACTCATACCACCTTGGAGCACTCTGACTGTGCCTTCATGGTGGACAACGAGGCCATCTATGATATCTGCCGCAGGAACCTGGATATTGAGCGCCCCTCTTACACCAATCTCAACCGCCTTATCAGCCAGATTGTGTCCTCCATCACAGCCTCCCTCCGCTTTGATGGAGCTCTGAATGTCGACCTGACCGAGTTCCAAACCAACTTGGTGCCATATCCCCGTATCCACTTCCCTCTGGCCACCTATGCTCCGGTCATCTCTGCTGAGAAGGCCTACCATGAGCAGCTGTCTGTTGCAGAGATCACCAACGCCTGCTTCGAGCCAGCCAATCAGATGGTGAAGTGCGATCCACGTCATGGTAAATACATGGCCTGCTGTCTGCTGTACCGCGGCGATGTGGTGCCCAAAGATGTCAACGTGGCTATTGCTACCATCAAGACCAAACGCACCATCCAGTTTGTGGACTGGTGCCCCACAGGCTTCAAGGTGGGCATCAACTACCAGCCTCCCACTGTGGTTCCTGGAGGAGACCTGGCCAAGGTGCAGAGGGCTGTGTGCATGCTGAGCAACACCACAGCCATCGCTGAGGCCTGGGCCCGACTGGACCACAAGTTTGACCTCATGTACGCCAAGAGAGCCTTTGTGCACTGGTATGTCGGAGAGGGAATGGAAGAGGGAGAGTTCTCCGAGGCCAGAGAGGACATGGCTGCCCTGGAGAAAGATTATGAAGAGGTGGGGCACGACTCCACTGAAGAGGATGAGGAGGGAGAAGAATACTAAAATGTAACTCGCTTTACCTCGTTTACCTGGGATATTTATTTTCAAAGGGTATATCCAATGTTTTATTCAGAAGTGTTTGGGTTGTTCTCCTTTAATTTTGTTCTCATTTTTTTAAGATGACCTGAACTTGCATTCCAAGTTCTTAGTTGTGCCCAATGTTTGCTGCATTTGACAGATGTGCATGAGTATAATTTTTAACCATGTTGAATAAACACTTTCTGAATACAAGCTGCGTTCAGTGTTATTAAAGATAACAGCCAGTAATGTTTGTGTTTGATCAGTTGCTCTGCAATAATGTTTAAGTTCCTCTGATCAGTTTCATTCAGACTTCTCTGAAAGTAGATCTCTTAACAGAAGAATGAGAGAAAAGGCAGTTAATTCTTGAAGTACTCTTAGCATGAAAAACGGAGTATTCAATTTGGATAATGTAAGTCATATTAAAATACAAATTTGTGATTATTACAATCTAAGTTAAGTTTGCTGTACTTTCTTGGCCAATGTTTTTGTCACAAGTAGTGCAGAATATTTCATTTTGCTTGGAAAATCTTATCACTATATTTCCAGTCTCCACACTGAAAGTAAGAAGCACGTCATGTGTTACTAAATCAAACCCAGGTCTAATCTGCCCCCTGGCGTTTTTGTCAGGAAGTACAATGATGCAGCGGTGACCGGATTAAAGATGGTGGGTATTAGTCGATCCTTCAGTATTTGATTAATCTCACACCATATACTTCTTCAATCTTTTAGAGAAATGATATTAACAAAGTTAATGAGTACTCTTGTTTCGAATGAGCCATTTACTTCAGTGAATGACATCTCGTGACAACCAATGACAACTGAAGGGAGAGACGTGGCCAATCGGATTCCAGTACGACTGTTGTGTAAATTACGTGTAAATTCTGCTTCTAAAACGCAAATTTAGAATCAGAAAAATAACATTAAATACGTGTTAAATATGTGTGAAGTCAATCTCTCTACCCTGACTTGAATTTAATATCAACGTGAGTTATTCTCCTCCTCCCTGTGGTTGCTAGGCGACTGGACGGACGCTGTTTTGCCTTCCGGAAGTGCGTGGCTGAGAAGAAATATGGCGCACGTTGCACTGCATATACCACTATTATCGCTTACTTCCACGCATTCTTTTAGCACATTCTTTCTTTCTACTTTCGCCGCTTTCGCAGCATTTGAAACGGCGAGCGGTGACAATGTGTTCAGTGCCAGCCACACGCCCACCGCGCCCGTTGCCGCCGCGAGAGACCTCCGGTGAGTCCGCTGTTATGCTCCACATAGCTATGCTAACGTGATTCTGATGATGGATAGCTTCACATTGTACGACTCGACAGAAGCTACGATCAACAAATCTTTCGGATTTTCGCTTTCTCCCGTGTTACCAGTGTTCTCGATACTCACCTGGAAGCCCTGTAAAAGTTGCCAGTCCAATTATTTTTTCAGGTCCGAGTGCCTCAAACCGCTTCTTCAATCTAGACACCAAAACACTACAGCAACGATTGCTGTTACACTGGTTCATTAAATGGGTTTCAAGTTGCTACATACTCTTAAACACAACATTATATAGATAAAACAATTTATGAAGATGAACGACACGAAATTTATGAATATAACACACATTTCATTCAGCTTTTCTTCATTCAACACAAACTGCTGCGTGTTATTTACAAGTTGTGTCAAAATATGCATTTTATTTATTTATGAATTGTAACATTGCTCTACACAACATAGTAAATATAGCATTTACATGTTAAAGCTTGGAAATGCATAAATGAATAAATCTATTTGACACTGGGGTCCAGCAGTAGTTATCATTCTCACCTCACTGAGAGATGGTCCAGGTTCAAATACTGACTGGGGCCTTTCCATGTGGAGTTTGCATATTCTTCCAAGTGTGTATGGGTTTTCTCGAGATACTCTGATTTCCTCCCACACTTGAAAACCATAAATATGATGTGAATTTATGGCCCCTTAATACGGCTATCACAGACGTTGCTCAGAATATCCGACGAGATTATTTGATAAACTGAAGCCACCGAATGAAGAGCATGGCACTTCTTTTTTTCATTCAGAGCTTTTTCTTCTGTCCCCTCTTGTCATCTCAGCTACCTCTTGTATGATGTGAACCCTCCTGAGGGTTTTAATCTCCGAAGAGATGTCTACATCCGCATGGCCTCCCTGGTGAAGACTTTGAGGAAGAATGGGGACGACTGGGTCTTGGTTCTTCCCCCATGGGGTCGCCTCTACCACTGGCAGAGTCCCAACATCCACCAGATTCGCATCCCATGGGGAGAATTCTTCAGTCTCACGAGTCTGCAGGCAAATGTACCTGTCATTGAATATGAGGAGTTCATTGCTGGTGAGCATTTACACTTGGTGATGCAGAGAAGAGAACATTTTGAAAAAGACAATCATTTAGAAAAGCAATTATTTACTACGCGGTGCATGAAAGACTGATTGGTTTTACATGTTTTAATGCTAATTCTGATTCTTCCTTTGCATATAGAGAATGGAGGCCCGTTCATAGACCAGGTCCTGATATTACAAAACTATGCGGAGGGATGGACTGATGGAAAATGGGAGGAAAAAGTTGATGAACGGCCATGCATTGAGAAGCTGATGTATTCCAAAGATAAACAGGGCTACTACAGGTAAAAAAAAAAAAAAAAAAATCCTCACATCTTTCTACACAGCTCATGAAAGTAACATGTAAAATTTTGATTACATATATCAAGGAGAAATACTTGAAGCCTTTATATTATTGGAACAGAAACATAACAAGTCATTAGTTAAAAAAAGGTGAGTTTTGTACTTAACTGTTAATAATTGGACATTTTCCTCTCTTTTTCATTCATCTCTCCTGCTTCCCAGGGGTTGGTTTTGGGGCTACGAAGAGACAAGAGCTCGAAAAGTAACATGCATATCAGCACAGGGCCACGCCTCCATTATGGCTCCCGTTCTTCAGAAAAACATCACAGTGACGTGAGTCTACACGGCAACATTCTATAAACACACCACACTCAAACAAACGAAGGAGTGTATATGTTTGGTTACATATTTCTTTGTTGTATTAATCCCGGTTGATGATGAATGCCGTACGTTTAAAAAGCCTGCATATTTCCCTTTTAGATGGCGTCACATTTGTAAAGAACATGCATTTTTAGAATGAGAAGCAGAGCTGGGATTGTGGGTTACTTGATCAATTTGCCAAATCTTCACTGCCGATGCCAAAAAGTCATTCTTCCTGTTTCCTTCATCTATGGCTACAGGTTTAGTTCGCCTTGAATGATAAAAGTTTCATTTGTTTGTATACACATATTTTTTTGATTTAGAAGTGACGCTCTAAAGTTATGCCTGAATTGAAAATTCCATTGTTCTTTCTGTGGAGATTGCACACTAACACACCCAGTGACAGATGAGTTTGGGAGTATTACGCAGCGTTTATGTAATGTGTTTGTCAAATTAATTCGCGAGAATGAGGCAGAAACTTTCCGAGCAAACAACTGAAGTTCACAACCTTCTGCTGAAATGTGATCCGACTCCTTTGTTCATTGATTGTGGTATTATTTACAGTGAAGTGGCGACTCTTAGTTAAGCCTGATATCTTTTCTTTTTGCAGCTCAGTCATGCTCGACCGAGCAGAGACACTCCTTCATGATCACTATGCGGGGAAGGATTACTGGGACGTAAGTCATGTAATAACATACTTGGTATGAGAAATGTTGGCGCCAGGGGTTAGTGAACACTGTTTTCCACTTTTTTGTGATTAGATGTAAGATTTCTGTCATTTCATAATTGAGAATAAGGTTTAACATGGAATTACATTTTTTGAGTGATTGATTTATGCAACATTCTGTGTGTGTGTGCGTGTGATGTAGACCCGTCGCAGTATGGTTTTTGCGAAGCACCTCAGATTAATTGGAGATGACTTCAGGGCGAAGCACCTCAACTCCACTGACGACCGAGACAACACAGGATACAGCGAGGACTGGACTCGCATGAAGGTGACTAAACACATCTGACTGCCATATAATTATGGTGACGCTTGTGGAAATTTACATGCACTAATAAAAGTCATTGTCTCCTGTTTTTTTTTTTTTTTTTTGTTTCCTCCTCAGGCCAAGCTGGGCTCGGCTAAAGGTGGGCCGTACTTGGGCGTCCACCTGCGCAGGAAGGATTTCATCTGGGGTCACAGAGAGGACGTGCCCACCCTCAAAGGGGCAGTAAAAAAAATGCAACAGCTGATGAAGAAACACAAGCTCAACAAGGTGTTTGTTGCAACTGATGCAGATGATGAAGGTAGGAATGATTTACCTCTGTGTGTTTTTGATCTGTGATGGACTGGTGGCGTGTGCAGGATTTACCCTGCACCTGCGTCACATGCGCGCACAACACTGCAATAATCCCCCAATCTCGTAAATATACCAATAAATGTGTTTTGTTTGTATTTCTGATTCAACTGAAATAAGTTCTGCTTTATCCTCTTGAAGAACTGAAGGAGCTGAAGAAGCTGTTGCCTGACATGGTGCGTTTCGAGCCTTCTCCGGAGGACCTGGAGCTCTTTAAAGATGGCGGCGTGGCCATCATTGATCAGTGGATTTGTGCTCATGCGAGGTATTGCAATCCTCATAGTTTTTTTGTTTGTTTGTTTCTTAAATCGGAACATCTATAGTCCGGAACTACAGTGACATTATAAGATACTAAAAGTTTTATACTTCTGAATATTAGATTGAAGATGTCATTCAAAAGGGGAAAACCTCCTTGAAAAAATGTATTGAAAACCTGCTCCACTCCCTGCCTTGCTTACCTTTCGATTCTGAATACCAGTGAATGTACCTGCCTATGGAAAATATTTGAACTTGAAAAGCTGGTCAGGCTGCTCTTCTCACGGGAGTCACATGAATTCACTCGATGGACTTTGCGGAATTTTCACCTTTTGACTTTCCTGCTTGTTTCCAGAGTCTTTATTGGAACGTCAGTGTCCACCTTCTCTTTCCGGATCCACGAGGAGCGGGAGATCCTGGGCTTTGACCCCAAAACGACTTACAACCGGTTCTGTGGGGACTCGGAGAAAGAATGCGAGCAGCCCACACACTGGAAGATAGTTTATTGACATGTCCTTGGAGTTTCCTTACACACAAGTGCCAAAAGCAGTGTTAAAAGTGGCATTTATTTGTATGGAGTAGACAAGATATTTAACCTTTATTGTTTTATTTTTTGTTTTTTTAACTTTGATAATTTGGATATTGTGCAATCAGGTCTGTCGTGACCACTGTGGCTGAACTTTGAGCTCAAAAAAGCCAAGACTTTTCTGCCAAACATGTGTTACTGTTATGTTCAACTGTTTCATTGTCATATATTTTCACGTTTTATGCTGAAATTGTGAGCAAGCTAAGTTTTACAAGGTTTCTGTTATTTATTTTCAAAGCCAGCACACGTGGTGGTAAATGTACCACATAATGTTGACTGTGTGTGCGTGTGTGCGTGCCAGTGTGCGTGATGATGTTTTATCAGATGAACTTTTCTAGAGTCAAACATTGAGCTCCTGAACAGAGATAATGGAATTGTTTTAATTGTTTTTCTTATTTCAGATATCCTGAAGACATACCCAAGGTTTTTGATCAGATTGTGACAGTATTGCCTTTTTTTTATCAAGAGTGCTCTGTAAAAACATCTCAGAAAGTTGTTGGCACACTCGGTGTTTCTCACCACAAAGCACACAGGCTGAATAAATAACATGTATTTTCACCTGACAAGCTGTAGTAGATGCTGTGCTTTATTAATGTTGGAGTAAAAGGAGGCATAATTGTGAAACAGTTATTGAACATTTAAAAAAAACCCTATATTAAAAGTCCATTTCAGTCTTCTGTTGTTAATACCGACTGTGTATTTGGCCGACGCAGTTGTTCGTTGCGTGTGGGTCGGACTTGCGCCTTCTCTGTTTGGAGTTTTCACATTCTCCCTGTTGGTACGCCTGTGTGCGTGTTGCTGTGTTCTCTGGTGTCCTGCAATCTTTCAAATGAAGTCTAAACTCTAAATTTCCAGAAACTCCTGATTAATTTAGCGTTTACGCTGCCTTCGCTCATCGATAGCTGGGATCGACAGCTGCAGCCTACGACCTTGAGTTGAGTAAAACCTGACGAAAGACAGATAAATATGTATTTGACCACTGAAGTGTATTAAATACACTAAATATAAGACAAAAAAAATGCAAAGAAATGTTATGTGATACAAAGCAGCCAACTGAAACACCTTTTTTAATCACCCAATGACCTATATTTTAATTAATACTTATGACGACCTGATTGTTGATGCAAAGACACTCAAACTCAGAAATAAGAATAAACACAATGAAAGCTTCTGGGAAGCATTTTGGATAGCATCCAATAGCTTTGCAAAACATTGATTATGGCACTGCATGAGTAATATTCAAGGATTGATGAGCATGGCCTTCAACTCGATTGAATGAATGAGTGATGATCAATTCTTGGAATGAATGGGAGCCGAGTTAGAATATATTTTAGGTCAAGGACATCAGAAATAAAGAAAACAGTAGAAAGTCATTGTCAATATACAGTGCAATGTGCAATGAGATATGGAAGCTGGTCTATATGAAGTGCATACTTAAAAAACATGTTAAAGAAAGTCCCTGCAAGAGTTGAAAAAAAACTTTGTTTTTTACCAGACCTTCATTAATACCATCTGAGTACTTCGTAATAAACCTCATGGAAAAATAAGAATAAATGGAGTGTTATTCCTTTAATTTAGAAAGCGAGAGAGGGACAGGGCAGGGCTGTACTGTAAGTCCTCTATTGTCTGCTGTATTTATTCAAGCCTAACACCAGTACTTCTCAGGAGTATATTACTCTGCTTACTGCCAACTTTGACACGTTTCTCCATGTGAAGCTTGAGAACCTGTGTGACCACCTCATTTATTTAGTTCTCATTGATCCTTGACAGTGCTATCATGTCACGCGTCCCGTCTGCCCTTATTTGTACACCTCAAAAAGGCACCAGGCTCCCGCTGAATCTTGCAACGTCAAGAATGTCCTGACACTTTGTACTAAGAGGATGGCATTAAACAACACGCAGAGCTGCAACGTATCTTCCAACATCTTAAAAAATCCTGAAAGGTTTAAAAGTTGAAAGTGTTAAAAGTTGTTGTCTTAAATCACAAGCTGTGGATATGTGTGCGCGTGTGTTGTAATGATGAGACGTAAGGTATCTGGGGAGTTTGTGTTTTTGTCTTTTCTCTTTTTTCCCTGTGGAAGAGTCACATTGCCACCGCCACATGGTCGCAGCAGGACTTTTCCTTGTGGAGACTCATGTCTCCACAGCAACACCTCCAAGCCGGTGCTCCTGTTGGTGTGAGCTGATGCTTTGTTTGCTCTTATCAATTGTGAATCAGCATGCACTGTAAAGATCGATAAAGAATAATACATGAACATTTCTTTTCTTGTGTTTTTACTCACAGATTTACTTTTCCTTACAGATCCTCCATCAACATGTCAATTTCAAATATCAATGTGTCATATGCTACACAAGTTTGAACAATAAGAGTTAAAGTACTTTCTGGAAATGCAAGATTGAATAAAATACGTTGGAAAAAAATCATTATACCTTGTTTTTTTTTTTAAATAACTTGGAGGGGACATCAGTCCCATTTCAATACTGAGACATTTTGGTGTAATAAAACTCTTATGTCCGAAACACAACAACAACAAAAAAAAGCTGATTTGGTTTTCCAGATCTGTTGAAATATATTGTCTGCCACAATGCTTCAGGCTAAAATAAATTAAAGGTTGTCCCTTCAACAAATCAAAGGCCACCTTTGACCTAATGTTTGACACCCTGGTGCATGAGTTTGGTATCGGTATTGTATAAGATTTTATGTAATGTAACTACTTTAAATAATCATAATTAGCTTCAAATCCTAAAAAATGAATGTGATTTTGATGTGTTTAACACTTTCAAACTGATAGTTTTTTTAAAATTAATACAGGAGAAATTGATTGGATAGAAATCCATGTCTATCTGTCTATCCATCTATCTATCTATCTAGATTTCCTTGTAAAGCACTGTGGCTCCCTGTCCGCTTCAGGATCAATTTTAAAGTTCTCTTATTAGTTTTTAAATGTCTTAATGGTCTTGTGCCTTCTTATTTAGCTGATCTGTTTTTACCGTATCGACCCTCGCGGGCCCTGAGGTCCTCTGGCAGTGCCTTATTGTGTGTTCCCAAAGCTAGAACAAAGACCCATGGCGAGGCGGCCTTCAGCCATTACAGCCCCCGCCTGTGGAACAGCCTGCTGGAGAACCTCAGGACTGCAGAGACTGTTGATATTTTTAAAGGGAGGTTAAAAACACACCTTTTTAATCTGGCTTTTAACTAACCTTTATTGTTCTTATCTCCATCATTTTTATTTTTTATTATCATTTTTATTTTAATCTATTTATCCTATTTATTCGTTCTATTTTTATTATGTACTTCTAACTTATTTTAATTTTTTACTTTATAATCTTATCTTACTATTAACTTTGTATTATGTCTTTTTATGTCTTTAGCTGTTTTAACTCCAGTGTTTCCTCAGGGGGGTTCTTCACACCGGGAGTTGGTCCTGGTCCTCTGCTTGGGTCACTGTGCTCGAGTCCTCTGGTCCTGGCTGGCCTGGGGGTCTCCACACTTCGGTGTGCGGGTTCCCCTTGGTCTGGCGGGGTCGGGGGTCGAGCGCTGGGGCCCCAATGTTAATGACCTTCGCCTTCTCCTGGTGTGAACAGCCCCACTGGTAGTGTTCTCCCATGATGCTTAGTGCCATGTCATGTCTCCTCTGCTGTGTGCAAATAATTCAGAGTGAGTGTGTGTGTGTGTGTGTGTGTGTGTGTGTGTGTGTGTGTGTGTGTGTGTGTGTTCTTGTATTTCTATCCTTGTCGGGGCCAAATGTCCCCACAAGGATAGCAAAACGTGGAACGACGTGCCTTGTGGGGACCTTTTTCCGGTCCTAAGTAGGAGAAACAGTGTTTTCTTGACCATGTTGTTGTTACTGAAAAAAGTAAAAGTGCAAAAACATTTCTTTAGGGTTAGGCTTTGTTGTGGTGTGGGTTAGGGTTAGGGTAAGGGTCAGGGTTAGGGGCTAGACATGAATGGGTGTCAATGGACGGTCCCCACAAGGATAGAAATACAAGACTGCGCGTGTGTGTGTGTGTGTGTGTGTGTGTGTGTGTGTGTGTGTGTGTGTGTGTGTGGTGTATATTTATTGATGGTGCAGTTTTTATTCTTTTGTTTTTATGACTGTTTTTACTGTTCAGCACTTTGCGTTGTTTTTATAAATATGAAAAAGTGCTCTACAAATAAAGTTTGATTTGATTTGATTTGATTTGATTTGTGGAATGTTTCAGTGGATTAATTTGATAAATCTGTCTTGCTTTGCTTTACCTGTGTACTCAAACACCTTGTTTTCTTTTATATTTTGAAGTCACGTGCAGTGATAATGGCCTAATCATATTCCAACAAAGACAAACGTTGCACAACATCACAGCAGCACATTTATCATGTACTTAATCATGTTTTATAAGACCGACCATTTCATTCAAATGCTGGAGTGAGCAAATTAATGTATGCAGACATAGTAATGACTACATCGATAAATTGATTAATGTAAAATATCTTCTTTTAATTTAATGACTTTATGAAGAAAATGTAAGAAATAAAATGATGAAGTTGCTGCGGTCACGTGCGTCGGCGCTCTCGTGGAGCTCACGCCCTCTCTCCACTCGCTCCTCTCCCGTTCAGGGGGAGCGGCTCACTTCTCAGCGCTCACACAGGTGAAGGTGCCACTATTCACGGTTCGGCAAGTTGCAGGGCTTTTGCGTTTGGTTTTCTGGATTTTGTTTACTCGTACTTGAACTGCCGACTGATGGGAAAGGCGTCCTGTTAGCAGCGCCATGCGTTTCTCCACGAGCCTGCCAGCGACAGACAGATAGCGACAAGTTACAGCAACATCCTCCAGCAGGTAGGTCTCTGTTCCTCCTGTCATCAGCGGTTTTGTTTTAATGAATGCTGCTTTTAAGTAATTCATGGATGGCTTATAGTTGGAAAGAGGAATGGATATTTACACTCAAGTGCAACTACATTAACATTGCTGGTCTGTGCTCAAATATAAGTAAAAATGTTGCCTTTATAGGCAGAACTCTTCTCAATACCGACATGTAAGGTGCTTTTTACAGAAGAAAGAAGTGCGTCCACAAGTTGTGCTTAGCTAAAACTAGCGTTACATTGCTTAATTAAAACTCAATTACAGTTTTAAGCATTGTTAATCAATATTCTGTTCTCAAGAGCAACTCCCTGTTGTGTATAAACTGAATAATCTGGAAGTTTGTAACTTTCAATTTACAGTTAAAGATACTTTTAAGAAGACTTGAGAATTTGTTGATTTCAGTTTATTTATTTATTTGTTTATTAATTAATTAATTAATTAATTAATTAATTAATTAATTAATTAATTTATTAGAGTGTCAGTTGTTTCTTTTACGTGGTAATGAAACTGTGCTGAAGAACAACTATTGCTGCTCCATTACAAGTTACAGGATGAGTCCTGAAAGGATACCAGGATTAATACTTTTTAAAAAGAGTGCTGGAACTATGTCCTCAAGAACAATTACAGTCACTTCATTTGTACTCAAGTACAGGTAAAATTCTTCCTTTTGAAATACTCAAACAAAAGTACCAAGTAATCCCTAAAGAGTGCTCAGGCACACCTACTAGTACATGGATTCAGTATGTAGTTATTTACAACTAAAAGCATTATTATTAAAGTCTACTCAAGTAAAACTTTTATAAAAAGCTATTCAGTCTATTTTCACTCTGCAGTTTTTTAAAAATACCTTTAAAAACACAATGTTCTATTGCAGTCAAAATGTGCAAGGATTTCTTTCATTTTCTGTTGAAAAATATCTAAATTTAAAGCATATTTCCCAGATACACTTAGTGTGACTAAAATCTGAAGTGTCAACAAAAGTAAGTCAATAAATAGGAGTAATGTCTGTTGAAATTATGGAAATAGAGGTTACGCAACAGTTCAAAAGTTTGATTGTTGATTCAAATGACAGGAGTAATATGAGTACAGTTTCACCATTAGTAATTTCTCTGTTGTTTGGACAAAAAAGGTAATAAAATATTGCTGCTTTCTGATATCACATTGTCCTGTACATGTGATTTTGGTCCATCACAAGCTGCTTCTTTTCAGGAGCTGTCATTACATCTTATTTTACCCTCTTAATAATAATATCAATTACTTTAAACTGTTCAAGTTTCATCTTTATTGTATCTTACAGTAAGATACAAAAGTTTAAACTTCAAGTTGTAAGCTAGAGTGTGAAAAATGATTTTTATGTTAAAACTTTTAATGCAGTTTGACAATGTGGATTTTTTTTTATTTGAACTGTTAAAGAAATTCTGTTTACTAGCATCTTTCCCAAGACTTTCCCATGTTTTACGGTTGTAATCTATAAATTAGTAGTATCTAATAAAACTTGGATATAAGACAGTTTTGAAGCACTCATACCGTAATTGGAATTGATCAGTTACGCTGATCAATCCTTGGCAGTTGGTGTGAGATCATGTGAGGACTTTGTTCACTGCTCCAAGTTTCGAATAAAACAAGATTCAGATTGAAGTTTTTTTCATGGTTGATGTAAATCGACTGTTGCGACATGTACTGCAAATGAAATGTATTTCAATTAGTTCGGTGAAATAGATGGATCAGTGTGATTTTCTTCTTCCGTCTTCATTCCAGCCTCCTCCACTCATGGCCTTCTTCGGACAGCTGAGGCTTCTCCTCTGGAAGAATGCACTGGGAATCATCAGGCAGCCGGTCAGTGGTTTTTACTAATCCTAATCTGTGGAGAACAAGCTCTGCAAACCAACAGAGCATTTTTTTCCGCAGAGATTTTCATCAGCTGCACAAATGGATTTGCCACACACTCATTCACTTGTGTTGTAGGTGTGGTCACTCACTCTGATCATCTGGCCATTGATTATCTTCATCATCGTCGCTGTGACGCGCAACCAGTTCCCTCCCATCTTGAGAGACACATGTAAGTGTTGTTTTAAAAATAACCCAAAGATCATTCTATCTGTTTGTCATTTCAATACAACACTACTGAGGATAACATTTTTAAAATACAAACTATTTATATCCCTTCAATAGGCTGGATGTTTTCATAGTTTTTAATAAAGCCAACGTTCCATTAAGCTTTGTCACTGAAACTGTCTCGGGAACTACAGAAAAAGTCTGATTTCCAAAGTTTGCATCTCGATAACGCTGATTTGTCTTGGACTGGCACGGCTTTTGCTTGGTCTCGTAAAAGTCAATAGTTACACACTTGGTGACATTCCAGTTTCACAAGCCGAGTAAATAGGAGGTGATTTCACTTCAAACAGCAAGAGTCCTTCAGTGTTGTGCCTTTCTTAAGAGTTCTCATTGTGGCAGAAAAGCCTTTAGAAACCCTCTTGACTGGGATGTCATCAGTCATCTCGGCCGGCTGATGATGGTGAAGGTGCAGACATGTTTTTCTTCTCTGCCACCACCCTCATTTGATGGTTTGGGATTTGGATGAATCTCCAACTGGCCGTTTGGTGAAGAAAACGACCCTTTGACAAGCATCAACACTTTAACATTCACAGTTCGCAGTGTTTTTGTTTTGGTAACCCTCCCCACCCTTATTCTATATATCATGGATCGTATACCTTTCCCAGTATGACAGAGGTCTTCTTCCTCGTTCATCGAGGTGGAGAGCCGCCTATATATGTTCACATAACCAGCTAACCCTCGCTCTTTTGTTTGTTTAGTCTTTTTTGAGGGATCATATTCTGCGCACACAAGGAACTGTTTGTAATGTAATAATCCCAGTGTGCTCAAATATAAAAACGGCTGATTCAAAACAAAAGGACCCCTCCTTCCTCACCGAGAGCTGCTCGGAAAAGTTCTATTTGGCCACACCCAAGATAGGCAACAAAAAGCCCACCTTGAGTGTGTAGTGAGAACAAATAACCAGCAAATGGCCTAGAATCCCGTTGTCTTTTGTATCTCCGGTTAGTTTGTGAAGATGCTCTCCGCTGATCCCTGGATATGAAACAAAAGGGACAAAAATAGATTGAAATGGTTACAGGAAGTGACAATGATGACATTTTTCCTGCGTTAATCAGTTTACAAATACTTTTAACACAGTTTTGGGAAACTAGCGGCCTGTGGACCACATGCAGGATCTGTATCTATTCTTTGGGGCCTGAGAGGCAATTTCCAAATGAATTATTAACTGAGTAGGGATGAGATGGAAGATTGTTTTAGACATATTTTATCCAGCTGTGTCTATTAAATACATTTAAAGGTGTGAAATATTATCTACAGACGTATTTTGCAGCTATACAGGCAGAGTTGGGAGGGTTACTTTTAAATTGTAGTCCGGTACAATTACAAGTTACTTGCCAAAAAATGTAATCAGTAACTTACTCTAATTACTTCAATTAAAAAGTAACGTACCAGATTACTTTTAGTTACTTTTAGATTACTTCACCAGGAAAAATAAAAACTAGTTCAGACTGTGTTCCTCCAGTAGTTCTGCAGTCCAGCAGCACCAGGAGCCGTACTGACACTGTTAACACACATTTATGTTATATACTCAGTCTGCTGTGTAGCTGTGCTGCTGCAGTGAGGAGCAGTGCTTTGTGTTCAGGTCGGCCATGCAAAGTATTTTTTTCAAGAGTTCAGAGTTGATTCATTCCTCAGTGACAGAAGGGAACATGCAGTCTCCAATAAATCCTCCATACAGGCTGAAGATATTACTGCCTCCATCAGATTCTTCTGAGTTCAGCCTGGTGAGGCTGTGGTTCTCAGCAGCAGGTTACTGACAGATTAGCAGGCTAACAACGCTTTAGCTTCACTGTGAGTTCAGGTGTGTTTCATACCTGTAGATGTGTCTTCAGGTTTTATGATGAATCACTGGATGTTGAGACCGCTTTCACAGCTGGGAGGCAGGATACAGGCAACACAGGCAAGCAGTTATAGGAGCTATAACCTTCATACAGTCTACTGGTAGATGTTTCTAGTCACATTTTTTCAGGAGATTGTGGTCAGTGTTTTATCCTTAAGTGACGACAACCACAGAAATATTTTGTAAAATTTGCTGTGTGACGTTGGGTTTCCAAAACAACATAATTTTACCACTTTGACAGAGTGCTCGTCCTAAATGAAAGTGATTTGAATTTTAGGAGAAACTTCTGTGCATTTCTTAAAAAAAAAAAAATGCACATTTTTATTGGAAAAGAAGGAATTTAATTTTGAAGTGACACAGTAAGTTTCATTAAAATGGCCCTCTAATCATTTTCTCACTCTTTGCTGTCATGTTCATGCATTTTTTTTTATTTGTCAAAGACGTGATTTCAGCTTTCTTTTGAAGACTCCAGGTTTCATAACAGCACGCCGGTCATAGTCAGAGGTTGCCTGCGAGGCTGTAATGAGCCAGAGCAAAGTATTCAAACCCGGGTGAATACCGGAGATGAGCTGTTCCGTACTGTCTGGTCTCTGCTGCTTAACTGCAACTGGATCTACATACTGCTAATGCCTGTTTCTTTTGTTGGGAATAAAAACAATGGAGAGGAGCTTGCTTACTGACAAAAGATGACACATGTTACACGCAGACAGCGGTACAGCTGAATGGAAACTTTGCTCAGACTTCTGGTCCTGTGGTTAAACATGTTCCTGCTGTTCTCAGAAAAAAATCCTCTTTTATCCTTTCACTAACATTCTTGTCTAATAACTCAAAAACCAAAGCAATAACTTCACTACCTTTTTTAAAAAAAATTATACGCTGTCAGTTTTCAAAAGAAAGCTAAAGTGAGCGAGCTCTACTTTACCTGAAGTCGTTTTCAGTTATTTACTGTGTAATGTAACTAATGTTTTCACACATCTATGCCGCATTAAGTCTTTATAATGTCTCTTCCAGGCTATGTGGGACCCCGTAATCTCCCGAGTGCGGGCTTTTTCCCGTTCCTGCAGACTCTCATGTGCAACACGGACAGCAGTTGCCATAATAAATCTCGCCTGGCGGACCAAACGATATCAAGGTCATCAGGGAATGCAAGGTACCGTTTAGAGCAATGTTCGTTTTGAAGATGACCATATCTTTACAACAGGAAAAGTTTTGCGTCTTTGCCGTAAAGTTCCACATCTTGCACTGTTTGTCCGCACTGGCCTTTGTGCCATATGATTAAAAGCGAGATGTCCATGAAGATCATTTGGTCACATAAGAGGGAAACACCTCAGCACAGCAGCATCACATAAGGTGCTTCGTCACTGTGATCATGGTAATATCGCAACACCCGCCCTTCTGTGGGAGGAGGGAGGGAGGGAGGGAGGGAGGTGGCCATCCCAGGTGTCTAATCATTAGGTACACGAAAGGTTGGAGATGATGAATCATTCTTTTGATGCTCTTTCAGCTCTATCAACATTTAGAGTTTTGTAATCTGTCTAAAAGGAGCTTTTTCTTGCTTTTAAAAGTGACTGGTTTGTTCACTTGGTTCAAGTGTCAAATGCACACGATGATGTGGTGGGAATGGCTTAAAATAGCACAGCTTTTGTATTGTCAACAGTTGTTTCTTGAGAGAGAGATGGTGGTTACAGGTTGAAAAACCTGTTTGTCTGTTCTTTTTCTTTATGTGGCACTGGTTTTAAGCATTTTTGGTTGATTGTTTTTGTTCGCTGGCCACTGAAAGTGCCTGCAGCAGCTTTGCGTCACTCCCCCGCCTCAGTGTAACAGCCTGTTCACAGCTCAGAGTCTCCATTTTCAAGGGAAATTGAACATTAGACACAGTGATAAACAGTATGAAGCAAATTCAGGGCATTCTCAGAGTAAATAAAGCTGTTTTGTATCCACAGATCCACATTCTCTACTACACTGTTTCATTTTCTAAGTTTTTACATTTTTATTTTATTACTTTTTCTTAAACATTTTAATGAATTTGCTTTAGTATACATACACATATAATTAAAAAAAATCATTATAATACAAAATCACTCCACTCCCAAATCACAGTCCACAGCTGTAACATCAGTATGAACAAGACACTTTTCAAAGAATTGCAAGAAAAAAAGCACACATACACCAAAAAGAAAAACAAATCAAAAACCTGTTGTTCAAATGATTACCATGTTTTAAAAAACTATAAATCATCCCAGTTTGTTATCCCAGTAACTGTTGTATAGTAGCTAATAAATGGGCTCCACAATTTCCTGAACTCTGCCCCCCCTGCATACTTTAATTCGCTTCTTGAACCTCTTCTCACATTTTTTTTTTTTGGCGGGGGGGACTTTGAAGAGAGATAATCTGTATGATGATGTGTATCATTTCTTCGGATATGTTGGATCTGTTTGACAGGTCACAGAAAAACTCACCACTGGTGAATCTGATGCAAGAGGGAGACTTTCTGAAGCTGGCTTACCCTGTTGAGGCCAGACGCGATACTGAAGAGCTCATCAGGCTCTTGGAAAATATTTTGGGTATGTAATCTTTCTTCATGAACTCGTCAGTCTGTAAAATTTAACAGCACTTATTTTCAGTGAAAAATCCTCACCCCCTTCTACCCGTCTCTATTCTTTATTCGCAAAGAGGGATAATTATGTGACGGTCTTTTCTTCTTCTATCACTGTACTTTTTTGAAATGTCACCCTTTTTACTCATTTATCAACTTTTGCTATACCTTGCCAGTTTTTAACAATTTGTTGTTGTGTTGTAGGATCACCTAACCAAGGAAGGGCTAACGAAACTTCTAACAACAGAAACACCACTGTTGGGATAAATTATGTGAGTATTAGTTGAGATGAGAAAGTAGGAACAAAAACTTAATTTCTTTGAGCCATCATTCAACGGAAGACAAAGCAAATGTTGAAAATGTTTCCAGAGACACTGTTATAGATTGTTATATTTTTCCTGGTATGCATATGGAACAGTGTTAATCCAATAATTTATTCAGCTTGTCTCGGCGAAAGAATTGTGATGTTTTGGTTACTTTGTGGTTTGAAAATTATTGCTTTTTTATGACTTGATGAAGATCAGTTTTTTTCTCACTAAATCTTTCAACAGGGATATTTACTTATTTTAACAGGTATTTCAAATGTAGCATAAAAAAATGCTGACTGCCTGTAGAAAGCGGAGTTTCAGTTTGAATTCTAAAATGGGTGTAAATCAGACCACAGCATGATTTCATATTATGTTTTTTTTTAAATAACTCTCCACTTAATGACTGAATCACAAAAAAAAACCTGAATGTGTTGTGTTTGTCACAGGAGTCCTTGGCGTACGTGCAGGACACGGTGAACCTGCTGAAGAGAGCCGTCTGCACTCTGGTTCTGCCCAGGATCAACACAACCTCACCCGATGTCCTCACCGACGCCGCGGTTCAGTTCTGCACGACCAACGACACCCTGTTCGAAGTGTCTCTCTACACGCTCAACCAGGTCGGCTTGTGTGTTTGCTGCTGCAATACCTGGGGTCATGCAGGAAGCGTCGGCTTGTTGCGTTATGTGTAGCTCTTGTAAATCTACATTTGAATCAGTGCTGCCAGAAATGTTCCGGAGACTCAGACGTTTGTCCCTGCCCGTTAGGTCCTGACGGACCAGGTGCTGACAGAACCGGATGAGATGTTGTCGGCGGCTGGGGTGGCAGTAATGCTGTTCAGTCAGCTGCAGAATGAGAGTGTGTTGTGGGAGAGCCTCCTCGCCTTTCCCCAGATGTTCTCCTCTGGTTCAGAGGCAGACCTGCTGAGCAGCACTGACGCCCTTCTCACGCACATCCAGAGGTATTTTACTTTGATTGACTGAATAAGACAGTGCAGGGCCCTAAAAGTGGAGGGTTAGAATGGAACAGTACCTGTGAATGAGCTTCAGCAAAATGTGGAAGATTTAGTGATTCTTGCTGCCGAATAAACAAAAAGGCTGGAGATTTTTGAATTATTCCTGTAAAAACAATAAAAACAAAATACATAGGCAAAATGTAACTCAAAATGTTAAATAAGAATTGGCTATTGAGACAATGTGTCACCATAACAAAGTGAAGTTTCCCACATTGAATACCAGATAAAGCTAAATGTTTGTTTACTCTTTTGCTTTGTCAAGTATTTACTTCCAGTTGTGATGTTTTCAGCATTTCAGGGTTGTTTCTCTTTATATCTATAGTGCACTGCGAGTCATTGAGAAGAATTTCCCTCAAGCTGCCGCCCCGCTCTCGATGGCTCATCCGCTGCTCGCCGCAGGCATCAACCTCATCCGCTATGTTCAGCACTGGCCTGGCAGAGGTACAAGGGTTTAATGCACGTATGCTGTGACACCCAAAAACGCTTGACGAATATGACTCAACACAAGCAGACACCACATCAAAAAATCACGTCAGTCAAGTTCTGTGCCAACATCTGATCATGTGAACTCTTCCTGCTTAGCTGTTTCCATCACCCTTGGAGATGTTGTGACTCTGAACAACGACACACTGAGTGAAATCCTGCAGCAAGTTCTGCAGGGCATTGAGATACCCCTGGACAAGGTACCATTTCCTTTGTTTTGGATTATTTCTACACGTACAAATGTCACACATTTGTCTTTTCATGCTCACTTTTTGCTGCAGTGCGGTTCCTTGTTCAGCAGATTGTCAAACTGGTTCAACTGCTTTCGCATTCTCACTTTCAGTTGTGAAACCAAATGGAAAAGTTGGACTGTTATCAAACAATAAAAACAAATAAATGAAATGAAAAATGATTATTCAATTTTATTACCAGAGCAACAGGACTGATATGACACTTTTATCTGGAGTCTACCATAAAGATCACTTGTGTAGCTTAGCATGTTTTACAAATCAAGGACTACAGGTTGTCTGGCTGGGTTTAAATGTATGGAAACACTGTGTCCGAGAACATGTAAAGATTGTTTGATGACATTTTAACACAGCCTGTTTCATAAGATAAAACCAGTATTCTCTAGGAATATTCTCATTTTTGACTGTGGAATGTGTTGAATACACAGATTGACCAAATGACCTGGATAAATACCATCATCAAGTTTTTTTTTTTTTTTTTTTTTTTTTTTTAATAGGCTATTCCCCTGACATTGGACAAAGCCATGGTGCAGTCTTATTTATGTGAAAACAGCAGTAACCCGATATGGCTCACGGCAGCGTGCAGAACAGGCACCGTGGACATGCTTCTGAGTATGGTCAGCCCTGACAAGGTGGCAAAGAAGGTATGTCTGAGACAGGAATGTTATCAGCGTCAACAGAGATAATGACAAACATGACAAATGAGTCAGCCACTCCAAGTTTGTTGTGACGTCTCGGGTTCTGTGTTTTTCTCTGTCTCCTGTTGCTCATTTGTGCTTCTCCACCATCGATTCTAATACACGTTCTCAACAGCCAACCCCACTAATCATTACATTCGAAACTCCCAGAGTGCATCTGGGGAGCAGACACCTTGAGAGTGTCCAATTAGTACTATCATGGCAACTTTCGTGTTTTTCTAATGAAAGAGTCTTCACTTACACAGTTGTACTTTGTATGCTCACTCCAACAGTCAGCATACATCAGGCAGTAATCTAACAAATGTGCACATACAGTATAACCATGTAAAGTCTGTGTAAATGTCACTCTGCCTCTTGTTGAGTCAATGTGTGTTTATACTGATGGCACACTTTATAGTGTTAGTATTTTTTAGCTTGGCACTCCCTCTTCATTACATGTAAATCCTTATCATAACATTGGTTATAATTCGCTTGCGTACCTCCAGCATTTCACATATAGGAATGATGCTCCCGTTAGCTCACCTCACCAAAACAGATTTAGAGTTAATGCAAACTGAGAAACACTGGGAGCATTTTTTTTTTTTTTTTACAATAACAGTGCTTTAGTGTGAATATATTAAGTAAAAATTTGCTTGTCATGATGCTGGGTTGTGTAGAATTTGATGCTATGGTCAGGATAATGTTGGGAAAACTTTCGGAGAAGGTTACAAGTTGAATTCCTCTAGAAAATCTGCGAGAAGCAGTGATGGTAATCTTCTCTTGTCATGTTAAGCTTTCTGAGAAAAAAGAGTTATATGAAACTCGTTGCAGTATTAGAAGGTTTCAAGATTAACAGTGTCTCTTAAAAGCCATTTATTGTGAGTAGTACACCATTTGCATACCCAGTAGCAAGCAGTCAAAATAAAAATTTAAAATGAATACAACATTAACTAAAATCTTCCAAATTGGACTCAATACTGTGCAAAAAAGAAAAGTTGGAGTGCTGAAATCCACAGTAGCAGATTATTGTTACTTATTCTGCTTCAGCACCTCTAACTTCATCTTCCTTTTTTCTCTCGATGCGCCTATGTCGTTCCCAGGCTCTGCTGGCATGGAGTCGCCATGTTGCCCCACACGACGTGTCTTTTGCCAAAGGGCTGGTCTACAGTCTCATCAAAGATTTGTCTCCTGGAGAACCAGAAGGCTCCACCATCACGAGGACCCGGCGCAGCACAGACGCACAGCCAGAAAATATTGAGGAAGAGCTGTAAGTTCATTTTAGATGCTCTAAAGTAGATCTTCTATTGCTACAACATTAATAAACCTATAGGGTTTTAAATTTCCTATTGCATGCGTCATAAAACAGTGTTCATTGGCACACTATTTAGAACATTTCCCTGAAGTTTTGTCACCACCGTAATGATGAATGATCTGGCAGGTTTTTGAACGTCGGTCACATTGTGCTCAACTTGGTAAATGCTTTGCCAGAAGTGGATGTGGTTGTGCAAAGCATCCTGAGGAGTGGCTTTCAGTCCATGAAGTCAGTGACGTTGGCGTTAAACACTGTTGAAGGTGAGTCACATAAAACATACTAAACCAACACATGTGAAATCAAAGCGTTTGTGTATTTATTGGTCAGCTTGTGTTCACTGTCGGGTGCAGATCTTACACTTGATACCACGCACTCCCTTCGCCACTATTGTTAACACAAAATACACACTGTACACTTTGTATCCGACACGTGAATGGAAAAGGTTCACGCCCGTTCTCAGGGGACAGAGGAATGACAAACTATTGAAAGGCAAAAAGCCTGAAGGTGTTTCCACGTTGAAGGTTTTGCTGATTTCTTCAAAGCAACATCATCTCTGGAAAGATTATTGATTTGCTATGTTGTCTATACGTTGTTTTGCAGAACTCTTGAGCAGTTTCCTGGCCGATGCTAACAATCTGCAGCAGACCGTTGATATGCTGCTGACGAATCAGTCTGACTCAAGCATTTGGTTTGACCGGGTTCTGGACAGTGTGATGAAAGCAATTGTGAAGGTAATATATTGTTTGTTTTTCAGCTTGATTTGAATAAAAATAAATTTTTAAACACAATACATTTGATAAAAACTTGTACAGACAGACACTGTAATTAGTAGTCAAGGTTTTCCTGTCTGCCACGTGTTGCATTGCTGCTGATCTAAAGATGTGACGACCACATTCAGTGCGTGGTGACGTCAGGCTGTTTGCTGATGTACATTGATAAAGAGATCAAACACTTATGTGGCATTGTTATTTAACTTTCTTCTCCAGGGAATGTCATCAGAGTCTGTGACATGCAAAGAGGTTTTGGGTCTCTTCGAGTGGCTCCTCCCCACTGAGACGGTTGAGATTGAAGTGTGGCGAGCAATGATCTGCCAAAACAGCTCCAGACTGGAACAAGTCCTGTTGATGGACTGGAAACCTCTGCTTACACAAGTTAGTAACTGGACTGCGTCAAATGTCAAATAAAAATCTCAGCTTTTCTTTAATTTTTCTTTCTTTTATACTTTCCAGGTAGTGGAGTTGTACAGCACTTTGAAAGGTGAAGCAAACTTCACTGTTCCACTTCCCATGATCCTCTCCGAGTGGCATCAGTTGTATAACAGCAGCATGCGGTTTGGGAACATTTTGTACCAACTTCCTGAAAGACTGGATGAGGAATACTGGATGAACTGGATGCCTGAAAATAACACTCATGACATTGGTGAAACCCTTCAGAAGAGGTGTTAAAAGTTATACTACTCAAATATTTGCACATTTCCATCTCTCCCCTCGTGTTCTGTTTTCTAATTACTTGGCTTTTATTTTTCCTGTAGCGTCTCCCTCTTTTTGGTAAATCTTGGAGAAAATATTGAGAGGAGTCATCTGTGGCCTGAGGTAAAGGACTATTTCCATATGGCTTACTGGATTTTGAACTACAGGCCTGAAGTCACAACTGAGCCAGCAAACTGTAAGCTCAGTCTCTTCTCTTCTCCCAAACTATTTAAAATTAATGAGGTTATGCACATTCTTTACAGACATTTGCTACTAATATGAGTCTAAATAAACTCTATGCCCCCACTGATGAAGCCTATTGCTTTTGATTTTATAATAAGAACTAATTGCTTTGAACGTGCTTTGTGTGAACAGTTTCTGCTTCATCTTTCAGGCTCTGCCAGTGCCAATCTCACCATTCACTGCGATACCGGTTTCAGATGGCCAGTCTTTGTTCAAGCAGTGACTCAGGCACTAATGGCACAGAGCCCAGGTGTCCTGGTGAAGTAAGTGCCACCGCTTGCGAATTGTGATTTTTGAATAAGGCTGTTAGGCATTCACTTTACAGTGAAGTGGAGATTCGTTTTATCTTTTGTTGACTCTCAGTTCTTAATCCCATGTTAAATCAGTGGAACAATCATTCAGAAAAGAACAATGTTTTTATTTACATTCTTGGCAAGTGTTACATAACATTATGACTCACACCTTCTTCTTTTGTCCTGTATGAATAAGGTTCAAATATGATGAATGGTGAAATTGTGTCTGCTATTTTTCATCCCATTGAGTGGAAAAAAGCACAATATGAAAAACCTTTGGTGCTAATTCTCATTATTGCTTTTGTGCCTGTTAACCCCCATGTTGGCATAAAAAAGAGACTATATCCAAAAATGGTTGAATTTGAAATGACGCAAAGAACTTAATGATTTTGGTAAAGAAGCAAGGTGTTGCTCTACCTCTAGCTCATTTTTTTATGTCAAGTAATCAGAAGAAGAGCAAATAGCATTATTTGTTGTTGGTCACGTTGTTTTCTTTGTTATACCTGTTATTCTGGTTGCAGTTTTTAAACAGCGTTTCCCCATTCCTCTCTTGTCTTCACAGCAGCCTCAAAGGAGCTGTGAATCTGCTGCAGCACGTGTATGGCAACACCTATAAGGGATTGGCATCCTTGTTTCTTAAACAGGAAATCGAAGGCGGAGATGCCCTCTCCGCGTATCTGATTAACTTGATCAATGAGCTGAATGAGTTTGTCCAGAAGATCTCCACTCTCTCGGATGAAAACATCAATGATCCCAGCGTGATGGGTCCACTCGTCAGTAACCTGTTCGAGTCCACAGGCCTGGGTCCACTTCTACCTGTGATCCTCAGCGACGATCCAGTAAATGTCAGCACAGTTCTTCATGTCGCCTCGCAGCTTGGCAGACACAACCAGCACATTTTTACCTTCAATGAGTCAGATCCAACAATGCCTGATCTGCAATCACTGATAGTAGAGTTCCTCTCAGTGGGGGGTAACCTCACAATCCCTCTCTCTCACATCATGGGAAACTCTCTGCTGACCTATGTTGGAGACATACATCCTGATAAACTTGCCCATGTCAAAGCGGCGCTTCAGCCTTTTACCAACCAGACGTCAGCAGGTCTCGTGGAAACCATCCTCAGTGCCACAGAGTTGCTGAACACATTGGTTTCTCCCAATACCAATGTAGCTGACGCCATTCTTCTCTACCTTCAGGAAATTCAAAAATTTATAATTTCTCTGTTCAGAATGCAAAAGATCGATCAACTTCTGTCACCAAATGGGCAGCTCAGCATGGCTCAAGTCACAGATCTCAGCCTGTCAGTCATGGACTTCCTCCACCTCTTCACCCCTGAGGGCATACACAACCTCACTCAGATGGGACCAGATGCTGCACAGGACACTGTCATCATGAAGTTTGTTGCAGTCTTGCCACCAGAGGTCCAAGAAAATGCTACTTACTTTCTTCAGAATTTGAAAAAATTGCAGCATCAAGCTGCAAATTGTCCATCAGGCCAAAACTGCTTGGTTGGAATTTCAGAAATCTTCACCTTCCTGGATCAGGTGTTAGATATGATCATCTCAGGGAATGGGAATGACAGCATTGAAGTGGCTAAACTCAGTTTGGTGATGACTAGTGAAGAAGATCAGGAGATAGCGTCCACTGTTTTGTCATTCCTCTTGCCGCCAAACGCCGTTCCTTCGGTTGTGTCATTCAAAGAAGTTGTGAATTTCATCAGATTGGCCATAGCTGCACCAAATATTACTGTGACGAGTCTCCAGAATGCCCTGATTCAGTCAGGTCTGACTTTCCAGGAACTACAAATGTTTGCTGAGCTAGCTGGAGGTACCGACATAGGAGAGCTGTTGGTAACCATGTTGGAACTTGTCAACGTCCAGCAGTGTTTCCAGCCCCAGGATGACCCGATGGTGACGGTTCATTGCGTGACAGAACTGGTGAACAGGCTCAGTGGGTTTTTGATGCAAGTGCCCTCGCTCCATGATAACAGGGCCGTCCTTTCCTTAATCCCACAAATTGTCAACAGGACGATCAGTGACACCATCCAAGCTAACTTCAGTTCGAGCCCAGACAGGATTCTCGTGCAGGCCCTGAACAGCACCCTGTCCAACATCAAGACCGTCCTGCATCAGAACCAGCTCAACTCTCCCGAGATCATGAGAGAAATCAGGGTGGTGGAGGGCCTCATACGCTTCATTGCCAGCATCGATCCTAACGAATTGTTTAACGCCACCTTGATGAATGATCCCGTGCGAGCTCAGACTGTTTATCTACAGCTTGTGGGGTGGTACTTGCAAAAACTGGAAACCATCACCAGGAACAGTTCAGCCTCAGAGTTCCTTCAGCCCTTCTTCCAAGTAGCGCAGATGCAGGTGACCATACAGCTGGCACAGACCAACTTATCCATGTTTATCAGCAACAGGATTGAGAACTTGATGAACAATCTACAGCGTCCAGTAGACGGTGCGGGACTGAAGATGATTGGCTTGACATCTGTCGAAATTCTTGATCGTCTTTGGGATTCAATCAAGATGAATCTAGAATATCAGAATATGATTCAAGACTATCAGTTGTTCAATGAATCCGTTCTTTATTCAACTGAACAGCAAATCAAACTCTATCTCGGATTCATTCAGGAGTGGATGAAACAGCCCAGTGTCCCGCTGGTGCTCACAAACATGCTGCAATGGGGAAACTCCTCCGTCCTCGTGTCTGAACGTCTGACAGACATCCGAGACTTGATGCAAACGCTGCCTGCGTTTCTCAGTGGTGACCAGCAGGCTTACCTCTCCGTAATTAACAATATCACACGGTCCCTTAATGAAGCCATAATGTTGGCTGAATCAGGCGGTCTGCAAAGTGAAGCCTTCACAGCGGCCATCTTAAAAGCAGTCCAGACCACCATGCACCTGGCGACCACAGCCACGGGACCCCTGCCACATGCCGTACAAGAGAACATCCTGGAAATTGTGCGAGACTCACTGAGTCTGATTGTCCATCCAAACATGAGCTTCGCTTCATCGCGCAACATTTCCCTGCGCATCCTCAAGAGAGCAGAACACATCGTTACAGATATAATCCCACAAGAGGCCGCAGGATTCCCGCTTGCAATAATCAAAGTGATAACCACATACTTCAGGACCATCTCTGAGGGGGGAGGACCGGACAAGTGGAATGAACTGTGAGTAGTGCTGTTATATTGATCTCTTTGGATACATTTGACATGCTGCTCCTCTTTATAGCTATAAAAATAAAAACAGGTCTGGAAGCTACATTTTGGAGAAAGTATTGATCATTACAAAATCACCTCTAAAAGTAAAATTTCCTTAAAATCCCTTTGAAATAATGAGTAACTCCTTCTTTTTTTTTAATTAGTTGTAATCATTAAATGGCATAATGAGATAATGAGAATGTAACCTAATCCGGCTGCTCAACACAGCATTGACCAACTTTCAATTAAGTGTTTTGTTTATCCGTGTCTAAAAACCACAGCCATCATTTTATGGTATGTATTTTTTCAATGTGACTTTCAGCCACAAGAATCAGCCATTGTTTTACTCCGTTAAACTCTAAAAGAATAGATTGTGGACATGGACCTGGTGTTTCTTGTTTTGGGGGGGGTTGTTGGTTCTTGGTTTATAGTTAATGCTTTTTGCTAGTGAACATTTCATGTTGTGGTTATGTCCTCCAGGTTAAATGTGGTGTGTTAGATCGGTGTGTGTCAGAATCAGCCCGCCTGTGCTCCACTGTTCTCTTTCTCTATGATTACCTCTTGAATGATTGCAGCTGTGTCTCATTGCTCCGCGCTCCGAATGTGTTTTATTCGGATGACCAAACATCCTATTTTGTTCAAATGTATCCTTTTTCTTTTTTTTGGGGGAGGGGGGGGTGTTCCTCAGAATTGCAGGTTTTCAATTTTCAGTTGTTTTTATTTGTACATATGAGTAAACTTCTAGTGTCATTTTAAGTGTTTTTGTTCTTTATCAAGCGAGGCGTTGTCCTCAGTCTAGTAGCTTGACATTTGGTCACATCGTGTCTTGTGTGTCAATTTGACTGTGTTTGTAGCCTTTCAGACGTTTGATCACCTGTTTCGTTAAGTCTCAGTTCTGTGTGGATTTTGATCTCTCATCTTGTATTTTGGATGACGTCTTCAGGCTGCTCCCTTTGTCCCTCTGATTCTGTGTGTATTGGCCTTTGACTGCAGCACTTTTTGACTTATCAACCTACAAAACTAAATCTCTCCGACTTGCTGAACTTTTGGGTCCTTTGTCCAAGTCCTTGACAGTGTGTACTCTAACTGCTGTGTTTATTCAGTTTTGTCCGGGCTGTTGTCTTGCTTTTGCATCTCAAAGGATATAGTAAGTGATTTACGGCTTGTTTCCACGGCACCAACTGGACAAAAGGTGTTTTTATATATCGAAAATCAGCGGAGCATTCAAAGCTCGTGTAAGGAGTTTCCGTTAATTTCCAATGTATGTATCGTTTTTTTAACAGAGCCTAAATGTGTCAGTCTGCTTCGATACTATAATATGATATTAGCAAAAAGCAATATAAACATTTTTTATGAGTTCCGCCTTCGTCTCATAGACCCCCATGTTATCCGAAAAAGCGCCGGTCAGCTTCAGCCAATAGATTTCCTTCTTCCGCTTTGTCATGCTGTCAATCAACGTGTGCGCGCAGTCGGAGAGAATTTACGCTTACCTCGGATATACCCATTGTCTGCTAAACATCCGCCGTAAACGGCTAAACATGTACGATGCTGTAGGACTGGAGGCACTCATTTTTACCCCATAGGTAATGCGCGAGCACAATTAAAGGGGCGTGGCATGGCAGCTCACGAAAGCATAAGGAGGGCGGAACCTCGATATGTTGGATTAAAAAAACCTCTCTCTTTCAAAACTCCGGACACGAGCTTTAAGATGAAGTTTTTAATCAACAACAAAGAAGTGACACTGTAAATAAAAATAATTTAAAAAGGATGTAATTAAAGCACAATATGCAAAACTGCACATTCAGCTTTTGCGAGAAACATGATCTTGGTTGCTCAGATATCACATATTGATTTATTGATTTTTTTTTATTTTCTAGGATTTTAAATGAGATGAAAACGATCCAAAGCCTCCTGCCACCAAACAGCACGGCCCAGTATTACATCTCTGAACTCATTAACATCACTAACTTCGTCTTGGAATCTGGCCAAGGTAAGTCAGCGTCTCACTATCACTGCGAATCTTATCATCACGTTGAATCTTGATGAAAGAGACAGAGCGAACGTAACTTCAGTGCACGTCATTGTTCAGTCTGACAATACCCGACACCCCGAGGACAACAGGAGATAAAAAAAGTCGTCTCTCTTGTTTAAAGCTAGAATTCTTTGTTCTCAACTTTAACATGAGCAGTGTTTATATGTTCAATATTAAACTGAGATCCAATTTTGTTTCATTTTATGATTTCAGGAAACATGAGTCTCTGGGCAGCTTTTGAAAATGCAGCAGAGGGAAATGTGTCGGGAATGATGAGTCAGGTAAAGCTCAAACACTGGAGTAGGTCATAAATGTTTAATTTTTTCATATGTTTAAAAGCAATAAACATTTTCCACTCTTAAGAAGTGTGCTGTTCAATGGTATTCAAGCTTTATGTTCAGCACTGTCTTTATCATATTATTTGAATGAAAGAGGTATTAATATGCACATCGCTTTTCGTTGAAATGTTTTCAACCTTTCCAGTCTTTCCAGACTTGACGTTGTTTTTTTCCACAACACAGGCCTTGTCATCTGCTGTCTTGGAAATCATCCGAACTGCTCTGGACCTCCTGAACACACAGACGGGACTGCTGCCACACCCTGTACAAGAGAACATCCTGGAAATTGTGCAAGATTCACTGAGTCTGATTCTCCATCCAAACATGAGCTTCACTTCATCGCGCAACATTTCCCTGCACATCCTCAAGAGAGCAGAACACATCGTTACAGATGTAATCCCACAAGAGGCCGCAGGATTCCCGCTTGCAATAATCAAAGTGATAACCACATACTTCAGGACCATCTCTGGTGGGGGAGGACCGGACAAGTGGAATGAACTGTGAGTAATACTGTTAAATTGACCTCTTTGGATGTATTTGGCATGCGGTCCCTGAGTTACAGTTGAAATTTAAAAAAAAAAGGCCTGGTAGCTAAAATTTGGAGAAAGTATTGATCACTATAAAATCTCCTCAAAAAAAGTCACATTTCCTTAAAATTACTTTAGAATAACTGATGCCTCAAAATGATTCTTTTGTAGGTGTAATCATTAAATTGGCTAGCATGATAAAGAAGGAAATGTATTTTACAATAGCTGAAGTTGAAATACTTAAATGCAGCGAATACGTTATCAGATTATAATAAAACTATATTAAAAATGAGTAATCTTTGTAATCAGGAGCTTGTATAATGGTGCTTTATGAGCCTTGAGTGAAAGCACACAGTGGGATAAACTTTGTGAGGATTTAACTTAATCCTGCTGCTCAGTAGAGAATTCGAACAACTTTCAGCTAAATGTTTTGTTTATCTGTGCCTAAAACCACAGTCTTCATTTTATGCTTTTTTTTTTTTTTAAATATATCAATGTGACTTTCAGCCACAAGAATCAGCCATTGTTTTACTCCGTTAAACTCTAAAAGAATAGATTGTGGACATGGACCTGGTGTTTCCTGTTTTGGGACAGGTGAAGGGTTTTGTCCCTTCATAGCTCCCTCTTAGGGTTTCAGATCTAAAGCCTCCTTAGTATTTCTGGGGTTTTAAAGTTGTCTTGTCATTCTTAGTTCTGGTGTGATGATTCTGATTAGTTCATGGTTTATCGTTCATATTTTTTGCCAGTCCTCAATTTTGTAGCTTGACATTTGGTCACATCGTGTCTTGTTTGTCAATTTGACTGTGTTTGTAGCCTTTTAGCTGTTTGATCTCTGTTTTGTTAAGTCTCATAGTTCTCTGTGGATTTTGATCTCTCATCTTGTATTTTGGATGCCGTCTTCAGGCTGCTCCTTTTGTCCCTCTGATGCTGTGTGTATTGGCCTTTGACTGCAGCACTTTTTGACTTATCAACTTACGAAACTAAATCTCTCCGACGTGCTGAGCTTTTGGGTCCTTTGTCCAAGTCCCTGACAGTGTGTACTCTAACCGATGTGTTTATTCAGTTTTGTCCAGGCTGTTGTCTTGCTTTTGCATCTCAAAGGAGATAGTAAGTGATTTATGGCTTGTTACCACTGCACCAACTGGACAAAAGGTGTTTTTACTGCAGTTCTTTTCTATAGATATCGAAAATCAGCGAAGCATTGAAGATGAAGTTTTTCATCAACAACAAAGAAGTGACGCTGTAAATAAAAACAATAAAAAAGGATGTATTTAAAACACAATATGCAAAACTGCACATTCAGCATTTGCGAAAAACATGATTTTGGTTGCTCAGATATCACATATTGATTTATTGATTTTTTTTTTCTAGGATTTTAAATGAGATGAATACGATCCAAAGCCTCCTGCCACCAAACAGCACGGCCCAGTATTACATCTCTGAACTCATTAACATCACTAACTTCATCTTGGAATCTGGCCAAGGTAAGTCAGCGTCTCACTATCACTGTGAATCTTATCATCACGTTGAATCTTGATGAAAGAGACAGAGCGAACGTAACTTTAGTGCACGTCATTGTTCAGTCTGACAATACCCGACACCCCGAGGATAACAGGAGATAAAAAAAGTCGTCTCTCTTGTTTAAAGCTAGAATTCATTGTTCTCAACTTTAACATGAGCAGTGTTTATATGTTCAATATTAAACTGAGATCCAATTTTGTTTCATTTTATGATTTCAGGAAACATGAGTCTCTGGGCAGCTTTTGAAAATGCAGCAGAGGGAAATGTGTCGGGAATGATGAGTCAGGTAAAGCTCAAACACTGGAGTAGGTCATAAATGTTTAATTTGTTCATACGTTTTAAAGCAATAAACATTTTCCACTCTTAAGAAGTGTGCTGTTCAATGGTATTCAAGCTTTATGTTCAGCACTGTCTTTATCATATTATTTGAATGAAAGAGGTATTAATATGCACATCGCTTTTCGTTGAAATGTTTTCAACCTTTCCAGTCTTTCCAGACTTGACGTTGTTTTTTTCCACAACACAGGCCTTGTCATCCGCTATCTTGGAAATCATCCGAACTGCTCTGGACCTCCTGAACACACAGACGGGACTGCTGCCACACCCTGTACAAGAGAACATCCTGGAAATTGTGCGAGATTCACTGAGTCTGATTGTCCATCCAAACATGAGCTTTGCTTCATCTCGCAACGTTTCCCTGCACATCCTCAAGAGAGCAGAACACATCGTTACAGATGTAATCCCACAAGAGGCCGCAGGATTCCCGCTTGCAATAATCAAAGTGATAAACACATACTTCAGGACCATCTCTGGTGGGGGAGGACCGGACAAGTGGAATGAACTGTGAGTAATGCTGTTAAATTGACCTTATTTGACACATTTGACACAATGTCTTGTCACATCACTTTTCACTGAAGAATAACTTTCAAATTGAATACATTCCAAAACCTGGTAGTGATTACTGGCTGTGTTTTTAAGCTGTAGTGTGCATGTGTGTGTTTTGATTGAGATTGTATGTAGGGGTGGGACGAGACACAAATTTCACGGGACGAGATGTCTCGCGAGATTGAGTCCACGAGATCTGGGGGGGCGGGGGGGCAGCGCGTTACTCACATGCAGCGTCGGAGCATGGAGTGTCGGGTCGGAGTGCCCCTTGTACGGCCACGTTGCCCTCCGCTCTACACTGCGCCCGAGGCGGCCGCCTAGTTCCCCTATTCCCATTCAAACCGCGGCGCACAGACGACGCCATGACTGCATTTGCGCTTCATGCCACTAGGTGCGCTGTTTGCATGTTCAACCTTATTTTACACAGACACCACAGAGGAAGAAGGGCGCCGCAGCCGCTGCAGGCTCTCTCTGCATGCTGTTAGAAAAAGAGTGTGAGCCGGTAAGACGTGGTAAAATGTGCATTGATGCGATGCACCGTTTTTTCAATAAAAGAGAAGAACTGAACGATCGTTTCCGCACATTTTCTTTACGTCGTATCAATTAAACTGTATCACAAGTAGTTTGTGGACTCAAAAGACCAAGATTCCTTGCAGATAGAACATGCGCAGAACAGTATTTCATGTCCTTTTCGACCGGATTTTTAAATATGAATATGAGCATATTCAGGGGTTTACACATATTTATATGACTGTGCGCCTTGTAATGTATCATTCCCTCAATATTCCAGTTAATAAAGAGTTTTTGCCTTGATATAAACGTACTTAATCTCGCGGCATTCGATCTCGCGAGACCTCGTGACACGAGATCTCGTCCCATCCCTAATTGTATGTAATTATTGTTTTCACTTGCAGCCAAGTGGCTCAGTATGTGCTTTTTGCAGTTTTTCCTCATCAAGTCATTTTAAATGGAGATTTTCACCTGCTTCCAAAACATCACAGTGCCAAATTCTCCAGTGTGTTGCCCATTTGTACCATATATACAGTATAGCGCTGTGTCCTCTTTGTTTGTCATTGAGCACAGAGTCTCTTTTGGTTGCGCTGATGTGAGATATTGATTTGTTTTTGAAGGATTGTCAATGAGATGAAGGTAGTCCTGAGCTTCCTGCCGCCAAACAGCACTGAACATTATTACATCTCCACCCTCATTAACGCCACTGAGTACATCTTGGCGTCTGGTGACGGTAAGTCAGCTTCTCTCGGTCACTGTGAGATGCCGTCTTGTTCAATCTAGATGACTTTGATGGAGAAGGTCACTTCATTGTTGGCGCTGCCATGCCCCACAGCCTGAAGATAAAAATACATGGAAGAAGAATAATCACAACTTTTGTATTGCTTGATGCAAGAGTACTTTGTTTTGCTCAAATTTTTACGCTAAGAAGATTGTTGATATGCTGCTTAACTGAGGTCTTTGGTTGACAGTGTGTTTTATGATTTCAGGAAACTCCAGTTTCTGGGCAAATTTTCAAAATACATCTGAAGGAGGTTGGATTGAGATGATTCGCCAGGTAAAGATTTCTGTACAGTATATCATTTAAGAATATTTATTTGTTTGTGTAAAAGGTACAGTAACTTCTTTTGCACAGCAGATAATAGCGATAAGGTCAGTCAGAGAGCTTTGCACCAAACAGGAACAGTCAGGTGATGTGATCTCCCACAATTTTCTAGGGGCTTGTTCTTTTTTACTTGTTCCATAAAGCCTTAATACATTGCTTGGATGTTTTGTTTTGACCCTGAACATAAAGTAGGTTTGATCCGGAAGACCCTGTAGGTCCAGACGGTTCACAACATATCATGACTACGCTGATATTACATTTTTTGGAAGACCTGGAAATTGTGCAATTGCAAACGCTTGCAATTTTGTCCATTTCAGACTTGACAGTATCGACAAAAACAAAGAAAACCTGATCATTTCAATAAGATTCTAGCCAGTTTAGTGCTGTGCCATAGACGCCAACCAGGGTTCGAGGTGGTCTAGCTATACGTCATGGTCAGCAGTGTTCAATGCAGAATCAAGATGCAGTAAAGCTCGGAGTGATATTTTGCCACTGTTAGTGTTGAGAGACATGACGTACACACCTTAACATGACATGTCGATCAATGTGTTGTTTTTAGCTTTATGTTCAGTACTCTTTTTAATCATATTTCATTAATGGAAGGGAAATGAATGCCCAACTCCTTGAGGTGAAGCTTGGTTTTGAAAGACCAGAAAACAACTCATATTTTTGCTTTTGTATTATTTCTCAATATCATCCAGATCGTAATGGTGGCTGAAAATACAGGTGATCCTCAAAGTGACGCCTTCTCAGCTGCCATCTTGGAAATTGGGCGCACTTTCATGGACCTCCTGTCTCCGACCCTGGGGAGCCTGCCGCGTCCGGTGCAGCAGAGCATCCTGGAAATTGTGCGAGATTCACTGAGTCTGACTCTCCATCCAAACATGAGCTTCGCTTTGTCACGTCACATTTCCCTCCGCATCCTGACGAGAGTCGAGAAGGTCGTTTCACACGTAATACCGGAAGGAGCAGCAGGATACCTGATTCCTCTCATCAAAGCGACAACCACATATTTTGAGACCATCTCTGAGGGGGGAGGACCGGACAATTGGAATGAACTGTGAGTAATGCTGTAAAAGTGACCTTATTGGACACATTTGACACAATGTTTTGTCACATCACTTTTCACTGCAGAATAACTTCCAGATTGTACTGCATCACAGCATTTTTATTGTAAGTAAATGACAGGGAATAAGATAATAAACTAGGTATATATGTGGTATAAAATAAATAACTTCCATTATCATTAAAGTGTAAAGCACAAAATATTATATTAACTTACAGTAACACCATCATAATAACAGAGCAATGTAAACCAAAGCGACTTTTAATTGATTTGTGTTAAGGAGCAATATTATTTAACAACGAACAACACAAAGGCATAAATTTGTTTCGACGTGTACTCAATTGTGCTGTTCTGCAGAACATCTTAACCGGGTTGAGTGACGTGCTTTGCTTTTCTGCCTCAAAAGCCTTTTTTCACCAGTTTGATTTTCATAACAGAAGAAGCAGCTCTGTAGTGTGTGTGTGTGTGTGTGTGTGTGTGATTCTTGTTTTCACTTGCAGTTTCTCCTCATCAGTATGTATTAAAAGTCATCAAGTCATTTTAGATGGAAATTTTCACCTGCTTCCAAAACGTCACAGCGTCACATTTTCCAGTGTTTTGTCCGTTGGTAGTGTATATATAGCACTGTTACCTCTTCGTTTATCATTGAGCACAGAGTCTCTTTTGGTTGTGCTGATGCGAGATATTGATTTGTTTTTAAAGGATTGTCAATGAGATGAAGGTAGTCCTGAGCTTCCTGCCGCCAAACAGCACTGAACATTATTACATCTCCACCCTCATTAACGCCACTGAGTACATCTTGGCGTCTGGTGACGGTAAGTCAGCTTCTCTCGGTCACTGTGAGATGCCGTCTTGTTCAATCTAGATGACTTTGATGGAGAAGGTCACTTCATTGTTGGCGCTGCCATGCCCCACAGCCTGAAGAAAAAAGTACATGGAAGAAGAAAAATCACAACTTTTGTATTGCTTGATGCAAGAGTACTTTGTTTTGCTCAAATTTTTACATTAAGAAGGTTGTTGATATGCTGCTTAACTGAGGTCTTTGGTTGACAGTGTGTTTTATGATTTCAGGAAACTCCAGTCTCTGGGCAACTTTTCAAAATACATCTGAAGGAGGTTGGATTGAGATGATTCGCCAGGTAAAGATTTCTATACAGTATATCATTTTAAGAGTATTAAAAGGTACAGTAACTTAATTTGCACAGCAGATAATAGGGATAAAGTCAGTCAGGAAGCTTTGCACCAAACAGGAACAGTATAGATCAGATGATGACTGAAAGACAGTCACAAACATTATCTTCAGCCTTGTGTTGTGATATCCCACAGATTTCTCGGGGCTTGTTCTTTTTTATTTGTTGCATAAAGCTTCAATGCATTGCTTGGATGTTTTGTTTTAACCCTGAACACAAAGCAGGTTTGATCCGGAAGACCCTGTTGGTCCGAACAGTTCACAACAAAATCATAACCACGCTGAGATTATATTTTTTTGTAAGACCTGGAGACACAGTGTTTCAATGGTCTGGTCTGCTAAAGATGAATGCATAAATCAGGTTGTCTTTATTCAACTAAAATAATTAGCCTTTTAATTCTTACTTTGTTCCTCAGTTGATAGTAAGATGTCATTGTTATTGTCCTAAGCTTGTCAGTCAGAGTCCAAGACTCCAATAATATTTTGTGTTGGACTTTAGTTGCCTCGTCCAAAAGTCATGTAAACCTATGTTTCATCAGCTTTGGAAGAACACACTTATGTGTGTTTTCTTTGGTGTTTTCAGGCAAGTAAACCAAGTTGTTCTTTATCTGGCATCTGCGCCAGTGGAAGGATGTAGATGCTAATCAGTAGTGTGTCCAGAATGGAGCCTTGTGGAACTCCGTTTGCAATTTTGTCCATTTCATAATTGACAGTATCGACGAAAACAAAAATAAAAGTGATCATTTCAATAAGATTCAAACCAGTTGAATGCTGTGCCATAGACGCCAACCAGGGTTTGAGGTGGTCGAGCTGTATGTCATGGTCAGCAGTGTTAAATGCAGAAGTAAGATGCAGTAAAACCAGCAGTGATATTTTGCCACTGTTAGTGTTCAGACACATGACGTACACACCTTAACATGACCTGTCGATCAATGTGTTGTTTTTAGCTTTATGTTCAGTACTCTTTTTAATCATATTTCATTAATGGAAGGGAAATGAATGCCCAACTCCTTGAGGTGAAGCTTGGTTTTGAAAGACCAGAAAACAACTCATATTTTTGCTTTTGTATTATTTCTCAATATCATCCAGATCGTAATGGTGGCTGAAAATACAGGTGATCCTCAAAGTGACGCCTTCTCAGCTGCCATCTTGGAAATTGGGCGCACTTTCATGGACCTCCTGTCTCCGACCCTGGGGAGCCTGCCGCGTCCGGTGCAGCAGAGCATCCTGGAAATTGTGCGAGATTCACTGAGTCTGACTCTCCATCCAAACATGAGCTTCGCTTCGTCACGTCACATTTCCCTCCGCATCCTGACGAGAGTCGAGAAGGTCGTTTCACACGTAATACCGGAAGGAGCAGCAGGATACCTGATTCCTCTCATCAAAGCGACAACCACATATTTTGAGACCATCTCTGAGGGGGGAGGACCGGACAATTGGAATGAACTGTGAGTAATGCTGTAAAAGTGACCTTATTGGACACATTTGACACAATGTTTTGTCACATCACTTTTCACTGCAGAATAACTTCCAGATTGTACTGCATCACAGCATTTTTATTGTAAGTAAATGACAGGGAATAAGATAATAAACTAGGTATATACGTGGTATAAAATAAATAACTTCCATTATCATTAAAGTGTAAAGCACAAAATATTATATTAACTTACAGTAACACCATCATAATAACAGAGCAATGTAAACCAAAGCGACTTTTAATTGATTTGTGTTAAGGAGCAATATTATTTAACAACGAACAACACAAAGGCATAAATTTGTTTCGACGTGTACTCAATTGTGCTGTTCTGCAGAACATCTTAACCAGGTTGAGTGACGTGCTTTGCTTTTCTGCTTCAGAAGCCTTTTTTCACCAGTTTGATTTTCATAACAGAAGAAGCAGCTCTGTAGTGTGTGTGTGTGTGTGCGCGCGCGCGTGCGTGCACGTGCGGGTGTGTGATTCTTGTTTTCACTTTCAGTTTCTCCTGATCAAGTCATTTTAGATGGAAATTTTCACCTGCTTCCAAAACGTCACAGCGTCACATTTTCCAGTGTTTTGTCCGTTGGTAGTGTATATATAGTGCTGTGTCCTCTTCGTTTATCATTGAACACAGAGTCTCTTTTGGTTGTGCTGATGTGAGATATTGATTTGTTTTGAAGGATTGTCAATGAGATGAAGGTCGTCCTGAGCTTCCTGCCGCCAAACAGCACTGAACATTATTACATCTCCACCCTCATTAACGCCACTGAGTACATCTTGGCGTCTGGTGACGGTAAGTCAGCTTCTCTCGGTCACTGTGAGATGCCGTCTTGTTCAATCTAGATGACTTTGATGGAGAAGGTCACTTCATTGTTGGCGCTGCCATGCCCCACAGCCTGAAGATAAAAGTACATGAATGAAGAAAAATCACAACTTTTGTATTGCTTGATGCAAGAGTACTTTTTTTTGCTCACATTTTTATATTAAGAAGATTGTTGATATGCTGCTTAACTGAGGTCTTTGGTTGACAGTGTGTTTTATGATTTCAGGAAACTCCAGTCTCTGGGCAAATTTTCAAAATACTTCTGAAGGAGGTTGGATTGAGATGATTCGCCAGGTAAAGATTTCTATACAGTATATCATTTTAAGAGTATTAAAAGATACAGTAACTTAATTTGCACAGCAGATAATAGGGATAAAGTCAGTCAGGAAGCTTTGCACCAAACAGGAACAGTATAGATCAGATGATGACTGAAAGACAGTCGCAAACATTGTCTTCAGCCTTGTGTTGTGATATCCCACAGTTTTCTCGGGGCTTGTTCTTTTTTATTTGTTGCATAAAGCTTCAATGCATTGCTTGGATGTTTTGTTTTAACCCTGAACACAAAGCAGGTTTGATCCGGAAGACCCTGTTGGTCCAAACAGTTCACAACAAAACCGTAACCACGCTGAGATTATATTTTTTTGTAAGACCTGGAGACACAGTGTTTCAGTGGTCTGGTCTGCTAAAGATGAATGCATAAATCAGGTTGTCTTTATTCAACTAAAATAATTAGCCTTTTAATTCTTACTTTGTTCCTCAGTTGATAGTAAGATGTCATTGTTATTGTCCTAAGCTTGTCAGTCAGAGTCCAAGACTCCAATAATATTTTGTGTTGGACTTTAGTTGCCTCGTCCAAAAGTCATGTAAACCTATGTTTCATCAGCTTTGGAAGAACACACTTATGTGTGTTTTCTTTGGTGTTTTCAGGCAAGTAAACCAAGTTGTTGTTTGTCTGGCATCTGTGCCAGTGGAAGGATGTAGATGTTAATCAGTAGTGTGTCCAGAATGGAGCCTTGTGGAACTCCGTTTGCAATTTTGTCCATTTCATACTTGACAGTATCGACGAAAACAAAAGAAAACTGATCATTTCAATAAGATTCAAACCAGTTGAATGCTGTGCCATAGACGCCAACCAGGGTTCCAGGTGGTCTAGCTATACGTCATGGTCAGCAGTGTTAAATGCAGAAGCAAGATGCAGTAAAACTGGCAGTGATATTTTGCCACTGTTAGTGTTGAGAGACATGACGTACACACCTTAACATGACATGTCGATCAATGTGTTGTTTTTAGCTTTATGTTCAGTACTCTTTTTAATCATATTTCATTAATGGAAGGGAAATGAATGCCCAACTCCTTGAGGTGAAACTTGGTTTTGAAAGACCAGAAAACAACTCATATTTTTGCTTTTGTATTATTTCTCAATATCATCCAGATCGTAATGGTGGCTGAAAATACAGGTGATCCTCAAAGTGACGCCTCCTCAGCTGCCATCTTGGAAATTGGGCGCACTTTCATGGACCTCCTGTCTCCGACCCTGGGGAGCCTGCCGCGTCCGGTGCAGCAGAACATCCTGGAAGTTGTGCGAGACTCACTGAGTCTGACTCTCCATCCAAACATGAGCTTCGCTTCGTCACGTCACATTTCTCTGCGCATCCTGAAGAGAGCAGAGAGCATTGTTACACAAATTATACCAGAAGAGGCTGCGGGATATGTGCTTTCTGTCATCAAAGTTGCAACCACATATTTTGAGACCATCTCTGAGGGGGGAGGACCGGACAAATGGAATGAACTGTGAGCTTTCTTCATGTACACTGCACACATTTTACATTTTATTTTGCTTCTGATTTACTTGAAATTAACTTTTCACGAGCAAATTATCAACCAACAAGACATTTTTAAAGGTCTTAAACATAAGAAGATTTGATATGATCAATGAAATACATGTGTCAGAACAGTGCAGCATTAGAATAGAGCACTAATCGTATACGAAAGCACACAATTGAACAACCCTGAAAATTTATGACTCTGGTGCTCCATAGAGCATTTAAACAACTTTCAGATTAAGTAATTTATGAAACGACATTTTTTTTTAAAAGTAATCTATATGACTTTCAGCAACAACAAACAGCCATTTTCAATATATATTTAACAGGAGATAGTTTGTGATGCATGACTTGTTTCAACAGCATCCAATGTGCCAGAAATGTGTGGTTGTTCCAGCTGTTCAGCTCAATATGTATAGAAAATCAGATGGAAAAACCCTTCTGCTTAAAAAAACAAGTTGCACCCACAATTTTTTGTTGTTACATCTGTTGTCACATCTGACAGAAAAGTGTGTGCGTGTGTGTGTGTTTCAATCTTGGTTTTGGCAGGGTGGGTATCAGGTGTAAACACTAGTCTAAAGGGAGCTTCTGACGAAGAAACTTTTTGTTTTCGTTTTTTTTCCCCAGGATTTTAAATGAGATGATGACAGTCCAAAGCCTCCTGCCACCAAACAGCGCGGCCCAGTATTACGTCTCCGTCATCATTAACGTCACTAACTTCATCCTGGAGTCCGACCAAGGTAAGTCAGTGGACATCATGTTCAGTTCAGATGAAATTTGATGGAGAGATTGTAACTTCAGTACACTTCATTGTAATGCTTGGCCGACGTGGAGATTAAAACTTGGTATTCCTTCTGAAACAATGTCTCTCATGATATCAGGAAACGCAAGCCTCTGGACAAGTTTGCAGAATGCATCAGAGGAGAATTTGCCAGAAGTTATGGGACAGGTGAAAGTATTTCACTAACACAACACAGAGATTTTTTTTCTTATTTGGTTTAATTGTGTTCAATGTGAAGTCATGTAGAGAATAAAATCTTAGCTATTTGTTTTGGATTGGCCTTTGTGCTGCTTAAAACTGACCTCAGTCTTTAGTTATGAGGGAACAGTAAAATAATATGGATAAAAAACTTCTCTAGCTTAAACTTTGTTTGCAAACAACAGTCCACCAAGTTTTTACTGATTTTTTTTTCTTCTTTATTTTGTGTAATTATCAGATTGGAAAACTCTTTGGCATGATTTGGCCACTGGTAACAGGAGGCACAGGCTCACATTCAACTGCTGCACCTCTGGAGGCTTTTCATCATCTGGCTGAGGTCCTGGAGCAGATGATGACAGGGAGGGCTGACAAAGACACCTGGGACAGGTAAGTACTTTCTTACTAAGTGTGCTGAAATCAAGCCAGACAAGCAATAACCTGGGGCTTTCAGACAGCAAATTAATATTGATTTGTGTGCAGTGTTGAAATTCAGCTGAGTTTGGATCCGTTTATTTGGAGTAAGATGCAAATTTATCTGTGTATTAGTTTTTTTTAATTCATTTTTATGAAGTACATAAACAGCTGAGAAGAACTACAGACATGCAGTGTGGCTGATTTTTACATCAATTAGCGAGACATCATGTCAAATCAAGAATTAATCTGTTACTTTAACTCACTCTCAACTATATAATCACTTATTTGAGCACCATCTGTGTTTCATTTATTCCTCTTACAGATTCGCGCAGATGCTGGAGTCTTTATTGTGGCTCCTCGAAGACACAGACCTGTGGGACAATGTCCCGTCTGTGATCCCAATGATGGAGAAGATCATAAAAAATGTTGTGAAGACAATGGACGCAGAAAATGGTGAGAGCAAAACTGAACTGTAAAAAAAATGTCTCCCATGTTTTTTTAAAACATTTTTTACTGTCACATTTTTCACCAAGAAACTAAAGAATTCCAGCTAAAGACAAAAAAGCAAAAGTAAAGCTCGTAATGTTTGACTTATCATTTTGTTTTTTTGTTTTAGAGATGCTTACAAGCCTTGAGCTGCCGCTGGTTACCCTGATAGGAGAACTGACTCAGTCCTTGAACAGCAGCGATTTCGACGACTCTCTGGTTATGGAGAGAATGATTGATGCCATCGACAACACAGTGAAAGCTGCTCAGCAGGTTAGTTCTCTGTCAGACAATCTTTGTACGGTGTCACTGTGCTGCGCCTTTTGTCTGCGCGGGGATTGAAAAAGTTGGGTGGAAAATACATGCATGCATCTTCATGGATACTTGCATGTAACAATAGCTGTCTCAGTCCAACCCACACTCTATCTAATTTAGCAGCAAGTTCAAGGTTTTGACAGCTGGGTATGTCGTCTTTTGTGCTCTAATCTCCATCTAGTCCATCTGTCTCCAGAGAGGGCTGTGCAATTTTTTTTTGTTTTTGTTTTATTTTCAGCTGCCTTTAAGGTGGATGACTTTAAAGCAATGCATATTTGACTTTGCTGGCCAAATTTCCACTTGCAAAATCATGAAGTAAAATGTTGACTGAAGGTTTTCTTTCACACGACTTGAGCCTGAGAAAACTAAAAAAAAACAAAAAAGATTTTCTCAAGTGTTATACAATGCCAGAGTGTGTTGTCATGCTTTTGACTCATGGGCTCATCGTCTCCTTGGCTCATACCAAACATGAATGACGACAGAAAAAAACATCTTTTGATGGTGTTTCTTATCAGTCCTTAAAGCTCGTGTCTGGAGTTTCCGTTCGTTTCCAATGTATGTATCATTTTTTAACAGAGCTTAAATGTGTCAGTCTGGTTCGATACAATAATATAATATTAGCATAAAGAAATAAAAAAAAATTATTTATGAGCTCCGCCTTCGTCTCATAGACCCCCATGTTATCCGAAAAAGCGCCGGTCAGCTTCAGCCAATAGATTTCGAGCTTCCGCCTTGTTGTGCTGTCAATCAGCATGTGCACGCAGCCAGACAGCACGCGCACTCCCAGGCAGAGGTGAGTTAGCTTCGCAGCAGCCGCCGCGCTTAACTCGGATATATCCATTGTCTGCTGAACATCCACCGTAAACAGCTGAACATGTAGGATGCTGTAGGACTCGGAGGCTCTCATTTTCACCCGACAGATAATGCGCGTGCACAGTTAAAGGGGCGTGGCTTGGTCACTCATGAAAGCAGAGGGAGGGCGGAACCTCCAGACGTTGGATTAAAAAAAACCTCTCTCTTTCAAAACTCCGGACACGAGCTTTAAGCGTTCAGTTGCAATATATGTATCTCTAAATGTTTAGTGAACAGTTCAATGAAATTATTAGTATTTTTTTTAATTTCATTCAGTTGTAAAATAAAACGGTTCCATGTAAATACAGTCACCAACCAAGAATGAAAGGGAGCAGAAAGAAGACAGGTCTTATTATATCTGCCCCTTATCCCCAGAAATCAATTACAAAAAAGTAAAATTAAGAACAACAAAAAAAAAAACATGAAAATATATACAGTACATAAGTATATATACATACATACATGCACACACACAGACACACACAGACACAGACACACACACACACACACACACACACACACACACACACACACACACACACACACACACACTTATAATACAATAAAATTAAATAACTGCTGGCCAACACAGACAGTGACATAACATTAATTCTTTGATTGCAATTAACTTAGTGCTTTTCACAACAACAACAACAACAACAACAACAACAACAACATTAAAAGAAAATCAAATATAACTAGTATATTTCATTATATTTCTTTAACATACTGGATTTAATTAATCTTTTAAATGTGTTGCTTGACTTAGATTCTTTGATTTCTTTCTCCAGATTGTTCCATAAACTTTTACAGATACACAACGTTCCATCATTTTAGTCCTAAACCTTGTTTTTTTAAAGATCTCTGTTCCTTTTAAGTTAAACTTGCTTTCTCTTTTCACAAACCTATTCTGAATGTTAACTGGCAGTGTATTTGTGTGAGCTTTCAGCATAATTTGTAAAATACTGACATTGACTGATTGACATTTTGAAAGCTGAAAAGTCAACATGAGGCCAAAGATCATGAAATTATTTATGGTGCTAGATTACAGTCTGAAAACATACTGTGTCGTGTAACATGATGCTATTGATATTATTTTAATATTGTTGCATGTGCATATTATTTTTTTTCGAGATGATCCACATACGTCAGCTACTGTGTGTGTGTGTGTGTGTGTGTGTGTGTGTGTGTGTGTGTGTGTGTGTGTGTGTGTGTGTGTGTAGGAAGCGATGATACCTGTGTGACTCTGCTGCCCTTTTCTTTCCCCCTCTATACATCACAATGTAACTCTATTGTATGTCAGGCTTTTTGTCGTTTTCCTGCTAAGCTGACCAATTTAGAGCACATGAAACATGATAAGATGTTTGCGTTTTTGTTTCCCTCCAGGCGAATGGCACACTGGAGTGCAGTCAGGCTCTCGTGATGTGGGAGCCAGTGAGAGAGGCAGCGGGGCTGAGCAAAGCGAGTTTGGCCTTGTGGTGCGAGCTCAGACTGAAGCCTGTTTTGGAAGCTCATGCTGCAGCCCAGACTGTCTACTCCCACCTGAACATGAGTGTGAGTCGAAATTAGATTTGTGTTTGTCATGCAGGTGCAGTTATGGGAAAGTGTGCCTCCTCCGACTTGAATGCAACTAACAGGTTTTCCACTTGGTGGCAGTGTGGACACACAGAGAAAAGTGTGCGTCTCTGACAGTCCTCGTTTCCTGTGTGTTGTCTGTGCAGCACGTGGAAGAGGGGCCAATCAGCGTGAGCGCCGCGGCAGACAGGATTGTGGAGATTTCACAGTGTGTCTACAAAGTCAACGTTAACCGCACACACGCGATGGAGCAGCTATTCATGACGTTGTACAACCAGATCTCCTCATTGGCAGACATTACTCCGAGCCCCGAGGAAGAGCAGGAGTTCTACAACCAGTTCCAGAACATGCAGTTGCAGGACAGGTCAGATCGATCAACATGGTGTCAGTGTCAACACAGCGTGCTCTCTACCGAGGTTATTTGTTCAAAACAACATGAAAATAGCCACATCTTGGTTTGTCTGGCATCTCTGAGCAAATCCTTCAAGTTATAATCAGCCAAACAACAATGAAATCACAACTGTGACAAGAGACTGATAAGAAACCCATTTTAACATACATGTGACAGATCAACAGATTAATTTTGACTGGATGTTATGTTACAGTGAACGAACCTCCTGAACGTGACAGTTCTTCGACTTTATCTGCATTTCTTTTCAAAAATACTCCAGCATTCCTGTCGAGTTTTGTGCAGAGATTGAACTCACCATGAACTTGCCAGTCCATTTGGCAGAACATACAACATTAACCACAACGCACCATTCCAACCAGTTTAGTCCGTACCTAATCACACATTGAATTGTGGTCACACTTGCATTTAGCCTGATTAATTCCAGGAGAGTCTCCCTAAAAACAAGCCGGCCAGCCCAGATAGCAGCTTAACTACAATTCAGCAAGCTGAGGCATCCTCTTAAAATTGATTTCCCTTTATATGGCAGCTTTAATAATAAGAGCGGCATGGTTATAAGGATCGCTCTCTGCATATTTCAAGGAATCAATCAGAATGATTTATAGGGCATTGATCACAGTGGACAGGCTGTACATAGAATTTTATTAAAGATAAAATAGCAAAACCGTGTGAATAGGTGTAACGAATATAGAGTTAGAGCGAGGTGGTCCGTTTAGATCGGGGGTGAAAAGTCCATTAAATTCCAGGGGCCGTGTGCGTACACCCCAATTTGATATTTGATCTTGAGAAGGCCAGAGCAGTAAAATAACAGCGCCTTAAAAATGTTGCTACTTCAGCATTTTGCTTTTTCTGACACTATTTTATAACAATTTTTGCAATACTTGACTTGACTGCTATATTTGGCTTTCCCACTCAGCAGTGTTTTTTCAAGCTAATGTTGACAAAGTTTATTGATCCTAAAGAAACACATTTCAGTTGTCTTCAACGTGCCTGTTTTCACAAATCCACCCTGACAGTTTGGCTTTGATGCAACTGCTATCTCAATAATGCTCCATCACTGATATTTTGGCTTTTGTCACATTATTGTATTATGTTAGTTACTCCTAATAAAAAAGTGTGATCAAATTAGGAACATTAATTACTCATAACGATAAATTAATGCTAATGTTCTCTGTGCAGTTTGCACTCTTTACATAGTGGACTGGACCCACTGGTGAGCTTCCTTTGGCACCTGTGATGTCTGTTTGACATCTCTGATTTGCTTGAGGTCTATTTACAGTTCATTGCTACAGGCGACTATCAGAAAAAGGAAAATGCTCTAAATGATTGAATTTCCTTCTTGTCTTTTACAGTTTGCACTTCATTTCCGAGCTCCTTGACGAGCTGGTTGTCCTGGAGCCCTCTTTAAAGCCCTACACTGACTGCCTTCTCAGCAGCCTTGGCCACGTTTTGAAAAACAGAACTGTCGCTCAGGGCAGCAGCTCGTTGCAGGATCGCCTTCAAGAGGCAGCAGTGGGCTTCCTGAGATGCGCCAACATCACCTCATATGACATGGCCATGATGTGGGGAAATCTTTCCAGCTTCGATGAGGCGTCTGTTGCAGAGGCAATGAGGACAATTTTAAAACTGATGGTTGAGATGAAGATCTTTGGGGATGATCCTGAGGTTTATCAAAACATTCAGCAGCTCCTGAAATCCCCTGAAGCAAACTTGATGATAGATGAAATTGCTGAAATGGCCGTCTGGCTGCTCACCACTGAGGCGTCTGGACCGGATCTCCTACATGTGGCTCTTGCAAAAATCTCAGACATCATTCGACCTGCCATGTCTCTCTTGACAAAGACTTCTGAGCCACAAAATGCGAAACTGATTGAAGGCCTGGTTGAAAACGCCTTGGCCATGCTTCATCGGCTGTTAAGCACGGGCGGTTTTCTGCCCCCCATGGACCATCAGCCTGGTGGATTACTGTCAGGAATGACCGGCAATCATCACCAAATGAGGGTTAGACAAAGACGCGACGTACAAATGAAGATGATGAGAGAACCCATGGATTACTTCCTAGATCTTTTGTACATTGACTACCCAACCATGTTCAAAGCCCTCTCCGTGGTTCCTACACCAGAAGACATTCTGGAGACGGCTCATGTGTTTTTTTCCAATCCGGACCTGAGCGTCGTCGTCAACGGAGTCATGAATGACCTGCAGCTGGGATGGAATAACACTGCAGAAAGGACTGTCGATGCCACCCTCGGTGTGCTCTCCTACCTCACTGTTCCTCACCTATTCGACAGGTAAGTTGCTTGCATTTACTGAACAGTTGCTTTTATAAATCAAGAGAGCCTCTTTCAAACTTGCGCTGCCTTCTCCTCCATAAACACTTCTCATTGAATTTTCCTCAGGTCATCACTGCGTACCTTGGCGAACGCTGTTAATATGCTTCCTGTTGGCTTCCCATTCTCCTCCGCCATAAAACAGCTCACCAGAGCGCTGGCAAATGAATCTCAAGGTAACTTAGCAGTTCAGATCTAGTGTCTCTTTGACTCAGTGTAGACAGTTATTGGCTTCTTGGTCCAGGAGCAGCTTTATAATGACAAATGTGCTCTCATTAGTTAAATGGAGAATCCCCAAAGGTATGCTAACTTCACTGACTGACTACACTGTGAATTCCCTCCCACTAATGCTCGGGCTAAATGCTGCAGTACTCTTGGAAGTCACAGTGAGCTGCAGCTCGTGTTTACATGCTGACGGTGACATTGTGCATAATCACAGTGTACCACTTAACAGTCAGATGGCCAGGAACAGAGCACCCTCTTCTCTCATTTTTTCTCAGACTTCCATTTGACTGCTATTGATCTTAGGAAAAACCATAAAACAGTCTTTTAAAGCTGTTATTGTGTTCGCGATTTGTGTGCTGCAAAATTCGTTCTGCAGATATGAGGAATAAGACTTCACACCAGCTTAGCGTGAGCTCCCAAAGAGCCCGAGGCCATATGGCCCTTCTCCAGCAGAAAGCCACTCAGCACCTTTTTAAATCTCATTAGCAAAGTAGAATTCAATCACTTATCCTGTCCGCCCTCGCTAAACGTCTCCCCTCGCACTCACACAAGTGGACATCTATGACCTCCTTTTAATTTGCATCTGTGCTTATGTGATAATGTTTTTAGTGCACGAAAATCACATTGTAAGCAGCGGCAGATTCACTCCTCTGCAACGCACCACTCATATTTCTCTCTCTCTCACACACACACACCTCATGTGCTCTCATACCTTTCTGGGACATTGCATTGACTTGCATTCATTTCATTCTGCACTATTCTAAACTAACCTCGGCCTGACCTGAACCTCAGTGTAATCTATAAACATGCCTGCATGGCTTTTCCTCATGGGGATTTGTTTTGTGTTGTTTTTTTTTTACACAGAAGGACAGCAAGATTCCATAATGTCAGTGTGTGAACACATTGAAATCCCCACATCAGTAACACACACACACGCACAGTGAACTGTTGTAATTACAATGTCCTCTAGGTGTTGCACAGCCTGAAATTAAACATCAACAGAGTCTAATTTTGGACTAATTAAATATTCTGTCATCACATCTCTCTGCCTGTGGTGGTGCCTTTCTCAAGCTTTGTCAGAAATGTTTTAATGCACGACAGCACCTAGCGCTTCTGGCCCTTTCGGCCCCATCAGTCCCGTACAGGGTTTCACTCTAAGCACATCATTTGCTGCTCGCTGCCTGACGACGATGCCCCGTAATGGTGCAAGTCGTAATGAAGCCCAGTGGGATGTCATGTTGTTCCGTCACCTCACAGACCTTACTTTCCCAGGCTCTCGTCTGTAATAGCATCTCTCTTTCCATAATTTCCTCCTCCGCTCCCCTTTGTCTTTGTTTCTTCAGAGAACCTGATGCTAATGCCGCGGACCTTCCAAACAATGGCTGCGCTCCTCCAGATCAGCCCGTCAGACCCACTTTTCAAAAAGCAGCTTGAGCAGCTGAATTTCCAGGTATCTGCATTAACTGTGACATTTTCATTTATTTATCCTTCAACAGGATGGAGCAAATAGCAAATGAGAATTGCTGAAAAGTAGAAGGCCCCCTAGCCTCCCTATTATGTTTGAAAAAAATGCTCTTTTAATGGTATTTCAACTTGAGCTCTGGACAACATTGCTTCATTTACATCATTTGATATTTATTCTTCTCAAATACTAACGTTCATTATTTGTTTTTACACTAAATTAAGTAATTTAACTATTATATATTGTTTTATTTTTCTGCTAAAATGAGTTTTGATTTGTATATAATGGTTATTCCTCATCACAAATACTCATTACAATTATTCTTAACCCTTTAAATGCCATGTTTTTTTTTTGCTAATAATACCACAATATTTCTTCATTGAAAACACTTTTTTTTTCAGTCAATAAAAAACACATTATAGTTCACATATAGTATATGTGGTAAAAATAAATGGCCGGGAGCAACAGTAAGGGCTTGGATGAGTTTAATGAGCATCTTTATTTCACTTCGACACTAGTTTTTCGTGTTTCCATAGTTGACAAATGACCAATTTTAGTGTCTGGATCTGAATTTCAAAGATTATGTTAAAAAAAAAAAAGTTTAATCTCAAATTAAATTAAATGCATATTATATTTTGCAATTTAAAAAACATAGTAAAATTTTGCAAATTGTAGACATCTGCGTGTCTACATGTTCAATGTGAGTTACTTATTAATGTTTTGGAAGTTGATGTTTTCTTTGATATTTAAGCTTCTGCCAGAAATTCTATTAACAGAATTCAGTGAAATTCACAATTTTAAAATAAGGTACCTGTAAAGTACAGTGAAGTTTTTTTAATCTATGGTTTTGTTTTGTTTTGTTTTTTTTTTCAGTTTTATTATATCCCGCCCCTGCATTCGAGCCTAACGTCTTCGATATGCTGTGTTGTTGTAGGTGTGTGTCTTGGAGGGTATGGAGTCTGTGCGCCTGCTGATGCAGAGCCTCTCCGTGCAGCCCGGCCAGCTCTGCCACAGCATTCTGCCTGGCCTGCAGACCCTGCTGGAGGGTCTGCTGATGGACCCCAGCACTCTGTCTGACATCGTCTTCCAGGCTGTCGTCGGAGACCCCAAGACCTACAAAGTTCATGCAAACTGGTACAAAATTCTCTTTATTCTTGAAAGATGTTTACTGTTCTAATAGAAGATGATCCTGATGATAAGATGACCCCGTCCTTCACCCATTTGGGAAAAGGTTCTGCAGATCAAATCTATTTATTTAAGGTGCTTACTTGTTTCTGTGGCCTCTGTACTGTTGCTATGCTTCACATCATGACCTGACACACTAAATGACACACTTTCAGATCTTTTTCCAGGGGAAAAAAAGCATATCTTAAATTCAGATAATTTTGTAGATAAATGAATGGTGTAATTCATGTTACTTTGAGAGTTTTTTTATTTGTTGCGTTTATATTTTACAGGACCTCTGCGTTTACTCAGAGTTTGGATCTCGACATGGACAGCCTGCGCTCTCTGAGAGCTAATGCCACCTCACCAGGTGAGACTTTATTTATATCACAACTGTGAACACTTCCTAATTCACCTCAGGATTAATTCATGTTAAGATCTGAAAATGAAAATGATCTGTATCCAAATTATTATATTTTAAGCTTGTCATTGAGCAACATGAATTACAAATTTAAACATGATTCCTGTTTTCAAGTTGTTTTGATCCAAAAAGTAAAATTTAAACTGCCTTGAAATCAGGTTTATGGCAGTGATCAATTTTCTCTACAGATGTGCAGCTCAAAACTCAAATAATTTCCAGAGCACACTCTTCATTACATTTCACTACTTTACATTTTATTTACTCTCATCCTTAGAAATATGCCACTAACAAATGTGTGCATGAGAGTGTGATCTATTCGAATAAATCAAATGTTGACACTCGACAAAAGCAATAAAAAAGATATACATGGATAAATCTGAAACAGCTGTTCCGTAGTGAAAAATGCTGCTGAGAATTTACACTGAGTGCTACATTTAGGATTCATTTGCAAGGTGCTAACGTGATCAGACTGAATGAAGGAAATAGAATTAAAAAGAAATAAAACAAGCGAAAACACTTGGTTTGCTTTGCCCAGGAACTGTGACAGTCGGCGAGATGCTGAGGAATAAAACCGCGTTTGTCCTGGATGTTGAGCGCCACATGATGTTTGATCGGAGAACTCTGGACCGGCTGACGGAAACCAAGCTTCCAAACAGTAATTTAGAGGTGAGTCACACACTCTGTCAGTACATTATAAGTGTTGAAGCCTGTGTTGCCAACATTGCGCCTCTTCTGTTTGTGGATCCAACAATCTGCCTTTTGTGTTTTCATGTTGTTATTCTTAACGTTCAGCAAAAAATAACATCTTTTTTATTAGTGAAATGATTTTAATTTCTAATATTGGTAAAAGTTTCATTTGTCTTTTATAAATGTTACATCAATTACCTTCAGTTAATTTTCTGTTAAATTCAGAAAAAAAAAATCTAAAATTGTGTATTTTCATAAATTTTATAACAAATTTATTTATAATAGGCAGGGTTGGGAGGGTTACTTTGAAATTGTAATCCGGTACAATTACAAGTTACTTGTCAAAAAATGTAATCAGTAACTTACTCTAATTACTTCAATTAAAAAGTAACGTACCAGATTACTTTTAGTTACTTTTAGATTACTACACCAGCAAACATAAAAAATAAAGACAAATACACTGTGTCATCCTCACGGTGTATTGACACTCTAAACACTAATAAATGCTCTGAGTGTTATGAACTCTCCTGAACTCTGTGTGTTCAGCTCCAATTAATACCAGCAACATGACATCCTCCAAACCTACTGAGAATCTGACTTTCTTTCTGACTCAGGATCAGAACCATCAGTTCAGACTGTGTTCCTCTAGTAGTTCTACAGTCCAGCAGCAGCACCAGGAGCCACATTGACAGTGTTAACTCACATTTATATTATATCTTCAGTCTGCTGTGTAGCTGTACTGCTGCAGTGAGGAGCAGTGCTTTGTGTTCAGGTCGGCCATGCAAAGTATTTTTTCAAGAGTTCAGAGTTGATTCACTCCTCAGTGACAGAAGGGAACATGCAGTCTCCAATAAATCCTCCATCCAGGCTGAAGATATTATTGCCTTCATCAGATTCTTCTGAGTTCAGCCTGGTGAGGCTGTGGTTCTCAGCAGCAGGTTACTGACAGGTTAGCAGGATAATAACACTTGAGCTTCACTGTGAGTTCAGGTGTGTTTCATACCTGTAGATGTGTCTTCATGTTTGATGAGTTCCTGGATGTTGAGCGCATTTTCACAGCTAGGGGCAGGATTTACATTGTACAAGAAGTTCTGGTCTCATCAATACAAAATGCCGACTTTTCCAGCCAAAGAAAGAGTTTCTCTCACTGGAGCAGCCATGACTCCAGCAGCAGGTGGTAAAGTTCATGGCAGCGCGGGTTGTTTCCTTCACGGTTAAACATATCAGCAGAGCGGGAGGCTGCTCCAAGACAGCGGTCGATGCCGTGTCTGTCATTTATATATCTACGGTGTCTACTGTTTATAGATCTACGATGTGGCAGTTTGTGCCGTAAAGTGCTGTAAAGTGCTGTAAAGTGTCACAATGTCTGTATACGGCGCGGATGTCTGTTGTTGCTGGTATATTCCGTCTGATTTTCAAAAGTAATCCCGCTCAGTAATCCGTGTTTTTATCAGAAGTACCTGTAACGAGATTACATATTTTTTGCGCGTACTGTAACGGATTACACTTACAATGTTTTTGTATCCTGATTACGTCACGCCGTTACATGTAATCTGTTACTCCCCAACCCTGATAATATAAACCCTGTTTATAGATTTATCCTCCACTTGTTTCTTTTCATTGAGATTTTGTCAAAAAAATAAGGGTAATTAAGGGAAAAGAACATTTTTGAGCATCAGCATTTCCATGACATTTGATTCTTTTATCTCAGACACATCCTTTTGAATTGAGGCAGATACATTCCCATGCTTGGAAGATTGAAAGAACCATTTCGGTCTTATTAACTACATAAACGAAGGGTGCTAAACATTGAGACCACAGGCCGACACTGTGGGATGTCCTTGCAAGATCTATAACTTCCAAAAGAATTCTTCAGTTAAAAATGCCAGTTCCTTGTAATTAACCCACTGGGTGGCATTAAACAGAACTAAATAAGCAGCTGCAGTGAAAGTTGGTGACCTTTTTGCAAGTAGAATAACATTAGCATCAAATAGGCTGCAGGAGAAAATCAACAGGCTTCTGCCAACATTAGTCAGAAGAGAAACTATGGCAAAGAAGAGTTCAGATTATTCTCTCCTGATGGGTCTGGGAGAATTTCAGAATGTACTTTTATTTTTTTGCCCTCCAAAACAGGAAAGGAGAAAGTCGCTGATACCTGTGTATCACTCTGCCGTCATCGTACGGGTCTGGCCCAGTTGAGCTCAATCGTCGAAAGTTTCGACGTTGTGTCACAAGACATGAATGTCATAAAAGCTCTCACAGTTTCAGTAAAAACATCACAGATTGGAGTTCAATTTGGGTTTTTTGTTTAGTTGAGTTTGCATGTTTGTTTGCTTCCCTGTGAGGAACTGATCAGCTGTGGTGAAGACGACGGCAGAGTGTGGCTCATTTCTGTATTTTTGGGACTGTTCCACCCGGCATCGCGCCTCTGTTGGTTATATTTTCCCGCTCCCCTGACCAGCTTAATTCTTTTGGCACAGATCCTGTCGTGGTTCACGAAGCTGCGCTGCAGCAACTCCACGGCATCGGCGCAAACAGATGCAGAGTTCCTCCAGACCTTCTGCTCCATGTCTGTTCTGCAGTGGTACAGATTCTCAGTGCTGATGGCTCGCCGCATCAACTTTGAGAAACTCATTTACAGGGTACGAACTTGACTCTCATTGCTTTAAGTAGCTTTGCATGGAGTGAAATTGCGGAGGTGTGTTTCAGTGTTGTTTTCTCCTGCTTCAGATGGCATTGCCTGAAGAGGCGCAGACACTGGTGGGAGCCATGCTTCAGATGGCAGAGTTCATCACAGACAGCATGACCACGATCCTCCCTGCCGTCTCTCAGCTGCAGACTTACCTGCGGAGCATCGAAGATCTCAACTTGTTAGCCAACAATGAATTTCACCAAGTGGGTTCTCGACACTGTTTCACTTTTTAAATGATTTGATTGAATTAAATAAATAAAATTACATGCGTTTTCACTATTTTTAAGTTACTTTTAGTACACAGATTTGATTCCCCCACAAAATATTCATACTGTACAGCAGACATGTCTAGATCAGTTATCTGTTGCACAGCTAAAACAGAGAAAAACACTAGCACTCTCACACATATGTGGCTAATTTAGTTACTAATTAACCTGGGATTCATGACTTCATGCATGTATGTATATCAGAGTATTAAAAGTTTGACCCTTTTGTTGTCCAGATGTCAAGAGGACAGAGATCGAGCATTTCCACCCAAGCTACGTTTGTGACCCTCTCCCGAGCTTTATGCAGCAACGGCATCCTGGCTCTGTTCGGGATCTCCCAACTCCCCGTCAAGTCGGAGTCAGATCCCTCTTCCTTCAACACCCCAGAGAGAGAGGAGATGATCGAGAGGTTCAAGCTTCCTCGAAATGCCAGTATGTTTGTATTTTTGCTTCATGCATTCGGTTTTAGGACTGTTCATAAAAGACCTGTTAAACTGTCAAAACAAGACATACTGGACAAGATCCTGTCCTGAGTATTCAAATCATAAAAATAACTGGCAGTCATCATTTCAAATATGGAGTCTATGTGGGCTAATGCTGCTCTTCCTTCCTTTTAATTTTTAAAGCACCATTCTGCATGAACATGTATCTGGACATGGTCAATACCACAGGCGGGGCCATCGCCTGGGCTTTCCTCAAGCCGATGCTGATGGGGCAAATCCTGTACACACCCGACACACCCACAACCAGGGCTATCATGGAGAAGGTACACAGTGCACCTCCCACCTGACTGCTGTGATACTGATAGATGCATGTTTAATGATTCAGTCGACTCACTGTTACTGCCACTGTTTTCATACACTGTCATTTTTCTGAGCTCAGACAGTTCATCTCGACGCTGCCCACTCACAACCTTTACTAAATTTGTCATGTCATTTGAGTTCACGTTGTCAGCGCCATGATTGAATTGTTCTCAGTTCTACCAATTTCTTCATTTTTCAATCATACATTGTTCTTAGAAACAATAAATTCAAACTTTCGCACTCTAACTTTTGCTCTACCTCTATTAGGTTTACGTTTTAAAGAAATCTGAGTTTATTTGGACTTCACTGAAACCTTCCACAGCTGATATTGATACTTACAGTTGGACTCATTTCTGTCCGTGTGTTGCCATTGCCCAGGCCAACGACACCTTGCAGGAGTTTGCAGATCTCAGGAAACATTCTCAGGAGTGGCTCCGCTCCTCAAAGTACATTGTAGACTCTGCCAAAGTGCTGGGCCACACTCTGCCAATGCTGCAGGTATGAAAACACACAACTGTCTTCCTCCCGTGCCTGATTATTCTCACTGGCTCGCGGTCGCCTGAAAATCTCGAGATAAACTTTGCAGTGGTCTTCAATGCGTCTCTGCAGCTGAATCCTGATGTTGTTCTTCGTTTCTTCCACTCTCTCTCTCTCCCCCCCTTCTCTCAGAATTCCCTCGGCAATTCCTTTGTGAAGAATTTCATTGAGATGCAGACAGACATCAATGTCGGCAGAATGAAGGAGACGCTCAGCACCTTCTGTGAGTGAGCATTTGAAGGTCTTACTTTTGTAAGCTGCAGATACCAGGCTCGCTTTTATATTCCTCTCTCGCTTATTACCCGTAAAATATCCACGCTATCAGAAAATGGGTCTGCTCCTCGGCTTTACAGAACAGGCAGCATTAGCATACATGTATTTCATTTGATTAGTTGCACTGTCAGACTGTATTTTTCATATTTCAGACCATCTTTGTTCCGATACAGCTCGACATGAAGCATTAACAAGGACACACGCGAAGCCGAAACTGCGCTGAGAGTTGTTTTAACCTTGTCGGCGTCACTCTTAAATCTCTTCATTTTCACAGCTAACATGACGCTGCTGCTGGAGAAGAACAAACACATACTGAAACAGATCAGTGCCCTGTCCACCCTGATGGTGGACCTCTCGTCCTGCATCAAATTCGACCGCTACCGTGGATATGATTCGGCCGACCAGCTGAACGCAGAAGCCCAGGCGCTTGCCAAAAGCCGTGATCTCTATGCAAGTGAGTAAATGTTGGGCAGATTTGTCCCACCTTATGCAAAAACTGTCGCATGCGTCCGGGATTAGGAGTAGTTTCTGATTTGCTTGAGTTCATGTTTTAGAAGACATCTTAAATATGTTAACATAATTTCACTTTCCTGTAAAGTGATTGATGAAGTTGATTGATTTTTCTCTTTGTGTCAGAAAGAATTTCAGTAGATTAGCTATTTATCTGTTAGAGTGATATAGTTTAGCTTTACTACCATCCAGGCTGGTAATTTGTCTTTCACTGAACTGTAATTTTGAGTTTTATAGTACTTGTTTTGTGGTTAGTGTCAAGAGTGTTGGAGTTTAAATGCGGAAATTAAAGAATTTTTCCATGGAAAGTTTCTTGTCCAGGTTTCAATCCAGGATACCGATGCTTCGCTGTGGAGACGCGAAAAATGTCAAGACTTTTATCACAAAATGCTCTTAAATTCACTGACAAACTTACTGCTCTATGTTTTCTTGTAAAACAAAAATGACTCAAAATAGGTTTTTAGATATCACATTTCTTCAGTTCAGGCGTCGAGTATTTTCATACTGAGCTGTAAGTATTTCCAAAATATGAGCCCCACTTTGTAAATCTTTCCTGGTTAGAGACGCACAGTTTATGGTGCACGGCTAACTGCCCCGTTAAACGGCACCAAATTACAGCACACACTCAGTGTAGTAGTGTTCTGTTTTTTTCGGCTTTTTCAGAAAATGTCTAATATGGGAAAGGATGATTTCACCACTTTATTATATATTAACCTTTCATAATTTGTTTACACTTACAGCTATTAAAGAAAGAGGCAGAGATCTTGTTGTGTTTGTAGTCAACAGGTGATATCTGACATGTTTTTATACTGAGGCACGATCAACTTGTTTTTAGACACAAAAGTTTGACAATATTTTTTTTTTCTCCAAAATGAACCTCAGTTTAATGAGACGACACCCTCTGTCCTTTAGGTGTTATTTTCAAGCTTCCTAATGATGAGGATGCTTCAAGGGAACGTGAGGCCAGATCCTCCTCCTCCAACTCCACTCTGCCTCCCAGAGTCAGCTACACCATCCGCATGCACATGGACAACGTCATGCGCACGGACAGAGTCCGGAACCCGTACTTTGTGAAGGACTCACACATCTCATCACGCCTCACGATGCGCTACAACCGGGGATTCGTCTACCTGCAGGAAAACATTGATCGGGCCATCATTGAAATCCACGCTGGACACAAAGTCACAGATCTGGCCGTGCAGATCCAGCCCTTCCCCTATCCGTGCTATTTCAGAGATGCGTGAGTTCCCTCAGTTCATAGACACACACGCACGCACACACACACACACACACACACACACACACACACACACACTCAGTCCAAATATGCTCCCTTATGAATGCATGCATGAAAACATGAAAGGGTAAATAGTGTCTCTGAGGAGGAACAGACTTTTATGTGGAATAATGCATGCTTTCCTATTATTCATTTGCCACTTGGGACTGACAGTAAGTACTCATTCACGCAAACCTGTCACATTATAATTGGCTCAGCGCCATGTGCATGAATATTCACCATTATTGTGCAGTCATTTTTGAAAACTATGCATATATCCAGTCATGGAGTCAAACACCCTTCAGGCTTTTAATAAGCATCTGTAAAGAACAGCACTCATCCCTGCAGAGCAATTCCAGTCCAACCTTGCTTTGGCGTTAGCTTGTGCATCAATGCACTATATTGCTAACAATGAATCATGCTCGAACGTAATGCTTATGTTTGTGCCTGCCCTCCGGTCCTACTTGAGACAGTGCTGATATCTCATCTAAGAAACACCAGCAGGTCACTTTCTCTGGCTGGCTGCCTTGTGACCAGCTGTAAGATATTAAGATCCCTGCCTCTCGCTCGCTCTGATTTATTACTCAGCGGCACAAATTTTGACATGATAGCTCTGAGATATGGAAATGTTGTATATGAGGCAGCGCGCACTGAAATCTGGTGCATGAGGCTCCGGATACAAGAGGGTAAAAATGACAAAAATTAAAGAGGGAAGCATTTATTTGTGTGGATAATAATACAGGGATTAGATTGTAGCTGTCAAAATCCCCCAACCTGCTGTCAATATTGCTCCTCCACTGACTGACAAGCCTACCACTGAATGATAGGCTGTTTCATCTGCTGTTGTTGACTGAGATTGAATGTTACGTCTTCAAGAAATTTGATTGACAATCGGCATCGCTGTATTCCCCAGGTACCTGGAGGCCATCTCTTTTGTCTTCCCTATCATGCTGATGATCGCCTGGGTTTTGTTTGTGGCTGATTTTGTGAAAAAACTGGTGCACGAGCGAGAGCTGAGACTACATGAGGTGATTTATTCTTTTTTTTTCTGCTTTGAAATTGCTGTCACTGCAATTTTGCATTGAGCACAGACTCTGACTTTGTGGTTGTGTTGTTTTTGTTTATGATTGTTCCTTTTCTCCTTTTGTTTTTCTTTCTTGCGAAGTGATCCAACACAAAGAGTCATTGACAAATAATTTACTTCTGTAGAAATACCTGTGGAATAAGGCAAACTTTTTTTTCCACATATTTCCTTTTGTTTCTCTACTTTTGAATATCTTGTGCTGCACTCATTTCTAAATGCCGCCATCCCAGAAGAGTCAGTGTTTCTGCTCTCTCATCCTCTTCTCGGTTTCTCCACAGTACATGAAAATGATGGGCGTTAACCCGTTCAGCCACTTCTTCGCCTGGTTCCTGGAGTGCACCTTCTATTTGGTGCTGACCATCTTCATCCTCACAATGCTGCTGAAGTACGGCAAGATCCTGCCGCACAGTGACGCCTCCCTCATTTTCGTGTACTTCTGCGACTACGGCTTGAGCATAATCGCCTTCAGCTACATGGTCAGCTCCTTCTTCGACAAAACCTACATCGCTGGACTGAGCGGGAGCCTCCTTTACATCCTCTGCTTCTTCCCGTTCATCGTTGTCATGGCCATGGAAACTGGCCTCACGTTTGTCCAGAAGAGCCTGCTGGTGAGGAACCTCCGAGTCTTTTGTCTTAAACTCTAACGTCCGCTTTATTAGTAACACTTATGCTGTATATTCACGTGATCCAATGCTTTTCTTTCTTTTTTTATTCACCCCCATTTAATGGACAAGTGTTCCTATTTGTCAATTTTCTAATGTCTTCATATTTAATCCGAACTAACAAAATGAATTACAGTGAATGCATGATTAAATAGTTTTTGCTGTACATTGATTCAGGTGTAACTTTAGTGCGGTTTATTTTTTTAATTTTTTAATGATGGCAGCTTCTAACAAAGCATGTCTTACTTGAAAACTTGTTAAAACATCCAATAAGTTTGGATGGGAAAACGTTTCTGTAAGAAATGTATCACATGATGGTATGTTTTAGACCCCCAAAAAACTGAAATAAGTGAGGACTTGTAGAGTTTTATGCTTTGAAATTGATTTCATTATATATTTTAAAAAGAGCAAAACATGTCCTTCATTAATCTTGATTTTTTAAATATTTATTTTTCTAAAGCACCTAAATTCATGTCAAATACAGGTTAATTACCACACTTTTCATATCTTTACTTTATAGCAGTTACAATATTTAGATCTTTTTCTCTTTTAGCCCAGTGCTGCTTGTTTGAAGATGCCCATTATAGTGATACTGATCATTTCAGGGGTGTTAATATTTTGGCCAGATGACAAATTCAGAATGTTGGGTCCTTAGTTATAATGTACTCCTTTGCAACAGCACCATGCACCCCGATAACAAGCATAAAGCAGCGTTATCGTTTTCATGTCTGCACCAGCTAAAAAAGATGATGCTGCAACAAATGAGATTACACTCGTGTCCTTGATAAGGTGATGAGTGTCAGCTGAAGCTCCTGCTTGTGTGTCTGCACTAACCTGAAAACCAGATCGGGTAATTTTATCCGGAAGATGCTAAAAATTGAACGGACGGGAAGCTGTAATGGATTTCATTTTACTTTGAAATGTTATTTGCTCAGTGAAACTCGGATATCTAATTCACAAACAAAATGATTCAAAGTGTATCAGTGCAGCCCTCTGAAATGCCAGCTTGTCTGTATAAAGAGAAGCAGAGTGAAGAGAGGCACTTTTCATATCCTTGCAGGAAAAAAAAAAACAACTGAATTATCTTGTGTCATAAAGGAGATTTGTGTGTCCGGTAGGATAAATAACTGCTGATGTTAGTATAATGCATCTAGTTTTTCTCACGTCTGGAGTCACTGCGGGTTTTAGATGCAGACATGTCAGATTTAACATTATTTACCTTGTTTTAAATCACGATGACAGAATATATAGAGAAAGCTCTTTATCTGATCAGAGTTACAGAGAAGTGTTTAATTGATTCCACATTTCCTTCATGGTGTTTGTTGCGTCTTAACTCCTTTGTGATGTTTCCTGCAGAGCCTGTTTTCCCCGACATGTTTCAGTTACGCCAGTCAGTACGCCTCTCGATATGAATCTCAAGGAGAAGGTAAACATCTGACTGCCATCAAGATCCCTTCCATGTCTGAGCTAATTAAACGGGTGAAGGAAAAACACCAGTGTTTTATTCATTTTCTATTTTTCAGGAATTCACTGGAGCAACTCGTACGTCTCGCCCATCGCTGAAGACACGTCCTCGTTCGGCTGGCTCTGCTGGCTCATGCTCATCGACTCCATCCTCTACTTCATCATCGGAGCCTACATCCGCATGGTCTTTCCAGGTAATTCCCGATAAAGTTAGTCTTGTCTGATCAGTCTTGGCCTTCATGTGAGGCTTTACATATCGCACATAGCTTCAGTACAGATGGGTCTAAATTTAATCTCTGAATGAAATAAACATTTAAAAGTCACATTCTTTGAATGTTTCTGACTCTGTAAGATGACCTTAATTTATTTACTTGCACTAGTAATTAATATTGGACATATTTGGATTTTTTTGGTTTGTCAGTACTATTTAACAATGTTTATCATGATTATATTAACTTGAAACAGAAAAATACAATTTAAATAGCCTTTTTAAGAAATGTTTTTGCGTACAGTATGATTATACATAAACAATACATACTTATCTGCTCATGAACTGTACACACTGATGCCTGTAATGCAATGAATCAGACTCAAAAAAGAAAAGAAAAAGACCTTTGAAGTAGATGCCCTGGTCTGAGGTCTGGCACACCTATTGCGGACTAGTCGTTCTTGTGTGTGGAAGATCATTCAGCGTTGCCTCTTTTCCTCTAGGGAAATATGGCATCCCGGCTCCATGGTACTTCCCTTTCCAGCGCTCCTTCTGGGCTGACCTGTGCTGTTGCTTCCAGTCTCAGAGCAACAAGAGCAAAGGACTCTTCTTTAGCAACATCATACAGAGCAACCAGCCCGTCTTCTCAGATGACAAAGGAAAAAGTACGACACCACACACGCATGAGCTTGTTGCTTTTTTTCCCATCTAATTTCTCCTCCGTATCGCTTTGATTTATGCTCTCCTGTAACTGTCTGTTAGGCCGGAGCGCTCTCACCTCCGAGGCCGCTGAGGACTTTTCCGATCTCCCGGTGGGCGTTGCTCTGCACGGTCTCACAAAGCTCTATGGCAACCAAGCAGCCATTGAAAATCTCAACGTGTCCTTCTACGAGGGCCACGTGACTTCGCTGCTCGGTCACAACGGAGCCGGCAAGACCACTACCATGTATGTGGAGCACACATATTCATCCTCTTAATTTTATTTATATGCTTTTGCTGCATCAGCATTTTGCTTCTTTCAATACACATGGATTTTGAGCATTCATACACTGGATGCGCCCCATTTTAAAATTAGATTGGCGCGTCCCTTTAATCATTTCAAGGGTCTGCTGCTGACATGGAGATTGTTTTGTCCAAATCTGACGGAGCTAATGCACATGGTCGAGATTAGCCTGATGGGTCTTCATCAACTAGAGCACTCGCATTTACATTTTAAATGCGGCTCATTCTGCTGATGCTCTCATGTCATGCAAAACTCGATGAATGCAGACGCACAATAGAATTTAACAACACTGAAAACGGGAGAGAAGTGGTTTTATGGCCGCTGATATTTCTGGGAGCAACAAATCATCATTTAGCAGGGAAGTGCCAGAGAGAGGGTAGAGCAGAAAGGCACATTGGACTAAACAAAGGGCATTCTTCTTCCTTTTTACTGCAGCCAATGTAAGAAATGCTGTTATAAGAAGAACTCTACATGACATTATGAGCGAAATACAAACGATTTAATACCCTATTGAATATTCTCTGTGTGTAGGTCCCTCCTGACTGGCCTGTTTGCCCCAAGCTCAGGCACCATAGAGGTTTATGGCAGAGACATGCAGGCAAACATTGACAAAATCCGCAAAGAGCTGGGCGTCTGCATGCAGTACGACGTCCTCTTTGACCACATGACCACCAAGGAGCACCTGCTGCTGTATGGCCAGATCAAGGCGCCACACTGGTCACCCAGAGAACTACGCGAACAAGTCCGCACGTGAGTGACCGATTATCCGGAGCCGAGAGCTTCATTTCCCTAACATATTCAAAATGCTGTGCATCTTCAAGATGATGCCATGTGTAGATGACAGAGTTGTGCCATTTTATGTCACATCGAATTTGGAAACAAGCTCTAGACATTGTAAATTCCTCATTTCATGCCAGTCTCCCTGAACAAAAAAAGAAAGTGTGTGCCGAGGTTATGAGAGGATCATAAGATATAGCAACCAGCGCTGAAGAGAACAGACTGGTCACACAGGGGAAATTCGAAGAGATCCAGGTAATGTTCTGATAGCTGTAGCAAGACAGATTTCATAGTTATACTTTATGAGGATTTCTCGTCTTTGGTACAACATCTTTTATCGTTATTTAATATAAAAAAATATTACTCCTATCAGAATTGACTCCAGCTGTCATATAGCATGTCAGCTTTCAAGTACATGAAATACCTCTGCAGCCATGATTGAAGTTTCAGATCTCTAGGCAGTCCTAATTGGAGTCATATCTGTTCCTGTATTATGTTCACGTTTTCCATACACATATTTTTTCCTTTTTTTTTGGATCTTCTGGAAAGAAAGATTTTTCTCTCCCATTCTTTAGCATCATTAAGCTGTGGCCTGTGAGTTGCATCATGAGATTATTTCTGGAGGGTTTCCACATGACAAGCAGAGCAGCGCTAAGCCTGAAAATAAAGGAAAGAAATTGTACCTCTCCTCTGATTCCTGGAATTCAGAAGCCCCTGCTGGGTGACTGATGGAACTGATGAGACTACGTCTCCGAAACTAGGTTGAAATGCATTAAAAAAAAAAAAAAAGACGAAGAAGAAAAAAGCGTGTTAACATGAGCTCGGTGCTAAATGCTTTCCATTGACTCCCCCGTACCAGGATCCTAGAGGAGACAGGCATGTACGCTCACAGACACAAGCGGGTGGGCACCCTGTCAGGCGGCATGAAACGCAAGCTGTCAATCTCCATCGCCTTCATAGGGGGCTCTCGCTTGGTGGTTCTGGATGAACCCACCACAGGAGTCGATCCCTGCTCCAGGCGCAGCATCTGGGACATTGTTATCCAACATAAGAAACGTGAGTGGCACTGAAATACTCCCACGGTGAACCGGAAAAAAAAAAAAAAAAACCCATTGCCCTGAATTTGATCACATAAATTCTCTGTTGAACTCTTCAGTACAGAACTCATTCATCGCTTTTGGAGCAAGCCACTAAAATCTGAGCTGTTTACTTAATGAAGCATCAGTGGGGTCCCATTACTTTTTCAGTTCATTTATAGGGATGGCTCCACTAATAACTAAATGTGTCGCAGGGTTCATGGTAATTGACTCACAGCCTCCGATTTGTTCTTGGAGGAGTCTGACAAACATTAGATGCAGCATGATATCTCTCCTGGCTCCTTATTTGTTTTAGTATCTAGTTTATGGATTAAATTTTTTTAAAAGCGTCTTTAAATCTGGTCTAAATTGGCTTGCTTTTTTTATTTTTTCTCACATTCACTTATAGATAGATTAGTGGATAAGTATAGCTTTTAACTGTTTTCTTCCATCGTTTCGTGGTATCTCATTTCATGTGCACTGGAAGCAACTTGTAATTGTGGCTTTTAAAGGTCATACAGAAACAAAGTTTAACTGCTTACTTACTAATAGGACACACTCGCTATTTCAGAAACACTACAGTGTTTATTCCCCTCAGTAATCTGCTACACCACATATGTGTGACCAATCAGTATGCATTTCATATTTTTGGTTTAATCATAGGTAGAAAAATTCCAGACTGTGTTGTGCATGATCCATGCAGCACACATGATCCAAACCCTCACTGTAGCGTTTTCCTCTGAAGAAATCTTCTGTCGACTTTCCAAGAGACAGGAGCAACAGTGAGCGGTGAACCTGGAACAGAGCCTGCAGGGTTTCTCTCCTCCTCTGTCTCCCACCTGGAATTCAGCATGTAATTAATCTAAAACAAATCCACAAGTGTTCCTCTTTTTAAAATATTTCAGCCCTCCTGGGGCAGCAGCCATGATGGCAGCAAGCCTCCTAAATGTCATATAATTGTCGGTGTGGAGAGGATTTTGGAATTGGCACTGAGTCAGATTTTTGTGAGATTTTGCTGCCAGGAGAATTTCTTGAGAAAAACAAAAAACTTTCTACATCACTTGCTGTCCGTGCGCCTGTTTTTCTTGATGTCTTTGGGCATGACATCTTCTGTACTGCTTTGTCTTGGCAGTAAATTACTTGAAGCCACAAAACTCTGACAGAGCTTTACAAGACTTGTTTAACTGGCTGGTAAACTCGTCTGAAACTTCTTCCTTCTTCAAAAATCGGATTGGAGAGCCGTTCTGTCATTTTTCCATACACTCCTTAGGCTTTACTTTGATTGATGATCATCTGTCGAAGACGATTATGGAAATGCAAACTAACATATAGGATCTTTCTGGCCCTCTCAGACCGCACCATCATCATGTCCACCCATCACCTCGACGAAGCTGAAGTGCTCAGTGACCGTATCGCCTTTCTGGAGAGAGGAGGCCTGAAATGCTGCGGGTCTCCCTTCGACTTGAAAGACAAGCTGGGTCAAGGCTACAAACTCACCCTCACCAAGAAGGTAATCAATCAGCCTCACGGGCTTTCCCAATCCAACTATGAAAAATGCGCATTAATATTCTCCCTCAGTGCCACGTTTGCATTAATTAGAAAAACTGGACAATATTTCAAAGAAGAAAAAAAAAATCATTCAAATCAATTCAAAAGAAGACAGACAACAAAAGCAGCAAACAGCAAAATATCAATATAGCGATCAGGGGGAAAAAAGGAAGACGCAGCTGTGCAAACAAAAGGTGATGAATCAAGATTCTGAGGAGCCTCATGGCTCAGGGAAACAAACACAACAGAACCTCATTACATGCGGAGAGGACCTCCATCGTCCCAAACAATCCACTCCGTCCCCCAAATGTGCGTCTGCCAGTTGGCTGTCCCATACGTCCAGGCGGAGAGGGCCAAGCCTCTGTGCCCACATGGTTGTGTAGAGGTTAGCACCTTTTTTCATGCCTCTCTGTTTCCCCTCTCTGGAAACAAGTGCACGAGGTTAATTGGTGACTCTGAATTGCCTGTTGATGTGTGTCCAGGGTATATGTTGAAATAATCAGAACATAATGCTGACGTGACTGGGTGATTTTTTCAGTCAGGCACTTCCTCTCAACTGTGGAAGGAGTTTCACAGTCGAGGGGCAGCCGAGCTGAAAGTCCGATCTCCTACAGCCCGCAGCTTAGTTCTTGGGCTGTGGAGGAGATTTGTGGCTTGAGAATTTCCTCCAGGTACACCGTGTGTCTGTTTTGGCCCTGTGATGGACAACTGACCTGTGCAGGATGTTCCAACCTTCATCCTGGTTTATCTGGGATAGTCTTCGGCACCCAAAGCTCTATTCATTGTTATAAGAAAAATAAATAGGGGTCCAACTTGTTGTTGACGTCTTCCATTCATGGAATAAATACCTAGATGACCCACAATCAGACAAGACATGTTTTTAATGTGGTTTTTCAAAATTTTTTCCTTCAGATTTACCTTAAGTCAACCTGATAGCATTTTCTATATAATGCCGTTTACTGCATTCAGTGTTGCTATTTACGCACAGATAAAGTGAGCGCAATCCACAGTATTTATCTTCATATAAGGTCTTTTTCTTCTTTTTACCACATGGACATATCTTTACGGAGTTCTTTGGTTTCATCCCTGCAGTAACCAATTTACTCTAATAATGTGATTCATATCTTTAACACTGAAAAACTGGCAGATGCACTGAATGTCCACATAAAGGATGCTCTGCTGATTTTTTCAGCAAACTGCATGTTTAGCTTTGGGCGCTGTCTGCTGTGTAGTTCATCCATCTCTCATCTTCATGGATAAGTAAGTGCGGTGTGCTGCGTGCCACCTATATATTTTGGTCAAGGCTAAGGTTTCCTTCTGTAGTCTGTATTTTGCCTCTCTCCAGCTCTGTCTAAACTTGTTCCTAGATTGTTGTGCAGCTTTTGGAACAAGCTAAAGGCAAAAACCCTGAGGCAGTGTCCAAGAAATGTGTTTCCAGTTTCCGAAGTTCTCGGTTCTTTTGCCCGTCAGTCAGATGACTTGTGTGACTTTTCAGTGTGGTAGAGAAAAGCAAGAACAGGATCTCATAAAGCTGGCTCACCCCAGTGAACCATTAATACACTGCAAGTATTAATTCTAGATTAAACTAGCAGTGGGAGGGTAAAAGAGCAGTTTCACTTCACTTATATATTTTTTTTCTTCTTCTTCTCACAGATGGAAAAGTCAGAGTCACGGCGCATTGACGATGCTGAACTGAAGTCCTTTATCCAAGCCCATGTACCTGAGGCACGTCTGAAAGATACCCAGGGAGGCGACTTGGTCTACTCACTGCCACCTTTCACCTCATCCAACGCCTCCACGTATCGCTCCCTCCTGACTGCTCTGGACTCCAACCTGGATGCCCTACAGCTCGGAGGCTATGGCATCTCTGACACCACGCTGGAGGAAGTGAGTGCACACACACCCACGCAGAAACAACACAGGTTTAGACTACATTTATACTTGTAGGAAAAAAAAAGAAGTTCTCCAACTGATACAAAATGTGCAAATCTGCCAGTAATCCCAACGATGATGATACTGACATGTAAGCGAATTGTCACCTTAAAGGCATACTGATATCGTCTTTGCTCTTCTCAGATGCTCATGTGTTACTCTTGTCTCTGCAGGTGTTCCTCCAGTTGACTCACAATACAGACGGCGAGGACGGTCCCCTGTCTATCTCGGAGACTGTCTCTGACTCAGCATCCATCGACAGCTTTCCTTCAGACCTCAGTGAGAGCATCCCCAACTTTGGTGACAAGATCAGTAAGTTTTCAGCTCTTGTTCCTCCTCTCTGACTCGCCCCCGCATTTCTTTCTCATATGTTTTCTGTTCTTCTTGCTTTTCTTCCATCACCTGCACACACTTACTTTATCGGCCAAAAAAAAAAGTTTCATCTTTTCACCAGACTTCACTTTTTGAAATTTTGCATCTTTATACATCGTCTAAAAACATTTAGTTTGTTTTCTTGTAGAATCAATCTACACAAATCAACGCATTCTAAGATAGCTTAGAAATGATTCCACTTCCTTCTGTTTCTGTTTCAGAACTAACCAGTTCATCCACAGTGAGTGGTTTGGCCCTGGCCTGGCAGCAGATGACAGCCATCCTGATCAAGAGGTTCCACCACAGCCGCAGAGACTACAAGGGTCTGATCTCCCAGATCCTGCTTCCTGTGATCTTTGTGGTGTTTGCTATGGGCCTGGGCTCCATCAAGAATGACCTGCAACATTACCCCGAGCTGGAGCTCAGTCCTGGGCTCTACAACCTCGGCCCGAGCTACTCCTTCTTCAGGTGAGAATCAGATGGGAGAATGAGAAAGACAGTGAAGTTTGTCTCATGGGAGATTTGCTTTCGGCTTCTTCCTCTGTCCATTAATTGTCCATGTGTTGTTTCTGGGAAGCCTTTCAAAAATGTTTCTTTTTCTAACTGAAAGGTGAACTGATTAGGTTTGATGGCCAAAGATCAGAGGTGAAGGTCATTGCTGATCATGTGGGATTCTAATGATCGAAACCTTGTGTCATCTTACTTGTCAGTCAATTTCAGTGAAAGCACACACTCGATCAAGGTGAATATACAGACTGGTGACCAGTGCACAGTGCATTCACCCAAACAGAAACTGGTAAAATCAGGGGCCCTTATCCACAGCCCAATGAACCATGGGTGTTCCTGGTGTGAGGGGAAAGTGCTACCCGCTACACCACTGTGCACTCTCATAGCACCCTGCATCAGACAACATGCACAATACCACACCACCTGCTTCCTAAAGAGTCTTGTACAATAATAACAGTGAAATTTCAGAAATTACAGATAAATAAATTAGTGCAATATGAAGTATAGCGTAAATGGCATAATCTACGCATAGTAAATAATGAAGCATGAACCTATGTTGTGCAACAAATGCTTTGTTATGTTATATATGTATAAAGATCAGATAAATCTGCAAAGCCACAGGCTGAAGCCAGTCTGCAGTGCCGGTCTAAGGACGTGTCACATTGGGAAAAGAATTCGAAGCTTTAGTTTGTTGAAGGGCAGATGGACGAGAGAAAGAGAGGGAGTGAGAGTCAGGGATGGTTGTGTTGAAGATGGCTACCGTGCGAGATCAAAGTGGGAGAGATTAAGAGTGTCAGGAGATTGCGAGATGTCTTCATCCTCAAGATGTGCTGTTGTTTGATCAAGGGGATGTGCAGCAAGGGTGAAAATGCTGAGGTGCTAATCCATATCAAAGACCGTATAGATGCTCCTCCTGCTCCTCTTTACCTTGAGATATAAAGCAGGTTGAAAATTATATTTCAGTGTTTGATTTTATTAGTAAATCAGTGTTCTGGTTAGGGTTATGGTGCAGAGGAAAGTTATAAGTAATTTGACAGTGCTTCTGTATTTTCTGTTTGTATTTATGAAGAATTTTAATGAAGTGCAATCACTTTTTTTTTGTTAAAGGGACAGAATACACTGAATGAATCAGTTCAAAGCAGCAAGTCAAAAGTCTTCATGTGTACATTCATTTGATTGCTCTGGTTTCTCATTGAGAGAATCGTCTATCAGAAACATGTAATATACCAATATTTAATTCACACAGATGACTGTACGTACGCAGAAGTTTTAATGACTCCATTTACATGTACTGTAAAAACCTGATCATGCAGGGATTATGTTGTTGATTAACTGACAAAGTCAGCAGCATAATGCAAGACTATTGGTCAAGGAGAGATATCCCTCCAATACTCTGTCGACATGCAAGTATATCTGTTACGCATACAGCAAAAGAAAGGCAATTAACTTGAGTGGACAACAAAAAACATGAAGGGCAGTCGCAGGAAGCTTCTGAATTGGTTTTTCAAATATGAACCACCAACCATCAATTTCTGTAGATTAACAATAGCATAATGAAAGCTTACTTGGAGATTGCATTAGTCTGTGTGTTTTGTTTTCTGTTAATGCCACTTGAAACAAACGCTTGTCTGTGTTGTGTCATGCTGAAAACTGTTTGTGCTTCCTCTCATTCATGTCTTTTGGCTTCACAGCAACCAAAACCCCAGCTCCAACCGCCTGGTGGACAGAATGATGTCCTTCCCAGGGATCGACAACGCCTGCCTCGACAAGTCTAATGACAAGTACGTAATTACGCTTTAAATGCCAGCTGGGCTTTTATTTTCCCAAAAAATGATCAAGCTACCACTGATGCATTAAGCAGTCGCGTTCTCTCTGCATCCAACCCTTCTCTTAATGTATGGCACATTCATATTTGAGTCATTGTCATTCTTTCCCTGCCTCCACTTTTGCCTTGTTCCATTTTATACGACGGTCGCCCTTCAATTTCTGTCACTCTCTCTGGCCTCCCGCACGTCCCCCCTCTTCATTTTCCTGCTGCAACGGCTCAACGTATGTGGCTGAGAGCCTGCAGCAGGACGCTCTGATGTGAGAGCATCATCTGTATTCTATAAACACCCTGTGTTTATAGGGCAGATTTTCCCCTTGCAGACACTCAAATCAATGTTGGCACTCATGAACCAGACCTCAGAGGCATTTTAAAATTCTCGGCTAAATAAAAGAGAGAGAGAGAGAGCAAGCCTGGGTGCCTCCTCATACCGTCATGTGTTTACAACACAAAAATGACTGACGTTGTATTGGCATCATTATACACTGTTTGGTCTCATGACTGATGCCTAATTGCTAACTGAGGCAACAGGTGTGCGTGTGAGTGTGCAAAGACGTGTGTGTCGCCACCGTCTCTGTTTGATCCGCACACTGTCCTTGAAAGCATTTGGCAGTAAGCAAACTGTGAGAGAGCTGAACAGCAGCCCACACAAACACATATTTCACACAATATGATCTCACGGAACATATTAAACAGCTTTTGAAACTGTTATCAGAAAAAAAAAAATTAAGTCTTGATCTCACAAATATCACACCAACTCAGCTACTGCATGAGTGGTCGCTTTTTTTTTTTTTTTTTTCCTTCTTCTTCTTCTTGTTCTCGCACTGTAAACAAACCAAACGGCAACATCATGCAGCCATCACATCCACTCAGTTCCATTATACGTTCCAGGGTGTGTTTTAGAATAGGACTGTCACATTATCGCGCCCCGCAGACTCCCATCGTTTTGCTGAACCACCTTTTGACTTTGTGAATGTGTTTCTTTCCACTTTGAAGGGTTTGCAGTCGAAAGACAAACAGCTGGATTTCCACAGGGAACCGATCCAAAGCATTTAGTGTCTGTAAATGCCCCCACCGGGAACAGGTGAGACTGGGTCACTGAGAACGGTGCGTGTTTGCCAGTGAGTGAGTGAGTGAGTGAGATTCTGTGTTTTCACTCGTATGCTTCCTGGCACTGGAACGCGTCCTTCTGAGCCTCCATTGGCGATCGATTGAAAAAGGACAAGTGTAATGCATTTATGTCTTCTGTGCACCGCAGATTTGTGACGCGGACAACTTCCAGCCCCCCCACAGGAGCATCCCGTCATCCCAGGTCGTCTACAACCTGAGCGGCATCAATGTGGAGACGTATCTGGTGGCGACGGCCAACGACTTCATCAGGAACAGGTGAATGCAGAAGGAGCTCACATTATGTTAATGGAGCCACTCCGGCATCGCCTCATTAATACTTCACTGTATTTCGTGTGGTACATTAAAAGTGCACTCAAGTTGCACGAACTGTGAAATAATGTTCCGAGAAGATCCAAGCAGTTGTATCACTTAATACTCTTAATAACTCGTAAGTGTATTTCATAATCTTGCATCATTTTGCTGAGTTAACCCACTTAAGCATCGTTTGCAAATAATGTAAAGGAGCTTTTTTTTTCAACTTTTCGCTTGAAGCAAGTGACCTAAATGAAATGTACTGATTTTCCTTGTGTTCAGTCAAAGACTCGTTCCTTCTCACTCTTTCAAATAGAATATGCCAGTCACATGGAAAGCTTCAAAATGGTTATAACCTCAATGTGTCAGTTTCAATGGAGATCTGGTCTTTTGCAAAAAAAAAAAAAAAAAAATGTTGTTCAGGGATTTGATTAATTGAATAGGAACTTTATTAAGACGATGCTGACTAATGCCCCGTTCAAAAAAAAAAAAGAGGAAATAATGAAAGAACAGGGTCAAACTACGTTTTGAACTTATCCAGCAAAAAAAAAACACACAAAATCCCTTCAGTCCTTCAAAGCTACAGCACAAAATGCACACCCAGGATGTGCATTGAGTACATTGATGTCTTGACAGACATCACCAGCTTCTTCATGTCAGAAATGAAACCCAAACCTGAAGCAAGCCAGATAATTAGCTGTCAGTTTAGTCAGATAATTAGTCTGTCAGAAATAGCAGAGTCATACCGTCAGCAGTCTACAGTCTAGCCACTGTGAGCAGTTTGGGTTTCAGTGTCTTTTTTAAGGACACTTCAGTGCGTTACACAGATGGGGGATCAAACCAGCAACCTTCCAACTGAGAAGCAACCCGCTCTATCGACTGAGCCTCCAAAATTCCAATGTTACGTAATTTAATAATAATAATAATGCATTGGTTTAGCTCCAATTATATATTTCTGTCTGTTTCAACACTCAGCATGCATTATTTGATTGGTTCAAACATAAGACAGACTTTTCTTCTCCAAAAAATAAATGAAGTGGGTTCATCCTCTTATGTTCAGCTCCTAGTAGTGATACAACAGCAACACGGGACCCTAAACAAGAAAAACGCGCTGTATGTAATACACAGCTCGCTGACTGAGCCAGTCAGATGTCAGCTGCATGCGATGACAAGTCAGTTACATGTGCTGGACGTTGTTGTTAGGAAGCTGTTCAAAGGCTTCAAACAGCTGCATCTCAAAAGGTTTGAATGTCGGGAGGGGCAAACAAAACCGGAGCATGAGAGCAATGGCAGCTGAAGCGAGACCAGACAGGCAGGAGATCATGTCAGGAATGAGACGAGGACACTGGAGACTCCAGACTCTAGATTAAAAGTGAATGTATCCACTAAGGAAATTTCCAGTGTGATGTGCCACAAATATCCCTCTGTATTGCCTCCTTCAGCTTAACTGCAAGAAGATTAGGTTTAGTGATAAATTTGTGCCTGGTCTTTTATAAATAATTGTAGCTATACTTTAATTTGCGGTTTTGATGTTAATACCTCATCTACATATTGTGATTAAACAAATTAAGTGTTGTGCAGATTTATCAGTCGCAATTTGAACTCTTTGATCGATCTAAATCTTTCTTTCTTTGTCACACAGATATGGAGGCTTTGCTTTTGGCTCGCCGCTTCCGCCTGACTTGCAAATGGACGTTAAAATCGTGCCTAAAAACCGCACACTGTCTAAGGTACTTCTTTCTTTTGCTCCCCTGCTGCGTGCCTCATTATCACTTTAATTGCTACACTGATGAGTTGTTAAAAGTGAAAAACATGACATCCTTACAAGACTTGTTTGGCTACAAGATCAATGATTTGCAGATGGAGCTGGATTGTTACACCATCAGTGTCACTATAAACATGCTTTACTGCAGCAGTTGTGCCACTGTCTTAGTGTGTAAATGTTTTCAGATGACATCTGCACCATTTGGATTGTGGAAGTGTTTAGTCAAGATGCCGCGTTCATTTTCTGATCCTGAGCAGCGTGAGTGATGTGACTTATTATGGATGTGTGTTTGGGTGCATCTGTGTAGGTCTTGTACAACCCCGAAGGCCACCACACAATGCCGGCATACTTAAACAGCCTCAACAACCTGATCCTGCGCGCCAATCTCCCAGCAGACAAGGATCCACGCAAATACGGTAAGCTTGAGTTGATGTTGCAGAGGCTTTAGAGGTTTCCCTAGATCTGATTTTTTTCTTTTTATCGAGCCTGTGACAGTTACAGCTAAGTGATATATTACTATTTGAGAAACATGTTTGGTTGAATTATAGTTTATCACTCAAAACACTCTTTTCAAAAGGAAAGATAGGATAAAGATTGTGAGGGAAGCTCATCAGTATTAGGAAGGTGTTCCTCACTGAGCAGCCTTTGCATTTTCTGTATGAAATACAAAGAAGGCAGTAAACAGTGTGTGTTTACTCATGGTTCATTTCACTGGAGAAAAGCCAGGGGGTGCTGTGTGTCCTTACTCTCGTGTCATGATGCATCCTGAATACTGATGAGTGCCACTCACAGGGGAGCTTTGCTAAAGAGAAATGAGGCTGGCCCACGTTTTCAGACTGTGTCAGCTCCGGGTATCATCCTGACCATCTGCCTGCGGGCAGGAGCGCACAAACAGACACACACTCGCAGATACACATTAAGGATTGCTCATAAAACCCTGCCGTACGTGCACTGAAATGCAGACACGCGCATATTTATCCCTGCGTAGATGATAAAAAGTGCTCTAGGGTAAAGTATAACCATTTACCTGCAAACTTGTGGCTGGCTGGTGGTTGTCGGGAGCAGAGATCCGGGGGATTACTTTCAAGGTGACTGGTTGATCCGTCGAAAAGAGAGCCTAACCCTTCTGCATTGTGTGCTACAGTATTATTTCTGGGTTGGGACCTTTTTGGATGTCTGAATCAATCTGTTTTTCTCACAGCGCCCTCAGAGGGATTTCTGACCATAACCGCCCACTGCTGCAGATGCACATCACACTCCTGCCCACCAGTCTCTGTTGTTCACAGTATAGATTGCGATCACTCCCACCTGCAACAACTTTATATTAAAACTCCGTCTGACCAATCCCCCTGAGAAAATGCAGTTACTCAGCTGTTAAATAATCTAGCTTCACAGAACGTGAGCTGAAAGAAACCCCGTTTAACTCGTGAAAATGAAAAGAAAGCTCATTTTTGGCTGAAATCACTCTGAACTACTGTGCCACAATCATGATCCAGTTTGATCCAGTCAAAGATGGTCTAAAAGTCAGTCAACAGATACATTTAGCCAAATTTGTTTAAATTAGTGCACTTTCTTTTTGAAGGTCTGAAATTCACAGGTTTGTCAGTATTAATCATCCTTCGGCTTTGGGCCTGCTGACCAGACAAAATGCACACTTCTGGCTCCATTATCTCGTTGGATAACTCAGGAACGATGTATTCACTTGTGATATTTTCAGATGTTTGTTTTTCAGCGGGAATTAACCTGACCTTTGGCCATCTGACTTGAGCTCATATTGATGCTGTGTTTCTTGTTACAAATGTATAAGTTAGTTGGATTCAGCAGTTCCAGGAAAATTCCCCTTGTGCCAAGCACTAATCCTTCAGCCTGTTGGGGTGCTGCATCGGTTTAACCAAACTTAGGCTCCCTCCCAGGAAATGTTAGCAGAGGATTGAGCATTTCATGTCTGTGAGCATCTAGAGTACCCAGAAAAAAAAATGATAAAAGAAAATTCAATTTCCTCTGTGTGCACCAGCAAATGAAATCATCTAGCAGTATATTTTTCAACTGACCGTGTCTCAGGCTAAGAGAATAGCATTGCTCATTTAGGTGCCACGCTGAAAAATTGCTCACATGCTGGCTGTTGTTTTTCTATTGCTAACAAAATGCTCTGTTTCTTTCTATTACAGCCATTTCTGTTTCCAGCCACCCCTATTTTGGCCGGGCTGATGATGAAGATGCAGTGTAAGTACCATGCTTAAAGCTCTTCAGCTGAAATGACTGTCTGCATATAAAAACACAAATGCTTGCAAACAGTTTGTGAAAATGTTCCAGAATTAGTCCCTTCTGTTTTGCAGCCTCCCTCTTTTCACTCCCTGCATCAGAGTCGGGGTGGATTCAGGGCAGGGAGATACATGACAGCAGTGTTTACCCATATTTGATTTTCTAAATGGATTTCGATGAGCTTACTCTATTGATCAGTGAGTGTTTATCCTGACTTTGGCACTGAGGTGGATTGATTCCACACCCACTTCCCAAAATGAGTTTATTTAAAATACTCCACTTTCTGCTTTAGGAACTCAGACTTTGGAATAGTGTTAGCATACATATGTACAAATGAACATGTGTGTGTGTTTAGCTCTAGTCACTGAAATGATCAGTGCTCGCGTTAATGTTCCCCTCATTTAGACTCTGCTAAAGTTCTGCCGAGGCTCCAAGTTCACGTTCAACACCCCAGCCTTCCTTCTCTGCACACACAAACACTCATAATCCTCCTCTAAGGTGATAACTGGCTTTCTCACTTGATATATTGATTTGTCTGAGGTGTGTTAAAGATACAGCCCAGTTATTACTCCAGATGTCTGGCTTTCACAATGACTTGGCTTTGGCCGAGGTAGAAATTCTGTCTGCTATCTTGGCCGCACTGATAACATGCCTGTGGAGTAGTGGCCGCTCCCGGCTATCTTCTCCAGTTAGCGGTGCCTTAAAACGCCTGCCACTCGTCATTCTCCACTATTCTCTCCTCACCCCCCCCCCCCCCCCCCCCACCTCCACCCGGCCCCGGCTCGAGCAGCGGTGGTCAAAGTTGTTCAGTACCATGAGGGGGTTAGCTCCAAAGCATCGTAGATGAACAGTACAGGCCAAGCACATAGAAAGTTTGAATGAGCACACTGGCATGAAAGTAACTAAGGGATCAAAGATTCAACGGGATTTTTGGAGTCTGATCTGGACAATGGGCTCTGCAGGCTCACAGCAGCACCGCCGGCTCGCTGAGCGTACAGCAGTAGCAGTGTGGAGCTGTTCTCTGCATGGAACCATCTGTTTCTTTTACAGTTATCTCTGTCAAAGGCAGGACGCGAGCATCTCTTTTTAACAAAGCTGTTTGTTATTAATGGACTCCATTCATTGCTCGCCACTTCAATAGTTCAAATGAGTCAATTCCCAGCAGGGAGCGATATGATAATTTGTGGTCAGACTTTAAAATAGGCCTTTGTTTTCAGAGAAGACTTACACCTGGTTGCCTCATTCAAAGAGATTCAGCACAGCAGAGTATATTGATTCGTTTGTGTACTTTGTTGTCCCTTCTGCACTGGAGTCTTACCTCAGGAAAAAAAAAAAAGTACAGGAAAGCACACTACGGTATATTAGCCATTAGCCAACAGCGTTCACACGTATGAATAATCATGCAGTAATTAAAAATGTAACTTGTAATTAACTGCAGAGTGTGAATGATCCTGTCTTTGTCCCACAGTGTCCAGGGAATGCTGCAGATCCTCGTGGCTATGTGTGTGCTGACAGGCTATTCAATAATGACAGCCAGCTTCGCCATCTATGAAGTTAATGAGCACCACAGCGGGTCTAAGAGGCTTCAACACATCGCTGGCATCAGTGAGCCCTTCTACTGGACTGTGAATTTCATCTATGACATGGTAACATCTCATCGTTGCTTATATATATAAATCAAAACCTAAATAACCATCTGTGATAATTAAGTCTTTCTGTTGCATCATGTCCTGTCTTTGTCCTCCACAGACCATCTATATGATCCCCGTGACTCTGACCGTCGCCGTGATTGCCATCTTCCAGATTCCAGCGTTTACCTATCGACAGAATCTGGCTGCTGTCACACTTCTGCTGGTGCTGTTTGGGTGAGTGATTCAGGGATTCTTGTGAAATCGCTGTCTGAATATATTTCATTGTTGTTCTCTAAGCTCGTAGCCCCAGGCTTTGTCTGCTGCAAGGATTCAAAATTAGACAAGTAAATGTCAAACTCAGGACAGACCTCAAATGTTACCTGTGTTGCTTCATTTAATTGTTTTGACCAATCAGAAATCAACGATCGACGCAGGCTCTCTTTTTGAGGTGGACGAGGGTTTAAGGAAAAGAAAGGTTGAGAACAACTCAGTCGTCTCATTGAAACTTTTAAGCAATTTTGAGACAAAAACAGAAAACACTGCCTGCTAACTGTTTTAAAAGCAAAGATGACGTTTGAAGCTCGATAGCTTTGGCTCTCCTTGTAGTAAATCAATAAGCGTACTCAGCGTTACTGCGATCCTTCATGGAGGAGCCACCAAAAACCTGGTTGACAGCTCTAATTGGCTTGATTTTTTTTTTTTTAAACCATTGGTTAATTAGCTTTTTGGGCATCTAAAATATTTAAATTATCACCAACAAGGATTAATAAAGCAAGAAAAACGACCATATCAATGTGGACAAAGCTGATGTCTGACTTGAAAAACATTCCATCAACAGAAACCTGCTCGTGTGAGTCGCCGTCAATGGTGGTAGTGTTTTCAGACGGACATATGAAATACAAAGTTGTAAAGGTGTTTGTTTTGATGGCTTTCGATTGATTTGTTGTTGTCATTAATATGAAATGACAAAAAAATGTATGTTTTTCTGAAGGTGGCAGGGCAGCATACTGCTTGCTTAATTTTCTGAATCGTTCCATTACATTTACTAGTATTACTACAGAGGTCAAACACAAATTGACAGCGATTTTCAATCATAATAGAGCTCAGTTTAGAGGAGCAATATTCAACTACAAAGCAAAACTTTACAGTTCGGGTTTTGGCATGTCTTCAAAAGCACTGAAATGTATTTTCTTTTATCCTCCTTTCCTGTTGTTTGAAATATATACACGTGTAGATAACCACAATTTGAAAATTGAGTTTACACCAAGATTCACATCACAGCGAAGCAAATACGGTTTTGCTGAAAGATTGTCAAGAATTCTAAAAGTTGTATAATGTAATCTAAGTAAAGTTTTCGCATTTGTGAAAATGGGGACGTTGACGTAGCAGCTTTGTTTGTCTACAGTCATTGTAGATTTCACTGCTGACAGCATCGGTGTTGTCCATATGAAAGATCTTGAGAGAATCGACAGAGCTCAGATCGGATCAGATCACTCGCAGTTTGACTGTTATCCTCACTGTGAACCCAAACCATCCAAATAACTTTTTCTCTGTCAAACAGGAAACTGTAACTACAATGTGTTTGCTGCAGAGGATTTTTCAAAGTCAAAGTTGTTTTGTTTTTTTTTTCTTTTTTCCTTTTTTGAAAGTCTGTCCTTGCATATGCACTGTGATTTCGAGCTTCCGCTCCGTATTACTTTGTGTGCCATGAGGTAGGATTTACAGCACGGAGCATAAGGAGGCTGCTGTTGTTCAAATGCAAACACAGCGAAAAAAATTTTTTTTCTGAAAATCTTGTGAAGACAGATGGCGGTTGGACTGAAAAGCTGATAGAAAAATTGCTGCCAACATGTTTTTCCCATTCAAGCCAAAGATGCTCAAGACAGCGGAGGGAGGGAGAGAGACAGGGATCAGAAAGCAACAGGGCTTATGGAAGCAACAATGAGACTCCGTGTGAGATAGACGCTAGTGATCTTATTGGTTTTGAAATCAATCTGAGAATGAGATCGAGATTTTGGGAAGGCATCAAAGTTACGACGTGTAAGGTCTCCCTCATCTGGATTACTGGGATTATCGACATCGTTCCCCAGCCGGAGCTGGCTTTCAGGCCCCTGTGTTTGTGGTTATTGTTTGTGGGCCTCGTCCTTTGCCCTGATTCTCAGAAAGTCAAGTCAGCAGTCCGCTTCTCATCTATCAGACAGATGTCTCCCTCCCAAGCAATGAGTAATCGCAGCGCTTCATCTGTCAGGCTGCAGCCACCTGGTCTGGTCCGCAGCCTCCGTGCTTCTGTTCCCTGTCATAGCTTGGCACCAACAGTCTGCCTACCAAGCACCTTTTTTGGGCATGCCACACAGACACTTTGTCTCTGTCTGTTTGTGTGCGTCTCCTTTATTTCTCACCCTGTTTCTTTTCTTTTTTTTTTCCCCCCTCTCCTTTTTCTCCTGTTTCATTCTTTCTTCTCCACTTTGTCTCGCTGACCCAGACACCCCAATCAAATGAACAAGCAGATTATGTTAGAGAAAAGAGAGAGCAAAAAGAGAGAAAAGATGTTCTGCCACCTGGGGAATAAAGAGAGCAGTAATTTATCTTCCTCTGTTTTGGCATCATGACTGAATGTTTACTCTGCTTGTGGTGTGGTATTTCTACTCTCTATCTTCTGCCTTCTTTGGTGCCTATTTCCATCAGGATAACAGTGTTTTTTTTTTTTTCAGTTTATTCTGTTAAAGTCCTGACCCACTTGGTAAAAAATTCAAGGCTGCCTTATTTTGGAAAACATTTCTGAGGAGTACTTTCTGAAATTTCCCCATCCACTGTGTTTTTTTTTTTCTTTTGAACATTTAAAATCAAAGAGAGCAGATGTGGGATCTTTCAAAATGTATGAGTTAACTGCATGCTGTTGTGTGTTTTAAAGCATCTTGCTTTTCTCACATCTTCAGGTTTTCTACCTTCCCATGGATGTACCTGTTATCGGGTTTCTTCAAGGATGCAGAAATGGCCTTCATCACCTACGTGTGCCTCAACCTCTTCCTCAGCATCAACACCATCATCTCCACCTCGATCCTCCACTTCATAAGTCAGATTTCACAGAATCACCCTGAGGTCAGAATGAACTGCTTGTGTTTTGTTTTTCTTTCAAACAAACTTAAATGTACTCTTAGATTTTCAGTATATTTCTGAATTGAACTGCAGCTCAGGTCACTGAGGTAACTTTTACACGATGGCAGTTCTTTTTATCCTCGTGTCATTTGTTTTTCTGCAGGCGATCAAGGCCATCTTCAAGAAGCTGTGCCACGCGTTCCTCATCTTCCCCCAGTTCAACTTTGGGAACGGGATGCTGGAGCTGGCCAGGATGAACATAAACGTGCAGCTTCTCCTGGGCTATGGAGTTGATGCCTATAAGGATCCGTTCTCCACTGACGCCCTGGGCTGGATGTTCATCTCCGCTTTCATCCAAGGCCTGTTCTTCTTCAGCCTGCGTCTGCTGCTCAACAAGTCTCTCATCCGGAAAGTCAGGTCAGGCGAAAGAAAAAAAAAAAGATCGTCATTGTTAGTAGCCAGTTAAGAATGCTAGTGATTTGAGAAAATAGAAAGAGAATCACTTTTGATGAAAAAAAAGGGCTAAAAATAATTTCCACTTGCTGACATTATTTCCCCTCTTGCAGGCACCTCGTTTTGGGCAGAAAGACTGTGCCTCAGGTGGCATATGAGGACCAAGACGAAGACGTGGCGACGGAGCACCTGCGGGTGTCCAGCGGAGCCGCCTCCTCGGACATACTGCAGGTCAACCAGCTCACCAAGGTCTATCAGCACTTCAAGAGGAAGATCCCTGCGGTCAAGAGATTGTCGGTTGGCATCCCCGCTGGAGAGGTAAGAAATTTGAAAACAGATTATGGATGCAGTGATCCCCAAACTTAGCAAGGCTATGTACGATATGTAAAATAAGCAAGACAAGAAGTCATGATGCAAAGTTTGTAATCCATCTATTGATCTATGATACTATTTTTTCCAAGTTTGTAATTCTGTTGAATGTTTTATTTTTGCCTTTTTATGAAGTGTGGGCTTAATTAATTGCAGTGACAGCCCTCAAATAAATTCAAGTACAAGGAACAAAAAAACTGTAGAAATGACACTGGAGGTGTTGATATTTTAGTAAATACTATTAGATTGGTTGGAACAAAATTCCAGAATACTGCTAATATGTCTGACTGTAGTATTTGTTAGTTTTAATAGTCTGTAGATTTTACTGTGGACTTTCATTAAATATAATAGAAAGAAAGGATATCATGACTTCACACAATTGAAAAAAAACCCAACAACAAACAAACTGCTTATTTTTAGTGCTTTGGCCTGCTGGGAGTGAACGGAGCAGGAAAAACCACCACTTTCAAAATGCTGACTGGTGATGTAAGCCCAACTGATGGAAGCGCACAGATCAGGGACTGGGAAGGGTGAGTCGCAGATTTATTTATTCTTGTCCATTTTGCTTTCCAATAACAGCTCTTTTTTAAGATTTATTTTAACTTACATTTTATGTTTCAGTTATACCCTGCATGTTTCTCATATCACAATATTTATTCTCAAAATGACGCTTATAGTATGTAAACTTTCATTCATTCATTCATTTTCTGCCGCTGCTCCCTTTCGGGGTCGCGGGTGGCTGGAGCCGATCCCAGCTGCTGTGGGCGAAGGCGGGGTACACCCTGGACAGGTCGCCAGTCTGTCGCAGGGCTGACATGTAGAGACAGACAACCATTCACTCACGCATAGTATGTAAACTTAATTTAGAAAATTTTATTCAGGATGAAGCCAGCTATGTGAAGCTCATTTTAGTTCAGGGACTGTGGACGGGGTGTAGTTCACTTCAAAAAGCTATATTGATGTAAACAAAACTGTGCTTTTCAATACAGAATTGTAGAAAAAGGTTGATATATCACACATTTCAATATATGGCCAATCCCTACACATTCAGAAACTGTCACACATTTTAAAACTTTGAAGCATTTTGAAAATATTGGACATTCTAATACTCTCACACATTTTAAAACTATCAATTTTTTTTTTCCTTGATTCGTTACAGCAGAGACCTTGATAACAAAGGATTAGACTGTTGTTTCAGATTTGAATGCCATGCTCTCTCATGCCGAGTGCAGTGGAGTCCAGGGGTGAACAACTCATTAGAAAAACTCAGATTTTCTTGATTGATTTATCTGGAATTGGCAGACATGGTAAATAAATCCATAAAACACCAAATATTTTTGCGATTTTTGTCGCTAAGGAGTACAAATATGTTACCAAAACTCAATTTATTTTTATTAGCAGAAAAAATGGTTAAAAAAAAAGACTCTGACCTGAAACCATCTGTGCCAGTGTAACACTTTAACACTTTTACAGCCTTTGCTTCACCTGAACAGTACAGAATATGAAGTGAAACAGTGTGAGCCCAGTTGGCAAATTAGGAACAACAGTAAACACGGTCTAGTGCTTCTTTTACATTTGATTAGCATAATGCAGATATCAACAAATATGGTATTATATTTCATCATCCATTATTTTTACCTAAACTGTTAAAAAAAAAAAAAAAAGTACAAACTGCATGGTGGGTATTCCCAACACAGCAGTGTTCAGATAACAAGCCTCCTGAAAAATCTAACATGCCAGCAAGTCAATCTGACCTGCACCGTGTGTTGGAGGCGATTTACAAGAATCTGTCTTTCTTTCTTTCTTTTTAATCCCAGGCGTCTGGTGGACATCATGGAGTGCCGAAACAAGGGAATTAACATCGGATACTGTCCCCAACAAGACGCACTGGACCACCTGCTCACCGGCGAGGAGCATTTGTACTTTTATGCTCGCATCCGCGGCATTTCAAAGAAACAAATACGAGGGGTGAGGAAAATCTGCAGTCTCTCCTGCTGCCTTTCAAACCTCTGGGAAAGTGACAACATCTTCCACAGAATGACACGAGATCTGATATGAATTCAAAGGTGCACTCCCACTGCAGGACGAGCAGCCGCCGCTCGATGCATGCAGAATCAGAGGGTGTGAAGTGTTGACTGACGCGTACTGAAAGCCATGCCATTTGAAGCAAAATGGAAAAATCTTCTGTCGACAGCTTGTGTGGTCCGAAGTTCAGAATTAAGCTGGTGCTGTTCGCCTCAGCACAGACTTGTGTTTAAATGATGCTTTAACGATGAAAGGATCTTATCTGACATGTCGCTTTAGCCTTATTCTTCCCATTTATCTTTCTGAGAACTAATCAATCTTGCTTCTGTGGTGATTACGGAGTGTGCCTGTCTTTGACTGCAGCAGACATGAGAGGAATCTGCGGAGCAGTCAGTCAACACAGAATGTGATTTCTGATTCTCTCCTCCGATAATATCCTTTATTTATATTCTCAGAAACGATAGTAAACAAATGTGAGGAGAAAGCATCATTACAAATCTAAATTGTATGCTTAAAATAAAAGCTAAAAGCTCCGTATTTTATTCAGATCAGGACACGGAAGCAGAAAAACAAATGTTGACAGTGCGGTGCTCACACAGTGGGCTGGTAGATATACAGTCACACATGCCTGCATAGACGGTAAAGCACATAAATGGATGTGCCTGGCACTAATCCTCCTCACTGCTGCTGTTATGACTCCTCTTCCTCTGGTCAGGGTAGTGACAACAATGGCTATAATGGCCACAGAGCATCAGCACAGCACTAATTCACAAAGATGAGGTTATATATAGAGTTCCTCTTATGTTGTCTCCCACTGACAGTCCCCTAGCTGTGGATAATGAGACAAGCCTTAATGGGGTCATTTCACATTGACATGGTTTTGTCGGCTTAATGAGCTGTTACATCAAAGGTGATAGAAAGTGTCTTTTACGAGCGGACATAAAAAACAACTTATTTTGATCCAAATCCATCTGGAATGTGCTCGGTGTTCTTTATGCCCAATCACTCACACTTTAAATTAACGCCCCAAATACTGTGCGTAAGGTTTTTAATGTGTAGCCAGTGCTCTGATAACCTTAATCAGTGAATTTGGTAGAATTACTCAAGACTTTGGAGAAAATCAACAGCAACATCCTCTTGCTGAGAGAAAACGGAAAGGATCACTTGCAAAAACTCGCCTCATTGATTTGGTTTCCAAATTCGCCATCTGATGGGGAATAAACAAGACAGAAATTTACCAATGGGAAAATCCCCAGAGCTGTTTTAGAAAAAGCAAGGGCAGTTACTGTTTGTTGTGAGCAGTAGATAAGCTCTTTGAGACTAAGATAATAACAAGGTCACTGAAGAGATTTGACCCCTGCTTCCACTTTTTCTCAGTGCATTGGATAAAACTGACATCCTCGAGATGGCTTATTCTGCTCCAGTCCCTTGCAGCCTCGGCATTGCGTGCAGTCTAGATAAAGGAAAGTCATCATTGTTGTGCAAACAAAATTAAAAATGCATTGGAGTGAAACTGATAGATACCTCAGTTATTTACTGGCTCGGGACAGAAAGGGAGCAGGCAATTACAGAAAGAAAATTAATATCAGTTTGCCAGTAAGAAGCAGGGCCATCCTCTGGCCTCTGCCCGGAAAAAAAGCCGCACTGCCTCTCTTCGGAGGTGCTGAAGTACATGTAATGGCACGCTGGTCCCCGAGAGAGGGTTTCTCCTTAATGGTATAAAGGAATAGAAAGATTAACTTCCTGTTAAGGTTCACTGATTACTCGGATTGGTTTGAAGTCTGAAGCTGATTTGTGATTGTATTGCTATGTGCATGAAAATAGAAAAGCACATACTGGCCCGGTGATCATGTCTTGAGTTTCATTTATTTTTTTTGATGGCCATACAGCTGTGGAGAGCAATCAGTAGATGTATTGGCTCTCATTAGATGACTGCAAGACCATTACACATCTCCTGCATCGATTAGCAGTTTACAGCAGTCATCGATCAGGATGGTTCTCTACATTCCTCCACACACACACAAAGAGGAAGGCACAGACAATGTTTTGACACGAGAGAAACTCTTCTGGTTTTTGACGATCTCCATTTGATTAATCGAGGTTGCATGCCAGCCTTTATATGAGAAAGCTGCCTTGTAGTTTAATTGCATTACAGAGTGCTCTTATTTCACCTGTGTTGGTCATTCAGTTTGTCATTCCCTTCGTGTTTATTTATTTATTTTTTTTAGGTGGTGAACTACCTCCTGAAGAGGCTGGAGCTGAACTTCCACAGAAACATCATTACCGACGGCTACAGCTGCGGCACCCGCAGGAAGCTCTCCACTGCGCTGGCTCTCGTCGGCCATCCTCAAATCCTGCTGCTGGTGAGGAAGCACCTGTTCACACTGCTGCAGCAGCTCGTTTCGTTCCTTAACTGGCCACCGGACAACAAATATTAAACTGAACGTACACTGTTCCTCCTGAAAGGCTCTTTGAAGCATCGATCCCGCAGACTTGACAGATCTCAAACAGTTAATTAGTCTGCTTCCTCAGGCTCACCCGAGAGTGGTCTTCCTCACAGCTTTCAACCGCGGTTCAACGGAATGTCTCTATCTCTCTCGCTCATGTCCTTGTTTGTGGATTGTCTTTATTTCTCCTTTCACTCTGTGCCTCCTCTCTTCATTCTACTTCTGACTATATTTGCTCTCCATGATCCATCTTATGCCCTCCACTTCCTCGCCACTTTCTTTTTTTTTTCAATTGTACTATATTTACCAGTTGTCTCCATTCTCTTCCCTTCTCTATCTTGGCTTCAACATGTCGTCATTCTCTTAACGTTTTCTTTCCCTCACAGGATGAACCAAGCTCTGGCATGGACCCTCGCACCAAACGCCACCTCTGGAAAATCATCACTGAAGAAGTGAAAGGAAAATGTGCCGTGGTTCTCACCTCTCACAGGTTAGATGGTTATAGTTAGACATTTCAGTTTCTGAAAAGAAAGAAAAAGGGGTGGCATCACTGGTTCTGTCAGTTTTCTTTCTTAAAAAGCCATAAAGTGAAAAAGGATTAAATTGCTCACCTTTTTCACAGCCACCGGATCAGATCAGTCATGTTTTCTGTGATATTTGATTCAGCACTATCTCTGAACTTCCAGCATGTCTGTTAGTAACACTCCTATATACTCAAACGGTATCGCCGTATATAGTCGTAGAATTAAAATGCACATCAGTATGTTGTATTTTACTGGGATCAGAAATGTTGAGTGATAAACTTTTCTGTAGATGTTTTGGACTCATTTTTTGGCATATTGGAGGTTTCAGATAGATTTTTTGCAGTAAGGATGTAAAATTTGTTCCGTTTGCAGAAATAAGAATTTTATAAGAAAAAAAATTGCAAAAGTTGATTCATGAAAAAAATGCTCTGAATATTTATTCAACCTTTCCCATCTGTTGGGAATTAGATGTACTCTCATTCAAGAAATAATTGAAGTCAAGGTTTTGCAATAAATGAATTCATAATTTTGGAAAGTATCAAATGGACATCAAGAATGTTAAAGCAGTGTCACAACATTTGACGTCTGCTTTTACACCCGCTGCAAAGTGGGACTTGTGAAGTGTCAGAGTGTTATGTAGGGTAAAGAAGTTCATACTGCAGACTGGGAATACTTGTCTCCGACAGCACCAGAGGTATCTTTTATTATATAAGGGCAGATTTACTAATCACTCTGAGCCCAGCACGCCCTTGGTGTAACCCTGCATTTCTCTGTCTCCTCCTCTGTGTGTCTCAGCATGGAGGAGTGTGAGGCGCTGTGCTCCCGCCTCGCCATCATGGTGAAAGGTCAGTTCCAGTGCCTGGGCTCCTTGCAGCACATTAAGAACAGGTGAGTGACCTCTGTTCCTTTTCCAATCCACCCATTACCTCACTCCCCGCAGCTCCCCTAATCGTTTCCCTTGTGGTCCTTTGTGCAGCTGAATGCTCAATTTTACTCGTAAGAAGGGTGCCCCCACCCAGAGCCGCACGCGCCACTCCCCCACCCCCCCGAAACGTAATAACACTGCTTTGTTGGTGAAATCTCCTTTGTCCAGGTTCGGCAGTGGGTTCACTGTGAAGATGTACTTGGCCGAGGCGTCCTGTGATGCAGAGGCAATCACTGGCTTCATGCAGGGCAGATTTCCCAGCACTTATCTCAAGGTGAGCTTCGCCAGCGACCGGATGTGTTCAGAGTACATGGTCGAGAAGAGAGAATAGACTAAATGCATGTGCTGCACTCAGGTTAAAAAGTACAGAGATCATCGGTATAAATGTATGAACCTTTTGTTGGCATCATTTTCTCCTTTTCCAGTGGGCCGGCAGAGCTGACATTAACAAAACTGATGACTATTTCTCATCCTAACTGTACACCCGACACCTGGCATGATATGAATGCTGTTTTAAGCAGTTTTTTTTTTTTCCCCTCCCCTTTGGGGGGGGATTGAAAAAAATTAGAAGACACTAAATTGTCTCATCATTGCCCTGCTAAGTGTTTAAAGCAGAAGTGCAAGCCAGCAGTTGCTTATTTATCCATCCAACAGATATAAATCACATGAGCACTAATTCAGAGTCATGTTTCTGTCAACTTCACTTACCTCTGAAGTTTTGTTTTTTCAGTCCTCATTGGCTCCTAAGGGGAAGATTTAGTTCTGCAGCTACTAAATGCTCAGACGTATTTAAAAACCAGAATAAACACAAAGCTAGGGAAAGCCATTTCTGAGGTTACATGCAGAAATGAGAGATCATTTTCTGTGCGTTTGCCAATGTATTAAAATTTTTCTTGATATATTTCAATCTGAGTAATGTCCTGACATTGTTTAGCGTGGATTTAAGCATAAATTAAATGAAAATGCCTTTCTGTTGTCACTATTAATACCACAGGGAGAGTTTTCTTTTAAATTGTTCACTTTCTCAGATGAGAATTGAATTCACCTGCTGCAGTAGCTTCTATGGGCGCTATCGAAAAAAGTGTAGAATTCAGCAATGTCCATGGTTGAAAACATATTTCACTGTGTAGACAGTGGTGGTGAGAAACTTTTCTTGTTTTTTTTGAAAAGTTGAACCTACATGTATTCTGTGCCGACACACAGGACCAGCACTCTGCCATGGTGGAGTACCATGTCCCGTTTGCTCCTGGAGGGGTGGCTGACATCTTCTACCAGCTGGAGTCCAACAAAAATGCTCTGCGGATCAAACACTTCTCTGTGAGCCAGACCACGCTGGATGAGGTGAGGAAAAAACAGACAGAGTGGGAACTAGTGAGAGGTTTTGTAGGGGTGGGCATATTGTCGTGAGGGACGGTGGGGGGAGAGAGAGGGACAGCAGATGAGAGAGGAAGAGAGAGGGCGAGAGGGGACGCAGGGACAGAAGCTGAGTGGGAGTGAAAGACAGAGGAGAGAAAGTTTAAAAGAGGCAGAGGGAACCTGACAGAGGGTATGCCTGAGGGAAAATAAATGGAATATGAGTTAGAGAGAGAATCCATGAGCTTTATATGCAGCCAGTGCTGATATTCTTCAACCACTTTGCCCCTCTGGGGCTCTGGGATTGGAAGCTACCATGGTCAAATAAAAAAAAAAAAGGGGGATTGGGTTTGACATGTGACCAGAAAATTTCTTAAAAATACACACTTATGGGAAAATGACAGGAAAATATGTCACTTGTATTGTGGGCGTGGATCTTAAATTGGTTCTGCTCCTTCGTAGGTTTTCATCAACTTTGCGATGGGAAAGAACGGGATGAAAACCATAGCGTTTGACAGTGAAGACGAACAAGATGACCTGGACACGACGAAGGCGGTGCAGACGTAGGACACACTGCTGCAACTTAGCCCACTGTGAGATGAAAGAAATGATCTGCGCATGGATAAAAGAATAAAAGTTTTAAACTTCAATATCGCTATTTAAAAAAAAAAAACCACTATTAGTGAATGTGTCATGACTAATCATATGAAATGTAAACTAAATTTGTTTAAAAAAAAATCAAACATAAAATTAAAATGTGCTGACACACTTACATTCATGCAGAAATGAGAAAGATACATGTGTCCGATTTACTGTGTACTTTAGTTTATTTCCTTTTTTTTCCTGTAACGTGACTCCACTGGTATGTTTACCTTAATTCTTCTGATCTAATGGCTTGTGAAGATTGAACTCTGTTATATCAGTCATTTCCCTCGGTGGTGAGCTTCTCTTCACCACCAGTACTGTGCAATCTTCGAACAATATTAGATGTAAAGCCGATAATTACTTTTCTTTGCTCTTTATGTCAGTGAACCGTGATTACCCATCATCTGAAAACACTCATTTAATAAATATATAACATAAGAAGTACATTTTTTAATCTGAGGAACATGTAATTATACCCACGAGATGAAATCTGACAAAAGAAAATATTCACACTCAGAACTCAATATGCACTTTTCCCCTACTCATTAGCACTTTCTCTAAGGGCATATCTAACTTTTGGAATTAATAAACTGAATATTTAATGGACTTTCCTGCTGTTAGACCAGTTCAACATGGTCTGGAATGTATTAAGCCTATTTTTGTAATTGTAATAAAGCTATTTTTCAAGTGCAGCTTCTGTTCATGTATCAATTTTTGCTCTGCTTTCTGCAATATGGCACCATAAGGATGTAGAATTTTGCCGATGTGCTAGAGCTATCCCAGAAATCATGGCTTTTCAAAGGTATTGCAGATTACTATCATACAGAGGACCATAGCTGAAACTGCAATAGAGCAAGGAGCGCGTTGTGCACAATCATTGCTTTCAACCACTTTTGACAGTGTCAAACAATTATTGATCAAATATTGTTGCAAATATCAAAGTGGAACAAAATTGTATGTGTTCATATTGTTAGACTGGAACTAGGGCTGACATGCTCGATGGCATCAAGTCATTCACAGATTACTGAATGGGCATTCAAAGCACTGGCCCAGGGCCACAACAATCTCTGACTTCAGAAATTCAGCAAAATCAGATAAAGGACATCAAAAGATTCCATGCTTCAAAAAGATGCAAAAGAAATGCAATGACCACTGTGAGACACAAAATGTGGCTCAAAAAGAACAGAGAAGCAATGATGGAGCCTGAAATGATACAAATAAATAATTAAATTCAAGGTAGAGGCATAAAGCCCTTTTCATTTGATTTGAAAAGCTATGGTTTTATTTGTTTTGAGTTCTTTGTAACATGTGGAGGGTCTTCTCGTTATATGGTTCATTTTAGAGCAGGGGTGGTAAACATGAGGTCCGTGGCCCAAACCAGCCTGCGAGAGACTATACTTTGATCCACAAAGTTGGAAAGAAAACATTTCAAAGAAAAATGATTTTTTTAAACAAGTTTCTCAAAAGACCACACAACACTGAGGCCCGAGATGAGATATCGGTGATGGTACCATGAAAGATTTATCTAAAGTGAGCAAACTGACTTTATTCTCAAAGCTATGATGTTGATGATTTTGTTAAATCATGCCTAATCTAAAGCTATAGGAAAAGTATTTTTGGGGGAAATTCATTGTATTTTGCAATGGAGGGCATCATTAAAACTGGCTTTATGATGACTTCATAGTCATTTTTGGTAGTAATTGCTTAATTTTGCAAAAAATTTGATGTCATCACATTCAAATGCTCTGTACCACACTTAAATATAAAGGTTATTATATTCAAAGTACATCTACGAGTGTATTGAAATAGAATGAAATTATTCAAAACACAAATAATAATATTTGGGGGGTAATATAAATCATGTTGCATTTAAAAAAAGGAAAATATTTTCACAGTTTGTTTTCTTTGTTATTTAGTTTTTAAGGCTTTTCGTACATGTTTGAATTTTTGGCCAAAAACTGACATGGAAAAGGTTTATTTTAAATATTCAAAATAAATGAAGGAGCGAATGACGGACCGTATGAGATGAGCGGAAATGACGTAACTTGGTCCCGCCCTTCGGAGCACTTCCGTGAATCTGGCGGGAAATGCAACAAGTCAGGAAGAGAGTGTGAGCGCGGAGTCAACAAACAAACAGAACACTTCTCATCATGGATGCGGATTCCTCTGTACAGACTAACGACTGGAAAAACACCAGAGAGTCTGTTGCAAACTTCCGACGCCTGCTGCTTTGTTCTAAATGGTAAGTTAAAAGACTTTGAGAGTGGTTTTCTGAACCAAAGCAGTTTTCATATAAATCTGAAATATTACCGGAAGTCTGTACAGCTGTCTTTGGACTAGATTACAGCTGTAGAAATGGTAATCATACCATAATCCAGAGTTGGGTGACGTTTTGAAACAGTAACAAACTTTCTCTTGTTTCAAAGTCCTATGAGCAGCTTACACGGATACTCCATTCCGTGTGAGATTGACAAAATGCGAGATCGATAGACTGCAACTGTTGCATGGTAATTATTGTTGATAAAATGCGCGACAGAGGAGCTTTACATTCCCTCTGAGGCAGCTCTTTGTGTGTTTTCTGATTTCTAGCTGCTTAAACTCACCTGTGTGATTTTACCTGATTCCACACTGATCTATTGTAATGAAAAAGACTTTTGAAAAATAAAATAAAGAGCTGTTGAATTATGACTTAAAGCATTTTAAAATATCCCACAAGTTCAAGGAAAAAGATTCTGAAGTGTTATGTAGCTGTATTATAATGCAGTTATCCGTCATGTTTTCTCAGAAACATGCTCTCATTTTACTGTGCAGCAAAGGCAAACAATCCCAAACATACAGCCAGTGTTTATTTACTAATACCCCTGAATATTTGCATGTCTTTCCAGTTTAATCGGTGACAATCCTGATTATTTTGCACATCATGTGTCATTTGAGGAAGAATAAATTCCTACAGGAAGGGTGATTCTCCAACAATCTGGTTTCAGATATTCAGACGAGCCTGCTTCACTAATCCAGACCACCTCTTTCCTTAAGTGAACGTCATGAATTTGTTCCAGTGGATGACAGCAAAATAGAAGGGAAAAAAAAAGCATTTTACTGTTGTGACAATCTGCAAATCAGTTGAATTCCAGTGAATCTCAAGCAGGAGCCCTCGGTGTAGAAATGAAACTCAAGAGAAAATCTCAGTAAGGTTTTTCAAATGATGGCTTGTACGACTTTTATCTTGTGGCCTGTGGTGGTGGGCTGGTTGATTCCATTCAGGTGTTTGAACATAGGTGGATGTGGATGTGACTGAAGAAAGAGTCTGTTCCACAGTCAGGACCCGGGGTGGCTCCAGTACCTCCAGCCGTATGGCAGGAGGATCCAGGGTTTCAACAAATCATGAGAAAACGTTTCCCGATATCTATTTTCTGTCCTCTGATAATTAAATATGTATGTACTTTGTAGATTTAAGACTGAATAAGTGAAGACAAGGTCTTTATAAAACCCTCGTAACTCATCTTTTTGATCTTGCTTTTACATCGTTTTGGGGATTGCTCAAAAATTATTTGAGCAAACACTTCTAATCAATAAAGATGAATGGTAACGGTGGTCATTGTTTGATTTGATTGCACAGACTTTCCTAACTGGGTCTCTCTTCTTTATTTTTCCAGCTCAAACTTCATGAAGGAGCCTGTGTGCCTCGGATTATGTGAGCATATGCTGTGCAGGTAAAGTAGCCTCACTGTATCCCGCTTTGTCATTAATGCAGAGCGCTGCAGCGCGGTGGACGTAAAGAGAGAGAAACTTAGGTGTAGCCCATGAAGACAATGGTGGATCTGTCCCATCCAGGTGTACCAGGGCTTTTGAATTGTCAATGCTGGCTCACTGACACTCTGGACAGGATGGACTGGGCCTGAACACAAACGCTACGCTGTCCCTGTGACAGTAAACTCAAAACAACCATTTACATTCTCTTCCGAAAAAGTAGGATCAGTTTAGTCAGTTCATGTTACTGAATACTGAAATGACTGAAGATGTGTGATTTCTTTATATTGCAGGTTTTTTCAGAAAAGCTAGCATCCCCAGTTTTTAAGTCCGACCGTCAGAACAAGATCATAAAAATAGAAATGAATACAGTTTAAGGTGAAATATTTAATGAAAATATTTGCTGTTTAAAAACTGATATCATGATCTTGTGGCGTCCAGGAAGCTGCCTCGTCCAAATGCTTTCTGTTAAACAGTTTAAAACAGTTTTTTTTTCCTTTTCAACCTTTTGTTTGTGCTGCTTCTCGCTCGCTTTGGCTTGCTGTCCTGCAGAGAGACTCAAAATAGCCAGAAATTGGCTAAAGAATCAAATGTGATTTGTCCTTGATACATTTCAAGCTTCCAGTAGCAGAGGCAGTGAAGCAGCATGAAGGATGATGGAGCCGTCAGGGTTTACTGTATTTTAACGGTCAGTTTCAACACTTTTTTTTTAACAAACCGGCAAGCTGCTCTCAGAGAGCTTCATTTGTTCTATTTTTCCAGAGAACATCATCAGAGAAAGATTAATCTTTGGCAGATTTTCGATATTATTTTTGCCTTTTGAGCGTTTCTCTCAGTAGCTCATGTGACCTTCTTGAAGCCTTTTTAGGTTTTTTTGTGCAGCTGATGGTGGAAACTGAAAATGCCTCTCTGTATCGTCTCAGCCCAGTCTGAAACGCTTTAGATGTTCTACATCAAATCCCACAACCTCTCTCAAACATTTGCATTGTTCACACTTACAATGAACACAGCTCTGACTTTTTTCTGCCCCTCTGACTCTCTCCATCGCTCGGTTTCCTTCCGACTGTATTTCTTGCTCCTGATCCAGGCGATGTGTGTGTCGCTCAGGTCCTGCGCCGGCCCCCGGGCGGGCGACGGCTGCGCGGTGTGCCGCAGCCCGGCGTGGGTGAAGGACATTCAAATTAACAGGCAGCTCAGCACCATCGTGGAGCTCTTCGGCGGCTTGGAGTCCCTGCTCAACCCCGCGAAGCAGCCAGGTAGATGGGAGCCGTTTATTTTGCCGCTCGCAGAGATAACTCACATGTTATCCTTTGTGTAATCCCTGCATGAAATTCCTCATCTCTCCCAACGCGCCCCCCCCCCCCCCCCCCCCCCCCCCCCCCCCCCCCCCCTCCACTCCTATCTGTTGTTGATTAAAATGTTTACACATTTTCCTCCACTAATCTGATCCCTGAATGACGGTATTAATGATTTGTGGCTGAGAATTTTTACCGCCCATCCAGCTAATGACAGTAATTATGCAGCGCAATTAAGCCCATTAGCGTCCACGTAGATCTCAGCTTTGACAAAGAACTTGAGAAAAACTTTTTTTTTTAAGCTTCACTGTTGTAAACATATCTTTAGGTTATAGTTTTAATTCACCACAGAAACAGCTTAAGATAAAATAAACGAATGGAGTGTGTCGATCCTGTCAAATCCCCTTATTGCTAATGAGTCATATACACACTGGTTATTTTTTTCTTTGTAGATAAAAGCATTTTTGACAGCATTTCACAATGAAATGTCTACACAGGAAAAGAGAAGCTATTTTAGTGTTAAGTGTGTGTTTTATATTTCCTTGCAGACTCCCCGGTAGACGATATTCAGCCGCAGCCTGAGAGCCACGTCTTCAAACAGAGGAAGAATTTCAAAATCTGGTTCAGTCCCCGCAGCCGCAAGGTGCGCTGCATGCTGGAGAAGCCCTCAGACGTCACGGCGGCAGACGGCGCGCCTCCCGGAGAAACTGCGGCGGCCCGCCCAGGCGCCCCGACCGCTCAAAACCAGGACCTGTCGGTCTTCAACTTCACCCCGTCCTCCCAAGAGTCCGCCTCGTCGCCGTCGCCTCAGAGATGCAGCGGAAACAAAAACGTCAAGAAGCGGTCGGCAGCCAGACGAGCCCAGACGACCACGCGCAAGCAGACCAGACAGAATGTTCAGAAGAAGAGGCTGAAGGCCATAAACGAGCAGTGGGGAGTCATGCAGGAGGCCCGCGACACATCGGAAGAGAAGCAGGACTGCGCTGATGGGGCAAGAAGGTCCAGTAAAAGGGTTTCATTCCTCAGTCCCGCCGTCGCCTCTGACGAGAGCCGGCCCCAAGTGCCGCAGGGGAGCACTAATGAACTCAGTCCTGCCAGGAGCACGCCGGGAGAGAGCGTTCCTGAACGCGGCGTCGGCGCCGCGCTGAATGACCAAGCCCAGCCCAATCATAGTGTGTCAAACGGAATCGCTCAGCAGGCCAAACTGCCTGCAAATGACCCCGATCCGGAGGGAAGCGCTCAGAAACCGGGCAGTTCGTCTCCCTCAGCGCGCTCGGCTAAAAGATCCCGAGCTGGAGCAGAGCTCAGCCCCTCTGAAGGCACACCGAAAAGACCTCGAGCTTCTCCGGGAAGATGGAGGAAATCTTTAGGCCGCATGTTCCCAGCAGACCCTCGGTCTCCTGTTGACTCCGCGGGAGGAAGCCCCGCCGCCACGGAGAGCCGCCGGCGGTCTCCAGGCTCTCCACGTGGGTCTGCCAGGCGGCCCAACGCAGGAAGCCCTCTGACGAGGAGAAACCACAAGGGAGAGACCCCGCTGCATCTCGCCGCGATAAAGGTCGAGAGGTTTCTGAATAATTCACCAGGTTTACTCCACGTCCTGCGACATTATGAGGGGCTGATATACAAAACGCGGAGCTTTGATTTGATTTGAAAACTTTATTTCGAACAAAGAAATAAGTGAATCAGAAAAAGAACGGGAAAAAAACAGACATCCAGTTGAATATGCAATATGAAATTGTCATGACTGTGTTATCATCTTTATAATTACTATTAATACATTCAACACTGTGGTATCCTGTTATGTCAAGATAAAACACACCCTTCACTTTAACATCCCCAAGAACAAACAATCCTCATGTCATGGTCAGAACCGTGTACCTCGCCAGAATCAACTCTTTTTATTTCTTTTTGAATTGATTTACATTTGACAGTCTGGTTATCTCCATGCATAATTTATTCCGCAATTTTACACCACAAATTGTAATACAGAAACTTTTAGCGTTGTGCAAACTTTAAAAACTTTAAACTGAAATTCTCCTCTGAGATCGGAACCGTTTTCTCTGCTACAGAAGAGTTTCTGAATGTTACCAGACAGTAAGTTATTTTTTTGCCCTATAAATCATTTGAATAGTTTTAAACTCAACAAGATCCATGAATTTTAAAACTTTTGATTTTGAGAAGAGTGGACTTGTATGTTTGCAAAATCCAACATTGTGCACAATTCTTATTGCTTTTTTCTTGCAGCAAAACAAGACTTTTCAGAGGAATAGCATATCTATTTCCCCACATTTTTATGCAGTAAGTCAGATATAGTAGGGTCTGTGAATTATACAGAATATATAGAGATTTCTGATCCAGTAAGTATTTAGCTTTGGTCAGAACTGAGATGCTTCCGGATATTTTGTTTTGGATTACTTTTATGTGAGGTTTCCAGCAGATTTTGTCATCAATCAGGACTCCTAAACAAATGGTTTGATTCACCCTTTCTATGTTTACACCCTCTGTCTGTACATTTATCTGATTATTTATTCATATTTTTTCCAAAAGTCATAATTTTTGTTTTACATAGATTTAATGATAACTTGTTTTTGCCAAACCCGTAATTTAATTTTTTCATTCAACTCAGTGGAGATTAAATCTAAAAGTTGCTGGAAATCATCACCGGTCCCTATAATACTTGTCATCTGCAAACATTATTTTCTCCATATGAAAAACTTTTTAGTTGTAATTGATGTACAGAATAAACTGTGGGTCCCAACACCGAGCCTTGAGGGACTCCACAACGCAATATCCAGATGCTTAGAGTGACAGTCTCCCATCTTCGCAAACTGTTTCCTGCCCTCCAGCTTTAAACATTTTGAGCCAAAAGATTTACATGTTTAACTCACTGATAATTAGAAGTTACTTCAATCAAAACTGAACATTAATAAGTTAGAGTTCTTTTATCGCAGTTTCTGATTACCCTACAAGTGTCCAAAGCGAGCGAGTTATCAGCAGTCGAAGGATAGAAAACGAGTTGTTGATGCAGGGAGCAATCTCGCTCTTTCATCTCGCTGTTCTTTAATGTCTTTTCAATGGTGCGGTCGTCGTTATATATCACGCTTTCTCCCGTCGGTTGGAAATATTAGTCTTCAGATGATCGGACTGCCTGCCACGCTCCGGTCCGCCGAGATTAAAACCCGTCTTTACAGTAATCCTTGGAAACATAGTCGTAATCCCCCTCCGGATCGCCGACGAGGTAATCGATGGCCCACTGCGGAGCGTGATTGATAAAGCGCAGGGCTTCGGCTCGCTGGGATCAGCCGCTGTGTTTGAAGGGTTGCTTTTGCAGGTCTGCGGCTCTGACCTGTGGGGTTTGTTGTCCTGCAGGGAGACGCAGAGGCTGTCAAAGAGCTGCTGGAGCAGGGAGCCGACCCCAACCTGAGGGATCACGCTGGCTGGACGCCTCTGGTAAGTGCTGGATCTGAAGGGCTTTGTTGAAGCGCTCGGAAAATGTCTTCAACAAAACAGCAGTTGAATCCAGACAGTTTTTTTGTGTTTTCATGCAATAGCATGCATGTTTTTAGTTTTCCTCTTGGCAAACTGCTGCTGAGGTTTTCCTGATTTAGTGTTTATTTTTGAAAAGACTCTCGAAACAGAATCCATCAGCAAGTTTTTCTTCAAGTGAGCAAAAACATTTATGCTCTTCACAAAAAAATGTAAATGCAGCAACACAAGCTCGCCTACTCTCTGAAAGGAGTTAAATACTGAGAGCGGAGCAATTGTTAAGTGCAAAATGAATCACTCAAATATTTCTGGCTTGTGCTCCTTCAAGAATTCAGCCAAGAAAAAGATTCCCAGTGATCAGCTGGGAAATGCTTTACTGTTGCCTGGGTGGCTGTGCGTTTTTTTTTTTTTTTTTCCCTTCCTCCCTTTGCGAATGAGCACAGGAGTGATTGCTTCCATTTTTATTGCAGCACTTTATGTGGCTCCAAGCTGTCAAGATGGCCCGCTCAAACCTGAACTCTCTATTTAAAATCCAGCAGTTTCCTGCTGATCTTTCAAACCGCTGGCAATAAGTTTAGATCTTGAAATATTTTGCTTCGGCGCTTCGATAACGTCTCTCCAGACCTCATTTACACTCATGCCCGTTTCATATTCTACAGAACGAACGAGTTGCAGTTTCAAACTTGTTACATTAGACTGTGCCATGTGTCGGTGTGTGTGTGTGTGTGCGTGTGTGTGTCTCGCCCCAAACAAGCAAAATGCAGCAGATTTTATTGTGCACTTTACAAATCCGTGGATTCTGGTTCCTGACTGTGAGCAAAATCAACATTTGTTCGCTGCAGATGGTCAGCACTAAAAAGATCTGGACGCTTCCCAACGTCGCATGAAGCAGTCGTCATTAGCACTGCTCTTAGTTTGTGGCTCGGGAATGAGGCGCGTTCCCAATTCTCTCCAAACAAACCAACAATGTTTTTTTTTTTTTGTTTTTTTTTTGTTTTTTTCCTAAGTAACTTTGAGGAATTAACTTATTGCTTTTTACCACATAACCCAA